>NW_017731354.1:3262741-3277397 GCF_001890085.2 Hipposideros armiger
ATGCAATAACAACCACGTCCTGGAACTTTCGTCTGCATGTTTAGAAATTCTGATTTGCCGGCCCGCTCCCATAGCTTTTACTCCTTGCTGTTTGAGATTTAAATTTCTCTTTGACATTTCTCTGCAAAAGAGCTGATGTGTCACTGCCCCCTCTTAGGTGGGCTTAGTTTATTAAGTTAAAAAAGAACAGTTCTGAGATGTTTTCTAGATTAAGCTAAAAATTTCCCCACCACTTGTTCAATATATAATTTAATAATCATGATAAAATATCTGGAATTAAAAACAATTTTAACAAGAACTGAGCACCCAGTTACATACAACAAACTATACATTAATATAGGTCTTACAGTCTAATTAAAGATTCTGAGACATTTTAGATTAGCAATATTTTCTTTCTGGCGGTTTGGTATATATAGGTTCTATCTAAACTTTTGAATTAAATTTTTTTAAGACACCTGTTTATAATTGTTTAAAATTTATTTTTATTGGAGAAAAACATATATAACATAATATTTACCTTTTTAACCATATTTAAATGTACAATTCAGTGGCATTACATATATTCACAATGTTGTATAACCATCACCACCATCCATTTATACAAAAATTAAAAAGAAATTTTAATATGATCCAGCAGTTGTGCTCCTTGATTATTTACCCAAATGACTTAAAAACTTCCCCACAGAAAAACCTGCATATAATGTTTATAGCAGGTTTATTCATAATTGCTAAAACTTGGAAGTAGCCAAGACATCCTTCAACAGAATGGACAAACTGTGGTCCATCCAGACAATGGGATTTTATTCGGTGTTAAAAAGAAATGAGACATCAAGCCATGAAAGGACATGGAGGAACCTTACATGTGTATGACTAAGTGAAAGAAGCCAATCTGAAAAGGCCACATACTGTACGATTCCAACTGCATGACAGTCTGGAGAAGGCTGAACTATGGAGACAGTAAAAGATCAGTGGCTGCCAGGGGCTGCAGGGGCAGGTGGGGTATGCACAGGCTGATCACAGAGGGTTTAGGGCGGTGAAACTACTCTGCATGACACGTGTCACCACACGTGTCCAAACCCACAGGATGTCCAACACCGACAGTGAGCCCTAAAGGAAACGATGGACTTTGGTGAGGATGGCGTGTAGACGTGGGTTCATCTGGTAACAAATGTCCCACCTGGAGGGGTGTGTGTGTGGTGCACGTACGAGGTATATGAAAACTGTACTTTCTGCTTAGTTTTGCTGTGAACCTAAAACTATTCTCAAAAACAGTCTGTAAGATAAATTTTACTTTTTGAAAATGTCATCCTTTTGATTTTGAGAAGACAAATACTGAAGCAATGCTTTAAAATTCCCATGATATGTTTCATGACAGGAAGAAACAGTTGACTATGTTGTTCAGGTAGAAAAGCAGGTAATGGACCCATGTGCACAGCTCTCAGTTATGTGAAACCAACAAAAAAGACAGAAAAACATCCGAAGGTGTATGTGCCTAATTCCTAACACTGGGTATGTACACACAGGGTGGTAAGATTGTGGGCATTTTTTCATTCGGATGTTTTAATGTCTTTCAATAAACACATTTCCTGCAGAAAAGCATTAAATACAAGGGTTGTATGCTTGTTACACTAAGTTCCTTTTCCACCTTGTGGTTGGTGAGGTCTTTGAGGACAATGACTTGAATGTCTGTGTTTCTGCATTAGGGATGCGCGTGCTTTCACAGGATAAGGCTCTACATTTCTTAAAGGATTGACTCAACTCGATTAGCTCTTTTCTAGCCTTAAGATTCTAAAATCGGAGAGACGCCCGGCCACTGAAAAGATAATTTCGTTACCTGGAATAAAGGAGTATTTTGCTCGAAATCCGAGTCCTTCCAGTTCTTCATCAGAACTGAACTTGATCCACATGAAGCGCCCTGTTGATCTGATTAACGAGGGGCTTTTCACACCACAGAATCGATCTATGAGCGGAGAGAAGCCAAACGGCCCGTCTCGAACTTCCAAGTGATCAAACCGACATTCAAATGATGGCTCTATGTAAAAATGCTCATCGAAGGTCAACTCGATTCTTTGACGCGGAGCAGCTAGAAAATAACAGTAAGCGAATCAGGGTGACATGAGCCCGACAAGGTGCAACTGCTCCACAGCCGAGGATGTCATGTGTATGAGTCATAATAAATGCTACAGTTTACAACAAGAACGCCACTCTGTGAAGCTAAAGTAACCTTTCCCTTTGCCTGAGCTATTTATGAAATTAGTTTAATGTACTTAACTGATTAATATGAGAGTCGAGAGGCCAACACTTGGTTCATGAGATACAATGTACCACGATGAACAGAAAAACAGAAGAAATGAAAGGAACAACTAGTGTAACTAAGGACATAAATTTTTATAAAGCCTAAACCAAGAGATGCCTGTTAGTGTAAGTTTCTTATCAGAGAAAGTTCTCATACTGGTGCATCTGGTCGAAGTTATGTCTTAGAAGATTCAGAACTCCTACATTATATCAACTATTACTTTGTTGATGTATGTGTTCAATATTCAGAAATATTTATAATTACTAGAGTTGAATTCACATACATGTTTAATTTCATTCAAATTAGTTTAAACAGGGCATTTCACCAATGTATTTGGTTTTACAATAAAATAACATTCATTCAATAAAAGATAGAAATTGGTCAAATACCTTCCAAAACGTAGATACACTCCTTGTTTGGTGGGTACGAATCAGGATAATTAGGTGAAGCGAAATGACCCCCATTGCTGGTTCGAACCCAGATGCCACACTGGGTTGCAGGAATGTGCTTGATTCCAATATTTTGTCCATCTTAGGGGAAAACAGCATTTAAAACATTGATTACAGCATTGCCAAACGTAGCACAACAAACTGAGTCCAGCAGAAGTGAGAGAAAAGCGAGGCCATGCTGTGATTGGAAGAGCGTGTGCTGGGGGACACATCCACCAGGTAAGTGAGCAGGGGGAAGACCTGCTCGGCATTTACAGGGCAAAAGCATGTGGGAGAGCCTGGTGAGCCAGTCAAACTCTGTACAACTCAGCTCTGACACAGAATGAACAGGATCCCAGGAGCTCACCTCTGGTCTGGCACCTCCATATTTAGTTTAACACAGAGTCGGAGAAGATGCCAAGGTTACAAAAGCGTTTTAGTTAAAGATCGCAGACCGTCAGTGCATTTGGCTCTGCTCCTTCCTCCAAGTCCACGGAAATAAGGATTTTTCCTCAGAGGGCACAACCTCTAAGTACGTAGGCGGAGAGCTCCAATCAGCACTAACCCCGCAGCCACAGCCAGCAGCACTGCGTGTCGGGAAGAGGGGGGCAGGGGGTGGTGATGGCAGTGCAACTGGGCTTCTTAGAAACACGGGGCTTGGTTCAGAGTCTGTGCAGTCAATTTCGCCTTCAATACACTCCCCTGCTCCACAGATTTTTGTAGCTGCTGCGCTGCTACCATGTCAGAAACAAGATTATTTCTTTGGAGGAGACAGAGTTGCTGGATTAGAGGACCCCAGTACGACTGGGGTGAAAACGCCAGCCTGAGAACAGGGTGGCCAGGTGAACGTGAACATAGTGAATGACAGCCCTCTGCAGCCGCCCCAGGTCTCTCGGTCAGGTGCAGAGTCTCTAAGCAGGAAACGGGGAGCTTCTTCTCTGGGGAGTCGAATGAGCCCAAAGAAAAAGACACGACGATGGTGACTAAGGGCTTCCCCGTGTCGGGTCACTTGACAGTGGGGGCCGCAGCAAGCAGCCCCCCTACACTTGCAGACACTGAGTGGTCAGATCTAAGAGCTCGCCTCGGAAATATGAGCAGACATTAAAAATTCAAAGGTCACCAGACATTTGAGGAAAGCCTCTCATATGAAAAACAACGAAAAACCAATAAAGAAAAAGCAATTTGAAACAGAATTAGGTAAGAAAAATATTTTTTTAAAAAAACCAGTAACAGCAACACTAAACATCATCATCATTTAGTCTTCTCAGAGAAAGAGAACATTTCCATAAACAAGAATGTGGATGCAAGGATACTTAAAAATATTAAAAAGAAAAAACACACACACAAAAGAAAGCTTCTAAAAATAGAAGTGAAAAAATTAGTGGAAAGTTGGGAGCTGAGGTTTGCAAACTGTGGCCCTGGGCCAAAGCTGGCCTGCTGCCTGTTGTTCTAAGCACGATTTTCTGGAATGTATCCATGTCACTCATGTGTGTGGTGCCCACTGCGGCTCTCACACCACAGCGGAGGAAAGGAAAAGAAAAATGGAAAGGGGAATTTCCTAAGCTGAAAGAGAGCATTTTCATATTGAAAAAACTCAATGAGTGACCTGATGTCAATCCTGAATACGACGCAACCAGAATTTGGAAGTCACTATACTGAAATGGGGGTGGGGGGTGAGAGGGTGGGGGGCTGCCCATAAAGGAAGAGAATGCTTGACATGGTTGGGGGTGGAAAGGACGTGCACGGAAGAACTAAAACGCATCTTCCACGGTGGGAAACCATTATCTGATACTTAAAACCGAAGTAACGAAGAAGCAACAGAAAGCACATTATTTAGAAATATGCAGGGACCCACCAAAAGAACCAGCTGCGAGTGGAGTCTCGGGGGGCAGGAAGTGGGGTCTGGTAGGATGGGGGGCTGACTTTTCCAACTAACTTTTCAGAATGCTTGGACTTGTGTCATGTGTCTGTATAACTTCGATGAAAAGGAAAAATAAGTCAGGTTACCTAAGAAACGTACTAACCTCCAACGTGGAAACCTGGTTCAAAAGCCACACCAGCTACTCTTTCATAAACAAGGACAACAGAACAGGCCCAAAGGACTCCCAATAAGGTGCTGACAGAAACTTCATTTGTCTACACTGGAGAAAGGGATTTTCAGTATTGCTTAGTGATAAAGCATGAGTCTCATTCAATTTTTGGACAAAATCCAGTGTGTGTGTGTGCTAGGAGCTCCTGGTGATGCCAATACTTAAAATTTATCAGGGCAAGACTTTGTTTTATGTCGACAATTTACTCTGGTTAACTGCAGCTAAGCCCAGTTAAAGTGAGGCTGATGGGCTGACAGAAAGCCGGAGGTCATCGGAACACCCTAAGGGATTATGGAAATTGTCCTCAAGAGTTACAGTCCTTTCAAAGAGGCCGCCCTGCGACCCTGAGCCTGGGGAGGTTATGCTGTAGGTACTCACCCTGGGTCTTCTGGGCCACGGCAATGCCCTCCACCACCAGCACTGTGATCAACAGCACTAGGGAGTAACAGAGAAGTGAAGTTAAACAACGGAGACTGGGACACATTGTATTAGGTTCATCTAAAAAAGATGAATCGGAACTATTTCTTACTATTATAACATTAACTCACTCTCAAGATTTTTAAGGGTTAAATGTTACATTCTGATCAATTACTTGAAACTTAAGGCAACCCAAGAAAGAACACAGGTGATATACAAACCCTAATAGTGCATGGCATTTAAAGCATTTTTCAATTTATGATGGATCAAAAACCACATTTTCGGGTCAGCCGAGTGGCGCGTTGGTTAGGAGTTGGCTTGGGAGCAAGAGCTCAGAGCAGCAGGGCCCCTGTTCGGATCCCACATGAGGGCCAGTGACACTGCGCCCTCTACAGCTAAGAGGGTGAACAACAGCTCGACCTGGAGCTGGGCTGCCTTGAGTCATTGGCGATGGCACAGGCTGCAGTGGGGCTGCAGTGGGCTGCCGTGAGCTACTGTGAGTGGCTGGCAGCCAGTGTGAGGTGCCGTGAGCCACCGTGAGCGGCCATCCAATGGCCGGTGACCGATCTGCCTCAGCCGGAAACAGCGCAATGATCACAATACCAACATGGGCCAGTGAAGCGACGTCCTCCACAACTAGACTGAAGAACAAAAGGACAGCAATTTGTTCCCCTTCCCCGATTCCCCAATGCTGTTTCCCTCCCCCAATTACCCAAGAAAATCTTTAATAAACCACCCCCCAAAAAACCCCAAAAACCCACCCTTTCTTTTGCAATAGATTTTGCGGACCCCAATTATTCCTGTATTTACTGTACTCCATCTCAGAGCGTTTACGTGCATTCCGCTGGCTCTGCAATGCATTAGGTAAGTACAGATTCAATGACTTTGTCTGACTTTTGAGAACACTCATAATAAAGACAGAAGAAGGGGCAGCACCTCCTAGAAGCCTCTCCAGGACATTTCAGGCTGTACGGTGCTGTCCTGTCTCCTGTTACAAAAGCAGCTTATTCAGCAAATGAAGCTTTTTCTTTTCAGGTGGAATATTTCTAAGACCTAACCAACAAGGTCTCAAATTATTTTATGTTTTGAAGATTCTCTTAAACATCTTATTTTTATGAATGGTGCACTGATGTCTTCCACTCCCCCTTTCAATAGAAGTCTAGAAGTCCCACAAGCAGCCTGCCCCAGTCCCGTGGGAACTGGAGCTTTCGTGGCTCAGCCAGTCAGTAGGCACTCAGAGTAACTACCTGACTACCAGGACACAGGTGTGGGGGGAGAAACACAGCCAGACAGGTAAGGCTATGGCTGTTAGAAGTTAGATGGATCTTGACTGGGGTCCCAGTTTTGCCGTGTACTAGCCGTGGGGCCTTTCAGCCCAGTTTTCTTAATTCACAAATTGGGAATGTTGCAAATAGCACCGGCCTCATAGGTTGTTGTGAAGATGAGATGAGACGATGCACACAGCACCTTTCACTTGCTGGCATGCTGCTAGATCAGTGACAGACAAGAGGACAAGCCACCATCCTTAAGGCATCAGTCTTCCGTCAGAGGCCATCTCCAGTTCAAGGGCAAGCGGGGTCTGATGGGTTAGAGTCCATACCGGAAGCATGGAAGGGAACCAGTCATTCTGCTCAGGGCGAAGAGAGCAGAGCGAGGAAGAATGCAGAAAAAAGAGGTATAATGTGGTTGGACCTCACAGGGCTTCCATCCAGAAGAGAGTGAAAGAAATGGCTGACACGGAAAGCCTGCGGCACGCGCACCGTCTGCAGGAGGGGTTAGGGAGCGCTGGGGGACAGACGGTCAGCATGCAGAGGGGACGGTGAAACAGGATGAGACCTGAGGTGAAACGCTGGGATGCCAGGCTAAAGCATTCAGACGCTGACTATAAAGTGAAGCCACCGGGGGTGTTTTCACTGGAGGGTGATATGATCACATTTTTGTTTCGGACCAATAATCCTGACAGTTGTGTGGAGTCGAAAATCCTCAAGAGGAGAGGTCATTTAGGAAGCAAAGATGACAAGGACCCCAAAGCAGGACAGTGGCAGTGGCAGGAGAGATTGGTGACTTGATTCCGATGCACAGACCACTGCAGTAGTTGACCTACAGAGTGTTAGGGGTGAGGGCGATGGGGCCACTAAGAGGCGGTAGTTAGCTCAGTGACAGGGGCCACGGCTCACCCAACAGCACCCATTGACAATCTACCACCCAAGTCACCAGCGGACAACAGCTCTCCCCGTTCACTTGTCATCTTATAGAATCATTGACCTCTTCTTCATCTTTGGGTTCCTGTCTCCTCTGCCTCCTCTCTGTCTTCTCAGCAGCTTTAATGTCCCCTTTCCTTTCTCTGGTCACCAGTGGTGTTGAAGATCTCATGTTATATAGAACAATCCTTCCTTCAGATTCTTCATGTCTTTGCACTGGGTCAGAGTTAGAGAACTGGAATCTTGAAATATATATATATATATATTACACACACACATATGTGTGTATATATATATATATATATATATATATATATATATATATATATATATATATTAGACTTTATCGGTGAATCGGGGAAGTGGAACAGACAAGTTGCTTTTCTTTTGTTCTTCAGTCTAGTTGTGGAGGACGTTGCTTCACTGGCCCAAGTTGGTATTATCATTGCACTCTTTCCGGCTGAAGCAGTCGCTCGCCGGCCATTGGACGGCCGCTCACGGAGGCTCACGGCAGTTCACGAAAGCTCACGCCAGCTGCTGGCCAGCCTCACTGCAGCCTACGCCATCGCCAGTGACTCATGGCAGCCCAGTTCCAGGTCGAGCTGTTGTTCACCATCCTAGCTGCAGAGGGTGCAGCGTCACTGGCCCTCATGTGGGATCCGAACCGGGGCCCTGCTGCTCAGAGCTGGCGTCCCAAGCCAACTCCTAAGCAACCTGCCACTCGGCTGGCCCTTGAAATATATATTTTTTAAAAAAGAAGATTTATGATCAAAACAAAACCCCAGGGTGATACCAGATACCTGACAATCCATTTGCATCAATTTATCTTGTTAGGGACACAGTGTCCCCAGGCACACCATCCAGGTGACATGCCACTGGTCGGCATCTCGTGCTCAGTGCACCTTTCCTCCTGACTCCCAGGCAGAAGAATCAACCAGCTTTCACGTTTATAAATCACGGTAGATAAGCAAGTGACACAGAGCCAGGCAGACAGGGCAAGTAAGAAATCCACAAACTGAAACCAGGAAAACAGCCGCAAAATCATGGCAGAAAGGTGAATTGTGCCAGGAAAATTACAGAATACAATGACCAATAAGATTTTAGTTGTGTAAAATATCTGATTTTTAAAATCTACACAGAATACACAACTAAGATAGAACAAAATAAAAATAAAATTACAAGACCAAATAAACCTTATTCTTTTCTACTTTAGAGGGCTGCTCACAATTTTCTTTTCCCCAAGTTTAAAAAACTGTTTCCAACTTCATCAACCAAATGAGCTGTGCCACTGAGTATAAAAACGCTCCGTAAAAAACCAGGCAAACGTGCACAACAATTAGGGGCACAGTTGTGACTATTAATCATTCTAAATTCTGTGTCATAAGAAACACAGTTTCCTCCAAGTTGCATAATGGGATCTCGTTCAGTCACTTGTTATAGAGTCAGGCTGAGGCTGGAAAATCAAGTCCTCTAATGCCAAACGTAGGGCTAGTTAGTGCTGTGGGGCTTTGTTCTGTGTAGTCCCAGTCCGGTGCTGGCCAGGACCCAGGAAACCGACCCTGACTGCAGCTGGACTGCACACTGGCCCAACTTCCGGGAGCTTCATCTGGTCACATGTAGGTAGCAAGGCTTAAATATGCCATCCGTGCCGGGAAGTCCACATCCAGGTCTGGGACCTGAGCCCCTGGGACAGTGGCTGTCACACGTTAGTGCTTATTAGAACACAGATGGAGAGGGGGCACTTCCAGAGATTTTAATCTGGTAGGTGTGGGTGGGGCTTGAGAGCTTGCATTGGAACAAGTTCCCTACTGACACTAAAGCTGTGGGTCCTGGGACTGCCCCTGCAAGACGCTGCAATACAAGAAGTACAGAGGCTGTTTGTTTTCTCCTCTCATGATGGTGGGGGCAAGTTTGCGCCCGGGCAGGTGGGGCATGGAGCAGGGCAGAGGGTGGGCGAGGTTAGCAGTTGGTTCTGGAAATGCTGCGGAGTGCCCTGCTACCTAATCTAATGTGGTCCCTACAAATACTTCCTGTCTCTGAGCATCTGCACTTGACATCAACCTCCCTTTGCTTCTAGAAAATTACCTTCACACTGTTTAACACCTGCTTTTTCTAGGAACTCTTTCCAGACTCATTTTATTTGATAGCATTCAGACTTTTCCCTTCCTGTGACTATTCAACAGCTCTCTCTTTCTGGTTTTGTTTCTTTCGCTGATCTTGTACACTCCTAAAATGTGAACATGAGGGTTGGCAGGAGAAACGGCAAAACCTCAACTCATAATTTAACAAGATAGGGCATATTTCTCTGTCAAGTAAAACTGTGGGGTAGGTAGCCAGGGCTAGGGGAAGGCCAGGTCACTACCAGGCGCCTCACCTCTTTCTACCTGATTGCTCAGCTGCATATGACTTTCATTTCTAAGGCCATTTTCTGGTCCAGTGTGGATGCTGTAGTGCCAGCCGTCAGATCATCATCACAGCTACCATGTCTGCATTAGTTAGGGAGAATGAAGAAACGACACAGGGCATTCCTCTTTCCTCTAAAAACACTTGCCCATTATCTACAACGATCTCAAAATAAACATTTTAAACAAAAACAACACCACTCCCCCAAAGCGGCCAGGCTGACTTAGTCACACGCCTAACCCTAAACGGAAAGCTGGAAGGTCAAGTCTTTACTCTGGGGGCGTGTGCGCTCAGCTAAAACTCAGAGAACCACTGAAGGGTGAAATGGGTAAGGGGAGACAACCCACTGTTTCTGCCACGGTCACCTATGGTCTATCCTGTGCTCAGCAGCCAGTGATCCTTTCAAAACATAAATCAGATCACGTCACGGCTTTTCACGAATCTTCCAGGAGAATCCCACTACATTCAGGACAAATCCAAACTCCTTTCCGCAACCTCAGAGGACCTATGCGATCTGGGACCTGACTCCCCCCGTGACCTTCCGATCACCAGTGGCTGCACAGGCCCTCTTTCTTCCCATTACTTCAACACTCCAGGCTAATTCTTGCCTTAGGCACCAGCTTCTCCTGCCCCAAGGACTCCTCTGCATGGCTGACTCCTTCCTGTCTGTCCCTGGGTCTTGGGAGGCCTTCCTGACTTCTCCAGCAGCTCAACGCTTTCTCCTTCACCCTGTGTTGTTATGCAAGTAATATCTGAACTAGTACTTATGTTACCTGGTACTTTCTTCCTCCTAGAACGAGGGCCCTGGTCTGCCTGATTCATGGATGCATCTCTAGTGACTGGACTGCCTGGCCCACAGTAGCACTCCGTGAAAACTGGGTGAGCGCATGCCATGATGGGGCAGGACCATGCCACGTGCTCACTGGGACGCAGCACAGAGAACGGAGCCCCACACTAACCAAGTAACAGGCATGCCTCTCGGTTCCCAGAAGCCACACAGGGGACCCGGATCCTTTTTACTGGAGCATAAATCAGGGGACAGAATAATACCTGATTTTTTTTTTTCTTTTCAGATGCTTAGCCACTACTCTGACTTTTCTCAATTTACCTCTGGCTCCGTTTACCTTGGTTAGTAATTAAATGTGCCTATTTCGAAGCCTTCTTGCTGTAAGCATCTACGTGGTAAACACAGAAGGTGACAACGCCTGAGGGTCATCCTGCCCCTTCCTCATCTCTAATGAAGGCGGGAGGAGTTCCATTCAAGAGTCCACAGACTCTGTTAGGTTGTAGGAAGTTGTTTTCGATAAACTCGTTCCCAAGACCAAAAAAGTACCCAAACTTAATCAAACTCAATTTTAATTACTAGTTAAGAAAAACGACGGATCTTGGTGAACTTTGGGGTCATCCAGCCTACACATGCCAACCCCACTGCCCATCACGTTTATAAGGGTGGCTGCAGCAGACAGACGTACTTTCTCTTTCGGGCAGAATGTGACAATCTCCTCACTAGCAAACAGTCCAGGGAGGCCCGTTTCCTGTGCTCTAATTATATAGGCGTCTTCCTTAGACATCCGCGGCAAACACCATCAAATTTAACACGACCAGGTCACATTCTGAAGAGTATTTGCTGTCTTCTCACCCATGAGTGTTCTAATTTCCAATGTATTACTCTAGGCACGTTTAAATCAACATGTTTTAATGTCATTTTGACTAGGAAGACTTGAACTTGCAGATTAGTACAAGCTGTAATTTTGTGAGTGATATGACAAATGTGCAAAAACCTGTCAAGTTTCCAGGCCACTCAGGTGATTGAAAGTGGCTTTGATCTGAACTTGTTTAGTTATGCACATGTGTGTGGATTACAGGACTGTTCACTTCAAAATGTACATAAGCTGAATTCTAGTTGAGAATTTACTATGATAAAGCCACTGTGTAATCTGACTTTTCAATTGTTAGTATTAAAACATTTTCTCCAGTTCCTGGGGGGAAAGCCGAAAAGTTAATTTTTAACAAGGCTATGCTAAAAATGTCACTATTAAAGGGACAGCTTCTCAGTACTGTACGTCCTCTGTCTAGTTTATTTTCTTGGATGAGGCTTAAGCATGAAGGACAGGAGTTAGGATCTGTCACAGTCTCAGATAAGATTTTTCAAATATAGTGCCAAGGGATATTTATGTTTTATCACACCCTAAATTTCACCCCAGTTTATCAGATTTAAATATAACTGGGTCTAATAGGACTCCCCTCCAGCCAGTATGCAGAATGAACACAAACCGTAAAACAGTTTATAATCCTGATGCAATAATTCATGTGACCATGATGCTGCCTTCACTTGGACAGAGAAAGGAAGTCAAATTTTAAAGACCTGGAGTGATCACAAGCCATTCAAAGGAATTATTTAGTTTTAACAATATAAGGAAGCTTTAAAAAGCCTAGCAGAGTTGTCCTTTTGTTCTCACCACTGAAAGGAAAACAAGAATCAATGGCATCTTAAAGAAAATTACCTTCTATCTAAACGCTCATGCACTCATTATGCTGATTTGTTTTAGTAGAAACTGACCATGACTT
Organism: Hipposideros armiger; assembly: GCF_001890085.2. Taxonomy (NCBI): domain Eukaryota; kingdom Metazoa; phylum Chordata; class Mammalia; order Chiroptera; family Hipposideridae; genus Hipposideros; species Hipposideros armiger. The sequence continues at coordinate 3,275,145 of NW_017731354.1, forward strand.
CCAAACAAGGCTTTCAGTAGGTAATACCCATGCTTATCCAAGTGTTAAAGAAATGCTTTCCGTAAGAACCTCTTTGGTGCGGAAGCGACCCACCCTTCAGGACACTTACAGATACTTTCATGCCCTGATGCACACACTGAATGGCAACACAGGGAGAAGCTGGTATTTTTTAAAAGAGAGTTTTTAAACTTAAAAATATCTATTTTTGTATAGGAAGTGCACGTATTTGGTTAAAAAAATCAAGTCATAACAACGGGCATGCAGTGAAATGCATGCCTTCCCTTCACTCATGTCTCAGTCTGGCAGGTTCCCTTCTCAGAATCAACTTCTGTTAATTTCCTGAATCTTCCCAGACCAAATATTTACACCCCCATCTTTACAAGCACATACACGTAAACTTTAGACGAATTAAAAATAGCTTGCTTCCTGACTAGTAAGCCTACAACAATTCAGCTTGAGCTTTAAAAATACTCCAGCATGTCAAAATAGCGCAGGTTGGGTAAGAGTAAAAAAATGCCAAGCCAGATACTACGTTGTTTTCTCTGAAGATTTCACCATAGCCATCAACACAGACTCCTTTCCGGAAAGGTGCGGCAGCGAAATGCTTCAGCGCGCTGGCCAGAGAGGGCAGTGTGTACCGAGGATCAGGGCGCCGGCTGCAAAGCTGCGCCCTCCCATTCCGGGAGTGGGGGGATTCTGTCCCACCCAGCTGTTTCTTCAAGTTCTGCAGGTCCAGCAGAACAAGCACTTCTAGGCATTTCTCCCCAGGGGGCTGCGTACAGGGACGGTCATGATGGTGACATAAACCCACTGCAACCAGAATGAGGGAAATTCGCAGGAGGAGCACTATCCGAAATCCTACCATGCATAGTTTTATTTGGAAAGAGAAAAACAAAATCTTCATTTCCAAGGAATGGCTACACAAGTTAGGAGTTACAGCCAGGAAAAACTACGAAATGAATTTCAGCGTTTTAAATTTCAATATCATGAGGGAATCACTAAGAATTTATGGGGTGACTGAAATAATAGCTAGAACGTCCTGGGTTATCTTAGCACAAACTGTATAGAGAAGTATACAGCTGGGTAGTTAAACATTTTAAATTAAATTACTGACATCTCAATGATGAATTTAGGAATATCTGGAAAGTAGAATATTTACCCAATTAAAATGTAAACGCAAAATTATACTGAATTTCCTAATAAAAAAATTTTGAAAAAAGTGCTGGTATGGAGTTAGGAAAAAACACCATTTGTCACTGTACAAATATTAAGATACCACGACAAGCTCTATAAGATACCTCTAATACAATGCCTCCTTCACCACTATAAAAAAGGAGGCTATTTCATAACGTTACAAATACACAGCTACTCAATTTTCAATTTAAATCACTAGGGGAAAGGGAAGCCCTTTACGGGTGGTGCTGTTTTCCCCTGAGGACTGGAAAAAGGATTTATTGAGTCGAGTTTCAGAAACAACTTCGTATCACTCACAGTCTTAATATCTACGTATGTCCATTTTAACCTATTTAAAAAACCACCCCCTGGAAAACGCGAGGCAGCAATGGATAGTGAGCCTTAGCGCTTCGCGCTCTGGGCCGGCCGACTGTTCCCATTCCCAGTAGACGAACCAGAGGGCAGACGCCGGCGACAGGCGGAGCCGAGGTCCCGGGCAGCGCCGGGCCGAGCCGGGTGGCGGCGCCCGCAGTGGTGCCGCAGCCTCCGCGGCCGCATCAGGTGGGACCCGGCCGGGCGCGCAGGCCGTTCCGCCGCCCGCCACCGCGGGGCTCCGGGAGAACCGCGCGGCGACGCCTCGGAGGGGCTTTGGGTTGAGCGCGCTGACTTTCTGTCATTCATGTCGGAGAACACCGGCCTCGGCCCCAGGGATACGAACCCCACAACTTTGCAGAGCGACGCGCGGAATTCTACGGCCGAGGCGCGAGGGCAGCCTCGGGGGCCCCCGCCGGCCGCCACCCCCGGTTCTGTCCCTAGTCCCCCGCACGCCGGCCCGCCACGCCGCGGGCTGCGGGCAGGCGCCGGGAGGGCCAGGCGGGCTGCAGGCGCGGGAGCTGCGCGCTCCGCTCGCAGACAAAGGCGCGCGGGGCACCGGGCAGGGACGCGAAGCGCCGGCCTCGGCCCGCAGGGGGCGCCGTGCTCCGCGGCCCCGGGCGCTTACCTTTGAGGACCGAGCAGAGCTGCTCCAGGGCCATGTTCCCGGCGGCCCGGCGCTTCGCGAGGGGCCCGGGCGGCGGCGAG
>NW_017731354.1:3279642-3280978 GCF_001890085.2 Hipposideros armiger
TGTGGAAGGCTTGTTTTTTAATGTATATATTTAACTTTTAAAAATAGATTTTATTTTTTCTCAGGTGTGTCTTGGTAGTTTGTATCTTTTAAGGAATTGATCCATTTAATCTAATTAATTGAACTCATAGGCATAGATTTGTTCATAGCATCCCCTTATTATTCCTTTAGCTCCAGGTTGAGCTGTTGTTCAGCATCTTAGCTGTAGAGGGCGCAGTGTCACTGGCCCTCATGTGGGATCAGAACCGGGGCCCTGCTGCTCCGAGCTGGTGTCCCAAGCCAGCTCTTAACCAACGCGCCACTCGGCCGGCCTCCAGAGGCACAGTTTTTAAAAGTGGAGTAATCGAGTTCTGGGAAGATGAAACTGGCATTTGACTTGAGGATATACTAAAAGGGGAGATTGGAGCAACTGCTGTAATTAAAGACGTATACATGCAGCACTTTTCCATCCAGCTTGCTAGTACCATTTTGATGAAACCTAAAAAGTCATTTCTCCTCTAGTTTGTTGGCTGGGGAGCAGATTCTCAAGGAGTAGGTTGGAAATGTACGTGTTGTGGCTCCCTTCTAAGATACCTATCTTTTGTGTGGACTGGTGTAATTGTCTGGAGCCGATTTTCCAAGGAATGTGGTAAAGCGCAGATCTAGCTGAGACTACTGAGTGGCCATATGGTAACTAAATCAAAAGGAAAGCAGTTTGCAAAGCTCTCAGCTGGGGCGCTCTGTATCTGAATTACTATTTCCCCGGAAGACCACCCAGTGGCACCCAGCCTGTTCCCAGGTTACCTGCCAGTTCCCAGGTGAGGACTCTGCCGTCATTGCGTGCTGCCTGCTCTTCCTGGCGTGGGTCTAGCCTCTCCAGCCCCCCACAGAATCACTCCTGTGGTTTAAGTTCGGCTCTCTCGGATCAAGTCTCTGTAGTATTTGAACGGTGTTGTGTAGCATCGACTTACTATGAGAACGAGCCATCACGAAAAAGCAGCATTTTGTCACAGTGTTTATGAATCGAACAGGTTTTTGTTTTCTTGTTTTGCTAGGGTTTGGGAGCTCTAACGTTTTATTCAGTGGTAGCCTCAGAAGGCGGGTTGGCATGTTTAGAGACTGCTATGGACTGAGTGTTTGTCTCCCTGAAAACCCCAGTGTGACTGTACATGGGAAATGGAGCCTCAGACAGCGTTAGTGTCCTTATAAGAAGAGGTGCCAGGGGCACAGCATGGAGGAAAGGCCGCGTGAGGACACAGCGAGCAGGTGGCGGTCGGCAAGCCAAGCAGGGAGCTCTCACCAGAAACCGCGCGGGCGGAGCCGGGGCCTGGGACTTGCAGCCTCCAGGACTGTGGGAA
>NW_017731354.1:3282728-3284344 GCF_001890085.2 Hipposideros armiger
CTTTTTTTAAAAATCAGGAATGGATGTTAGATTTTGTCAAATTATCTTTCTGTTGAGAAGATAACATGGATTTTTTGTTTATTAATATGGTGAATAATACTGCTTTTTTCCCTTCGAAATAAATAGTGAACTAATCTTGCATTCTGGAATGAATGAAATCCACTTGGTCATGTTCTCTTTTTATACATTTCTGGATACAGTTTGCAATGTTCTGTTGAGGACTTTCACCTCTGTGTTGAGGGATATTGGCCTGTAGTTTTATTTTCTGTAATGGCTTTGTCTGGTTTTGGTATTAGGGAAATATTAACCTTATAAAAGTTGTGAAGTATTCCTCTTCTTCTTTTACAGGGGACTGTAGGTTATTATTTCTTCCTCTAGTGTTTGTAAAATTTGCCAGTGAAACCATCTGTTCCATTGAGTTTTCTTTTGTGGAAGGCTTGTTTTTTAATGTATATATTTAACTTTTAAAAATAGATTTTATTTTTTCTCAGGTGTGTCTTGGTAGTTTGTATCTTTTAAGGAATTGATCCATTTAATCTAATTAATTGAATTCATAGGCATAGATTTGTTCATAGCATCCCCTTATTATTCCTTTAATGTCCGTGGGATGGGTAGTGATGTCTTCTCTTTTGTTCAATATATTGGTTATTTATGTCTATTCTTTTTTTTTCCTGGTCAGCCTGCTTAGAGGTATATCAATATTATTGATCTTTTCAAAGAACCACCTTTTTATTTCATTGATTTCGCCTCTAATAATTTCCTTCTGTCTTTTGTTTGCTTTAGGTTTGACTCTTTTTTTCTAGTTTATTGAGGTGGAAGCTTAGGTTACTGATTTTAGATCTTTCTTGTTAATACATGCATTTAATGCTATAAGTGTCTCTTTAAGGGCCTCTTTCTCTGCCTCCTTCCAATTTTATCCTTTATTTTTATTTGGCTAAAATATTTTTAAATTTCCTTTGAGACTTCCTTATTGACCCCATGGTTATTTAAAAGTGTGTTAATTTCCAAACTTTTGGGCATTTTCCAGGTATCTTTCTAGTTTAGTTCCTGCCTGAGAATCTTTGTATTATTTCCATTCTTTGAATTTGGTGAGGTTTGTTTTACGGCCCAGACAGTGGTCTATCTTGGTGAATGTAACATGTGCATGCAAGATGACTGTATTTTGCTGCAGTTGGTTGGAGTGTTTTGTAAACATCCATTAGGCCAGGTTGATTGATAGTGCTTTCAAGGTCATCTCTAAGCACTGATTTTCTGTGCACTTTTTCTCAGTCACTGTAAAGGAATGTTGTTGGCGTTTCTGAATCGTGGGCGTGGCCCTTTCTCCCTCCTGGCCTGTTTTTGTTTTATGTATTTCGTTTATGTGCATTTAGGGTTTTTACATCAAGAAGAGTAGAGTGACGGTAGGCTGGGTCTGCACGCTTTATCGGAGGCAGTCCTCAAACGGGGCTGGCAGCTGACTCTTGGAGGCACTCCCAGAAATGAGGGTGCTAGATCCTTTATTCTGAGCGCAGGACCTGGACACTGTATCACAATATGTACCAGGGGACTAACCAGGCTTTCTGTTTGAGTGTTTTAGTGATGTTTTCGTAGGAATTCATCTATTTTATTAAAATTTC
>NW_017731354.1:3285805-3294344 GCF_001890085.2 Hipposideros armiger
TTCTAGGCTGACTGCCACGTAAGACTCGAAACGGTCCTTTACGGAAGGTATTGCTCATGATCCTGGTTTTATGGATGAAGAAACCGAAGCTGAAAGAGCTAGTGACTGAATAAAAGCCACAGAATGGGAGAGTCGGGCTCTGCATCCAGACTTGTCCAATCTTAAGACTTGTGCTCTTTCCATGACAAAAATCAGTTAATATAAAGGTGTTTGTATTTGATTGTCAATGTTGTGACGTGTTTTTCACCTGCTGGCCCTTAATAAATGCCTTGATGTTGCATTTGGAGTTTGGTATGAAGATAAACATGGTACAAGCGCACTGATTGTATTTTAAATTGTCATTAGCATCTTATTTGCTTCGTAGACCCTGACTCCAGGTGAGTTATGAAACTCGTGCTGTATCCGCGATATATCCTAAGCTTACCTGTTTTCAGGCGTGGGTTGTGGTTGACGACTGTTCAATGACTTGAACTCAGCGCTGCAGTCAGGAGGTGGCCGTCTTGCCCGACTCACAAGGATGTAACGAGTGAGTCACTTGACCGCTGTCTCACCATCCGGACAAGTGACTTAGCCTTTTCATGCTGCAGAATGATCCTTTACAAACTCACCAAAACACTTCGTTTTGATACAGAATATTTATTAAGAAGCCATATTAACATGCTTAGCTACACAAAGTAAACCACTATACACACGTGCCATTCTCAGTGAACTGTAAAGAAAAAAATAATAGGAAGAACAAAATTGTTTTCAGATAAGTTTTTATGTTTTATAGCCATCGCATGTCCATTTGCATATCAGAAAATTATGAACGCTGATAATATAAACTTTCTGCTAGATTGGAGTCTTCAGTAACTTTTTGGTGAGATGAAGTTCACAGAAATTTGCGTTGATGCCTGAATGTGAATGATAGACTCTTACAAGCTCCTGAGAATAGAAACGTGATTGAAGATCTGCATTCCCAGATGCTCCCTACAGCAGTTTCCTTTCAGGAAATCAGAGGCTCTTCATTTGTGACAAAGATCAGTATTCAAATGAAAATTTTAGGCACATTAATTCCTGGAGGGTGCTATAATATAATTTTTAGTGAATATGAGAAAGTACTAAATCTTTATGTAAGATGTCAACCACCAAGAATTTCCAAAGAATATCATCATTTCCTCATGCCTGAAAATAAAATTCTATCTAGTCTACTGGTGATTAGTTGCAGTAGTCTAAAAAAATGATCTAAAAACAGTAATAATGATGTCTTGTTGAGCACTGGCCTCGGCTAGACACTAAGCTAAGCACTTTATACACATCACCCTATTTATGGTTCACAGTAACTCAGCAGTAGGATTAACCCCGTTTATAAACAAGGAAACTGAGGCTTACCGACGAGGTTAAGCAATTGGCCAAGTTCATACAGCTTGTAAATTGTGGAACCAGGAGTTTAAGGCAGTCTGTCTGATTCCCAATCACTACACTGTAAGCCACTGGCAAGAGACCCTGACCTGCCGTGATGAAGGTGGAGGCTTAATGACTTTATCTGTGTGACAGTCACAAAACTGAAATTTGCATCATTAGAATAAGAAGCAAGACCAATTCAAGTGGAACATAAAAACCCCTGCTCATTTAAAGATTTTTATTTACACGTCTTTTTCCATTATAATTATTCTAATAAGAGCATAAATATATAAACACCTGAGTGCATGCAACACATTCCACAAAGGAACAAAAACACACAGCACAATGGAATAAAGAACCCAAATTATTGTATACAAAGTCCTTTAAAAAAAGACCAGTGACACAGTCAGACCATATTTATTTAAATACTTTCCAATAATTACCAAGGGATGCATCATTTATAAATAATATTCAAAAGCCAAATTTAGTATTTCAGTTAATCAAATGAATAGCTGTTCCAGTGATATTAAGTGCAGGTCACATAGCATCAAAATGAAACCGATGAGCTTCTTGTCGTTTTTCTCTATCATCTGCTTTCTGAAAAAGAATTTTAGACTAGTTTATAAATGGTAGGAAAATGTCAAGAAAAAACTTATTTCTGAAATATAAAGTGGTTAAAAAAAGCTCTCAGCAATTAATAGATAAACGGTGTGATTTTATATAATATTAAATATTTTTAAAATTTACAGTTGTGATTTTAATAATTAATAATCCACTAAAGTGAATTTGAAAACCAACAAGAAATATTTCTTAAATGCTTGGTTTGTTATCCTTTATTACTTATTTGAGATTCTATAAGGATGGAATCAACTGTTCCATTTCCTCACTCAATACTGATGTTAATAAATGAATCTAAATTAAGTATGTTAAAGTGCCTTAATTATTTTGGGGGTAACCTATTCAGTGGGTATTTCTTGACCCTCTGCTACCAGTAAAGTACTGTGCTTGGCATTTTGAGGGATCAAAAAGACCCCCAGTTTTGTATCTTGTTCTTGAGGAACTTGAAACCTAGAAAGAAGAAAACCAAAAATACTGAATAACTATTTCAGGATAAAAAGTGAAAAACCGAGATTACTTTCTAGGTTGGGGTGAGGAGAGAGAGGGAGGGTTTTGAAAGGATGGTGTTTATGGGACTGAGGGTGGGACGGAGGCGCCTGGTGGGGGAAAGGGGGGCACGGTGGAGGGTGGAGGGTGAGCCCACGGGAGGGCCTGAGGCTGAGGAGTGCCCACGGTTTAGGCGGGGGTCGTCACTAGAGGCACACATTTAAGGCTCCACTTCGTGATGAGGAAGCTGCGTGAAGGGGAGAGAACGGGTGCAGGCAGACCAGGCGGTCGGAGCCAGGTGCTGAAATACAGCCCTGGCTGCAGGGAGGCAGGAGCGGCCGCTGGGGGATGCCCACGGAGGCCCATCAGTAGGCAACGAGTGAGGCGCATGTGCAGGCAAGGAAGAAGCCAGACAACGCTTTGGAACCCTGTTTTAAGATGCTTGCAAGTGATCTAGGTAGAGATGTCATGGTGACAGCTGGGAGTGGGGGTGATGCGGGCTGGGGCTACATGAGTCAACAGCCAAAGCCATGAATTTAGATAAAATCGGCAGGGACAGTGCAGAAAGCAGAGGGCCTAGGACAGACACGTGGTGAGGAAATGGCAGAATGGGAGGTAAGTGGGCGAAGAGGCAGGAAAGGCCCCGTGGTACCACCGGGGCAGGGCACCCGTATGTATGTGAAACCTCGCCCTTTAGCCACTGCACCGTTACTGTATAAGTCCACAAAGTTCCTGTAATCAGGTCGGAGAAATTAATCAAATTAATTCTCTTCCCATTACAGGTCTGGAGCTGTGTAATATCTCAGACTATGGCCGACGCTTCTGGACAAAAGCACACGTAGGGTCACCCTGGATCTTACCACTTCAGCTGCAGTCTTCAAATGAACTGAATATGTAACTTTATTATTTGAAATGAAAGGAGTGCTATTTTTGGAGAGAAAAACCTATGAACATTTATCAGAACAATTAACATGTTCTCTTTTTTCACAAGTTAAAATAGCTAAGATAAACCCAATGGTAATTTTAGTTAAAAAGTGATTAGGATGGCATGACAATACAAAGGGAGTAGGTGCAAAGAAGAAGGCACTTCGGTGACACAAAGGAGCCCTTTGGGGAACAGTGTTGGAATCTGGTAGTTATGTACTTCATGTCCAAATAGAAATTAGCTTTTTGAATTTATATCTCAGTTGCTAATACATTTCTGTAATAGCCTCTTTTTTTCTCCTCATAAACAGTTAAAAATCCACATTTTTGGCATTTTGTTTTTAATCATTATTTAGGGTGTTTATACTGAAGAACAGAAATCAGCTTAGTTTAGTGCAAAGAACAGAGAGATGGAAAAGATATGTTCACTTTAGTTGTCACTTCCCACCTGAACCGTGAGAAAGTCTTTTAACCTCTCTGGGCTCTAATCCTTTTTATGAAGAGCTAGCTGTCATTCCTGTAAAAGTGTCCACACCTCTGTCAGTTAGATAATGAACAGAGCCATTTAAAAAAATGATTATTTTTCAGGCCATTATGGAAGTGTTTTTAAATAAGTTTTTCTACATACCTGGTGATTTTGGGGTGTTCACTTTATAACTATTGTACAGCATCAAAGTTTTTAAATGAATAGTTTTATGATTTGTATGAACTGCTAAGAGACACAGAACTTAAGGGGATAAAAGAAATGATCAGTAACATGACATTATGAACAGAACTTGAAAAATCAGAAAATCTTAGTCATGTCAAAAGAGTTTAACATGCAATATTTTTAAAGAGCAATATATTACTATTACAAATTAACCAAAGTTAATATTTCACTTCAATGAACAAACCTTTTCCTGCCAATGTAAAATGCCAATTATCGCCAAGATGAAAACACAGACACCGACAAGAGCTATGGCGGTAAGTAGGACAATGTTACTTGGCGTAAGATACAGTTTGGCACTCCAGCTGTAGACGAAAACAGAAGAATTAAAATTAACAGTTTTAACTGAAAAATAAAATTCTACTGAGACCAAAAAGCAAAATGGCTTATTAATTAATGAACCCATTCATGAAGCCATTTACCCATCTATCCATTCATTAGAAATCAAACAAAAGCCATTACATTTACATAGAGCCAACTATACTGATGAGCCCGCAGAGTTCAGATTGTACTCAGCGAACTGAAACAGAATTTTTGATGAGATGATGGATATTTTTCTTTGGTTCTGTGATGATTATTAAGTAAACTTACCAAGGGTACTTTGAACAATCTTAGACAGTGTTTTTACATCTTGACTGACTTGCTTAATTTAAAACCTTGACCTCTGATGCTGTGTAGCCACATGATTTCGATAAGATTTCTGTATCATCGTTTTCTGACCCGTTTACCTACGTACTATGACCCACTAAAACCACCATACGTCCCAGTGGGTGTACATGGATGGCTTGTGCAAAACTCTGCCATTTCTGTGTCATGTTGGAGGGTTTACATTACTACAGTGACGTTGAGACGTCTGACAAAATCACTTTTAGTCCATCAGTGTTGCTGACAATACACCGACTTTAGCATAAATAGAAGTAGCTCGCTCTTCTAAACCAGTCCATTCTGTAGCATTTGCAAACCCTGAAAAGGCTAAAACTGGGTTTATATTACCAACAGTGCCGGTGGTTCTACAAATAACTTTTTGTTTTCCCTGAAAATATAGTGGATATATTTTCAATTTAAAAGTTTAATAAAAGATCATTATGATGAATGGCAAGTAGCAATTGATGTATTTTGGGATAATTAAAATTTATTGATCCATAAGTTAGTCTCTACTCAATAATCTCAAAATACACCTCAGACTAAAATCAATTTGGTTGTTATTATGTACATAAATGTGAAAAAGAACATTTCTTCAGAAAGCGCAGGAGAAACATGAAAAATGTTGAGATTATGGAAAAAAGCTACCACAGAATTTTCCACATTGAAGAGTAAGAAAACAAACATTGTTACCTAGTTGAGGTTAGCTCATCTCAGTATGTTACCACATACTTAAAAGAGAGTTCTTTTGAGAGATTTACCTCATGAATATAGGAATTTTGATAAGAAAAAAACTGGACAAAAGGCCAATCCTCAGTTTCTTATTCAGAAGCAGTCATTCTTATCAGCTTCTTGCATATCCTTCCAGAGATATTTTATACGCATATAAGCGTATGTGCGCAGATGTCTTCTTTTTAGAATCATAAATGGTTGATTATACATACTGTACGTGCAACGTCCGTATTGTCTTTTGCTCACCACTCTATTTTGAGATTGTTCTATGTCACGATATTGCGCCACACAGAAGTACCATGATTTATAGTTTCCTACTCAGGGTGCATATTTTCTACTTTTGTTATAAATTTCCTGTATAGGAAACTAACAAGCACACAATACTGACTCATTTAAACTCAGTGAACTCATAGTGAACTCAGACTATGACTATTTCTACTGATGTTATCTTATTTCAAGCATCATGCTATAATAAAGGTGTTTGCTTAAGTTGTTCTTAAAGCCCGTAAGCCACCATAAAACACATCCAGCGGTATACTGGTCAACTGATCTCTGGGGAAAACAGCGAACTTGGACTGGCACTTGGCAATTGTCATGGTGTAAATACACTCATCATAGCTGATTTGAATGTGACCTCACTGAATGGAGTTGGAAAGAGATGCATATAGCCAGCTCATGAGGTGGCATCAGCTGGAGAGATCCCACCTGAAAACCTAATAAGGAACAATCAGCCCGTATTTGGAGGAGAGCTATAAGCAGCAGGGCCCCACTGGTCACACAGTCACAGACACATGAGACCATTTCTCAGGTTATGTTTCATGAGATCACACCAGCCTTAAGAACATGTTCTGTTCTTCCCAGTGAAATCTAAGTGTTTGTGAATACTTTCATCATCTACTTTTTTAAAAAGATGGAATCAATCTAGTAATTTAAAGAAAAATGAACAAAGATGAATTAAGGATTTAGAGCTAAATGCTATATTATGAAAGGAACACAGTGTGTTAATAAGGATAAAAATACCTACCGTTCACTGAAAACTTACTTTCTGCCGGCGCTGGGTTAAGCATAATTCATCCTCCTCCTTAGAAGGTAGGTGTTCTGTCGCCCATTTGACAGATGCAGACACTGAGCTCAGAGGGACAAAGCACTAGCTTCCCATCCCAGTCCGCAGTGAATCTGCGTTTCTAGCCTAGGTCTGTTTGACTCCAAAATGTGTGTCTAACCACTGTGGGATATATACCACTTGTCAAAGCTTTTATTAAAAAGATCAGTGCTTATTAAAAAGTTCAGCATCCTGAAATTTTAGAATTTATAGCCAGTAAACTGAAGACCACTTTATTTAAGCAGAATATATATAAATCTCTAATTAGTTAACCTGCTGTTTTTCTAATAAGGCTTAATTGGTTCTTCATGAAAAATGTCAGGGAACTTTTGTGTAGGTATGTTTAGTCATTTAAGGCTTACTGTAAGGAAATTAAATGATGGCTCTCATGGGCACATGGCAGGAATAGAGCGAGTTTTAAAAAAGATGCGTCTGTGATTCACAGTTGATAGTATTTTTACCAAATTCAGTTCAAGCAAGTACATTACCTTCGAGGAACATTGTGGGGATATGGAATGACAATTAACTGGGAATTTGGAATGATTGCAGTCCACTCTTGTTTTCGTACAGACTGGAAAAAGAATTTAAGAACATTTAACATCTAGTATACTTTAAAAACACAATTATTCTGAATAAATAAGGAAAAGGCTTAAGTACTCTTTGATTAGTTGAAATTCTGGGCATGGATTAAGCTAAATTTACATAATGTTAAGCCCCAAATAGGGCTCCTGTACCCTATGGGCAAAATTTTTGATATTTTTCAGGGAAGGATTATATTTGTCTCATGGATTAATTCAACAAATATTTACTGAATACTTTTATGTAGCAGTCACTGTTCAAAGTGCTATGTACAAATGCTGATTGGAGCTAAAATGAAAGTTGAGGTGGAATCTGACAATAAGCAAAAGAAAATCTATATATGTTAGAGGGTGAGAATGATAAGGAGAAAGAGCAGGAAGGAGGGATAGGAATAATGAAGTTTATGGGAGAGGAGGCAGGAAACTATATATATCTTCAAACTATGAAACGCTCTATGTAGGTCAAGCTTAGACAGGTTACTGCAAATCAATTTTTTAGTTCTTTAAAGGGAATAAAAAGTATTTGAATTATTTGAATTCAAATTACTGAACTCAAATATCTGAATAGTCAATATTAAAATACAGATTCATTGTAAACAAAACAAATTTTTACTCACCTTCTCTCCAGATGGACGAGGAATACCAACATAAAGATGATCAAGAAAATTCGCACTTCGACCCAAACCAAGTACATTGTACGGCAGCTGGAGCGCTAAATGTGCCGACTGGCTGAGTTGTCCAGCTACATTTATTAAAAAAAGAGACATCTTTGGAAACATTGCTCTTATTAAATATGAAAATGACAAAACGTCAAAAGCTTAGGTGCTAGAACTTATTTTTTGAGGATAAAAATGTGAAATTAAACATCTGGTTCATTAATATTAATGATACACTTTTGAAAGAAAACGGCTTCATTGAAATATAATTCACATACCATAAGAATCCCCACTTAAAGTGTACAGTGGTTAGAGTGGTTAGAGTATATCCAAAAAGTTGTTGCACTGTAACCACATCAACGTATAGAGCATTTCCACTGCCCAGAAAAGAAACCCCACATCCATTAGCAACTTCTCCTGTTTCTAACCCTTACCCTTCCAGCTGTAGGTAACGACACATCTACTTTCTCTGTAGATTCGTATAAATGCAATCATTCAATGTGTGCTCTTTTTATGACTAATGCTACTGTGAATATCCACAACCAAATTTTTGTGTTGGCTTATGTTTTCCAAAATGGCGGAGCCCATCCTACATTCTCACCAGTAATTTATGAGGGTTCCAATTCTTTCAGAGCTTACATAACACTTTATTGTCTGTCTTTTGGGTCATGGCCGTTCTAGTGGTTGTAAAGTGGTATCTCACTGTGGCTTC
>NW_017731354.1:3299329-3301847 GCF_001890085.2 Hipposideros armiger
ATATTTAATGTCTTTATTTGAACAAAATTTGGTTTGAGATCTTTTTCATGTTTAGTAGTAAGGAAAGTAGCCACTAATCCTTGGCGACTACAGATTCCTTGTTGACTACACTCATCTCCCCAGGAACCTAAGGGTTATGTATGACCATGTTAACGCAGGTCAGTCCCCGACATGCCCAAGTTTATAACTCCAGCCCCAAATTCCCATCCCTCAGCTCTAGGCTCTTACGTCCAACCACATGTTCAGCGTCTCTACTTCCATGTCTAAAAAACATGACACAGTAAATATATTCAAAACAGAACCCCTGATTTTCCTTCCTATACCTGCTCCACTTCAGCTATGGCAACTCCATCTTTCTACTTGCTTAGACCAGTGACCCTATAGTTATAGTACTTTCTTTTTCTCATACCCTATATCCAGTGTGCCAAGAAATTAAATATATATCCACAATCCAAAAATATCCACAATCCAAACACTTATTTCTACCTCTACTGCTATCACCTTGATCCAAGCCACCATCATCTCTAGCCGGAATTATTTTAATAGTTTTTAAATTGGTTTTCCTGCTTTAACTGCTGTTCTTCCTAAAGTCCATTGCTTTACTCAAAATAAAAGTTTGTCCTACCCTGTTCACACTCTCACATTTAACTCGGATTTCATCTCCTCCCTAACCCCTCTCACCCCTCCCATTCATTTCCATTTCGCTCCTAGACACTGGCCTCTTCACTGTTCCTTGGAAATTCCAGGAATGCTTATAACTTAGGGCCTTTGCTTTCGCTTTCGCCTTTGCCTGGAGTGTTCTTCAAAAGATAACTATATGTTCAACTCTCTTACCTCCTTCAGGTCTTTGTTCAAATGACACTTTCTCAGAGAGCCCCACTCTGACCACCGTACATAAAATCGATGACTCCGTCTCTATCCTTCCTACCCTGCTTTATCTGCCCCCCAATGCTTATCACTTCCTAACAACTACATGGTATTAAATAATTTACTTATTACGTTTATTGCCTCTTTTCCCTACTAGAATGTAATCTCTAAGAGGGTCGAAACTTTGGTCTGTTTTATTCACTTCTATAAGAGACTAGAACAGGCCTGGCATAATTGGACACTCAGTGCATATTTGTTCAATGAATGAATGAATAAATGAAATTTTAGCTTCCAAATGTGTCAGACCTAAGACTTGTAACATAATCTAATTAAAAGTATATATCAATTTATACCACATAGATACCAATACAGAAATGTAGTCTACCTAAAGGTAAACNGGCTTAGCTGGTTTATAGTGTCATTTTCTTTCCTTATCGATCCTCTGCCTAGTTGTTTCACCCACTATTGAAAGTGGGGTATTAAAGCCTCCAATTATTTAGTGTCGAATTATCAATTCCTCTCTTCAATTCTTCGTGTATTTGGGGGTTTCTATTGTTAGATGCATTTGTCTTTATAGTTCTTATATCTTCCTTATGAATTGACCTTTTATTTTTATATCTATCTATCTATCTATCTATCTATCTATCTATCTATCTATCTATCTATCTATCTATCTGAGCCATTCTGCCACTTGTTGTCAACTCGGTGGCAGCTCAGCTCGGGCCAGGACTCAAACCGCTGTTGCTCAGAGCTCACACTCTTGAGTGAGCTCTTAACCAACTGAGCCACTCGGCCGGCCCTCTGGATTGACCTTTTAAATACCATTATAAAATGTCCTTCTTTGTCTCTAGTAACAATTTTTGTCTTAAAGTTTACTTTTATTTGATATTAAAATGGCCATTCCAGTCCTTTTTTGGCTACTCTTTGCATGGTATCATTTCCTCCATCTTTTTACTTTCAACTTATTTGTATCCTTGAATCTAAAGCGTGTGTCCTGTAGATAGCACCTGGTTGGGACATATTTTATTATCCATTCTGCCAATCTCTGCCTTATGATATGAGTGTTATTTACATTTATTGTAATTATTAATATGGTAGGATTTACACCTGCAATTAGCATATTAAGTTAAAAACAGAACAAAATAACTGAATTCCTAGTGCACGTACAACTTTGCTCCAATAGGGCCTACCTCCCTCCGCACTCATTTGCTATTGTACAAATTATATTTTTATACATTATCAGCTCATCACCATAAGTTTATAATTATTACTTTATGCAGTTGTCTTTTAAATCAGACAGGAAATAAGAGATACTACATAACAAAAACACATATACCATGTTTTCTATTTATATCAGTCTTACTGGTGATTTTTACTTATTTGTATGGATTTGAGTTACTGTCAAAATATTGTCTTCTCAGTTAAGCATGAAGGGCTCCCTTTAGCATTTCTTGTAGGGTGGGTCTGCTAACAATAAAATTGTTTTCATCTAGGAATGTCTAAAATTCTTCATTTTTGAAGGATAGCTTTGCCACATATAAAATTCTCTATTTTCCAGACATTTTCATCACCCCATAAAGACGCCCCATATCCACTAAGTAATCACTCCTTTATTCCATTCTCCCCTGGTAACCTTTAATCTGCTTTCAGC
>NW_017731354.1:3305893-3334938 GCF_001890085.2 Hipposideros armiger
GTGTGTGTGTGTGTTTTACTCTGAGTCAAAAAAGGACACACTGAATTCTATCTCCCTGCAAGGCTTTAAGCCACAGGAGTTTTCATCTAACAGTACTGCCTGCTACTCGTCTGGCGCTGTGCTGGCTTAAGGAAAACTAGCATCTCTATAAAACTGAGATAAAAGGACAGAACGCGAACAAGCAATGTTTTATGTAACTTTAGAGAAAAACACGCCTCTTTTTGGGCGAGAACACTGTTCTGAGGAGTACTTGCTAGTCTCAAATCATCGCTCTGAAATACTAATTGACATCAATTAAAATGGAGACGAAGAACACCCAAACAGGACAAAGTACAAAGTTAAACAAAATACCTTGTGTAAGCAGTAAAAGTGATAGCTATTGAATGCTTCTGATGTGCCAAAACCTGTGGCAAGTAAGTGCTTCTTGTTATTATTCCAACTATCGTTAGCAATAACTGTGGGTAGGTACTATAATTATCTCTGCGTTATCAGGAGGAAACCCGAGAGTTTAAGCAACTTGACCCAAAACACAGCTACTAAATGGGGGAGCTGGGCTTTTCACTTGATAGCCTAATTCCAAATCCCACACCTTCATCATCACCTGTGATCCTTTTTTTCAGGGGGAAAAAGCAGCGTGATATTTGTCATACTGCTCTATAAAAAGGACTTCTAATGACATCCGATAACCCTCTCCAATGCCACTTGCTCATTTCTCTTACTGTTTGCATCTATTTGTGGGGTCCTAGGAAATGATCTGGGGATCCTCTGTAACATTTTGCATGCAGTCCTTCTGGCTAACGTGGCCACTGGCTGACTTCTGTAAAGCCAGACCGGAGTGCTGGCTTTTACGGTTGTGGCATTTGGGCCCACGGAGCTTATCGCTGTGATGTTCTTATTCTGGACCTAAAGCCTGGGCTATTGAAGCAATTCTTCTGGGCGATGAGGCTGTTTACGTTGTTGATCTTTTATCTCTAATCCAATGATATCCATGCAGGATATGATGATAAAAAAGCACTGTGGATACAGACTAGCCCTTGAGCTACTACAACAAGCTCAGGTTCCCTGGCTCATGCCAGAGAGCTAAAAGCCTTATAACTGACAGGGTGAAAATGTTAGGACTGTTCTCACTGCTTGTAAAGGGATGCTAAAGAAACGTCGTCATGTCTTTGTTCCGTGCAGTGTGTGTGTTAAACCATATTTTTCTATAAGAAAACACTATGAGAATATCAGGTAGGGGACGATGTTTGTTTCTCTGTGAGAGAATTTTAATTTTGAGAATGGCAAGCTGGATAACAACATGAATAGTAGAGGTTAAGAAAAAGGAAGCCCCGACTTTGAAAGAAAAATGTCTTCATAAGTAGATTTAATATTAATTCTATTTCATTATTTAGGGACTCTGATATAAAAATGATTTGGCCAGCACTGTTTCCTCTTACTAATTAGAATGTACTCTTTTATGGCTTGTTTCCAATTTTCTAGCTGCCTACGAGAATCGTGCATTTGATACGCTGTCATGTCTGCCTTGAGTCTTTCCACTGGAAGTGAGAGATGGCCCCTTAATCAGTGTGTTCTTTGCACACTGGTGACTGATGCAGGCTCGCTCTTCCTGGCACAGCAATAAAGGAAGAGACTGTTCCAGGCATTGATGGATTTTTTTTCTCATAACGAAGTTATCAAGAATGATTAGCATTCTATTAATATCAGTGGATTAAAAAGTTTTGATAAATGCTAAAATTAAAAAATTTAAAATCCATTATCATTTGCTTTCCTTTGCTGCTAGTCTATTTTAATTGCTAACAGAGTAAATTTCTGACGGGGTTACTAAAATCTTCCTACCTGTAACAATGATCATGTCCCTTGTGCCTAAGTGCCAACCTGGAGTAGTAATTTGTGTTATCTAATATGATAGGGCTCATTGTTAATGTTTATCAAATCAGATATCCTAGCCAGAAAAAGTCTACCAATTAAATTGGTGTTTACAGTCTACTCTCATAATCCATTCCCTGATATTTTTAAATAATAGCAAAAGCGTTCAAAGTTTCAAGCAACTTACATGTAAACTTTACAGAAAAAAATGTATAAAATGCTACATATATGTATTCTAATTCTGTGGAAATCAACTTTTAAAATCTACGGTGACTTTAGTGGCTTCTTATCAAAATATTTGACTCTATTTTGGATAATATAGAATATCTTAGCTATTATTATAGGATGATTTCTGGTAATATACCAGTGACAACGTTTTAAACAATAAATTCCCAACTAAGATAGAATAGTAACCAAAGAAAACATGTTATAAAATGTACTAAAACAGTGATTTTTTAACATTTAAATTCATTGCTGATTTAGCCAGCTATAGTAGGGAGAGAGAGCTAATTCCTCCACATAGAACACACTAACTGCAAAAAGGCTACTTGTTGTCAACAGGCTAAACTTACCTGCACGTCTCAATAGCACACTGCAATCTGATAACAGAATGCCGAAGTGGAGGAAACAAGAGAGTACAAAATAGATTTGGAAGGTGAGGAGAGGCTAAATTTTGAGAATAAAAATATTGGTATTTAATTTTAAAATGTAGATACTTTTCAGGCTATAGACTTGACATTTAAAATACTTAATCCTAGTCTCCTATTTTTCTGTTTAAAATTCCTTGATTTTATAATTAAATGGATAGCTACCCACATGGAAAGAGAAATGATACAGTTGTCCTCTGCTGATGGTCAAAGTTTCTGGCTTATATGACTAAGGCATGTCCTTTTGCTTGGACTTCGGGAAAATCTAGTTTCTAGCATTAAGTAGATTCCCACTAATCACTTACTAAGTCTGTGATTAATTAGTTTTATTCTACAGATATTAAGCACCTGCTATAGATCAGACACTGTTGACTGGAGGAACATTTTAATCACTCTGTGATCAAATTACAAACCCAAGACATGTGTTAATTTAATGTCAATATATAAATATTCCTGGTTTTTAATAGTCCTACTTAGTCATCAGCTTAGGAACAAGAAACAGGCTGTCATCACCGAAAGGCGAATCCATGCAGAGAACGTGGTTCAGGCCTTGCCAAGGTGTGTGGTGTTTCCAGGGGCGCTACTGCGGACTGTGCTTCGCGAACAGCGGGTGGGGACTTGGTGGGCCACATGCTTACAGGCTGAATCCTCAGATTTCAGGAGTTAGGATTGTAGCTGTTTACGGAAAACGTCTTAAAACAAGGGTTGGCCTCTTTTCCTGGTAGTTGACGGGCAGCGTGTAATGGAGAGCGAAGGAATCCACGGACATTTGACTGTTATTCCTTTGGCATACTTGGAATTGTATCTGAGCTGAGCTTCTGGGTAACGGACCAGGGTGAAGTGATGAAGTATGTGGGAGCGCCTCCTAGGAGACTGAAACCAGTGCCATGACAAGAGGCCTCGGGCGCTTCCTTCCAGTCCGGGACTTACTCATTGTCATGCTCCACTCCTGGGCAGAGTGCTGTGGCTGGCACATAAGACCCCTGGGGAATGTCTGTTGCACCAACCTGAAGGTTTGTAGTAAATGACGACGTTAACAAAGTATAATTTGCATAACTGTTTAACGTGAGTTTTTCGTGCGGTCTTGTAACGCGCCCCATCCGTGATCACTCTGGGAAATGTCCGTGGAATAATAACATGGTACCAGCTTGAGGACTGGACACATTTGTCACGTGGCTTACGAAAAGCACACCGGGTTTGCATGCCAAAGACAGCCTTCTAACACTGCTTGGTTTGACCTTTACAAAGTCCCTTGCCCTCCCGCCTTCCCCAAGCCTTAATTTATTTGTCTAGTCACTCACCTAAACATTTATCGAGTACACACTGTATGCCTTTTACACAGAGATGAAACAGAGACAAACCTTCACCTGGAGACGCTTGAAGATACAACAGAAAAATAGAACTTGAATGTCTCCTCATCTATAAAATTAGAATTTTATTTTTAAATAAAATCCACCTACTGCATGGATTTGGTGAGGCAATTACAATACTTCACTTTTAATGTATATAAAAGTGCTTTGAAACTGCAAAGCACTGTACAAATATTGTTATTTTGATTATTATATAATCATTCCTCATATATTATGCTTTTTTCCTTAGGTTGAATTATAACACTAATTTTTCATGGAAAGTTTTCTAATTTCTCTTTTGGAACAAATCAGGAGCTTGGGACCCTGGTTCAAGCTTTATCTGTACTTACCCATTTAGTCACTTCCGATTTCTCCCTCCTCTGCCCCCCAGTTCCTGGTAACACCCCTACCCCAGTTCCTTTCTATCTCTATAGATTTGCCTATTCTAGACATTTTATATAAATAGAATCATAAAATATGCGGCCTTTTGTGTCTGGCTTCATCCATGTTATAGCATGTTTCCTGTCTTTATGACAGTGTATTGATATGTCACATTTTGTTTATCATTTATCAGTTGATGGACATTTCGTTTGTTTACACATTTTAGCTATTATGAGTAATGTGGCTATGAACATTCACGTACAAGGTTTTGTGTGACATATTTTTGATTCTCTTGGGAACATACCTAGGCATGGAGTTAATGGTTCATATGGTAACTCTGTTTAACTTTTTGAGGAGCTGCGTCGTTTGATAACTGCTGCTCCATAGCTTAATGCACATAAACATCTAATGAGGGAAAGATAAGAACCACTGCCAATGCCTGTAAAAAATGATGCAAAGACAAACAATAAAAGAAACCCCAGCTCTCCATGCAGTCAGACTGCAGGGGGCACTACCGCCTGTGGGGTAAAGTTAACGGTCAGCACTCCTTCACTGAGCTCGTTAGGGAGGTAAACTTTCCTGAGGTTATGTGCAATTATGTTTCAGCGATCACTGTCTGGGTTAAAAAAATAAGCTCTGGTTTCCAAGTGGAGAATGTGGTACAAATGAGCTAAGTGGGGCTGCCTGGCTTATGTGTTAGTGCACTTGATTTTCCACGTTGGAGAGCTGTGCCTCTCTGAGCGGCAAACCAATGGGCCCTGGCATTTTGCTATAAGCTGTGTTTTTTAGTAGCTACTAAAGCACCAGGGAGTAAAACTGCTTAGTTCTGAAGCTGGGATAAAAGATGCAAAGCTACTTCACGAACCAAAGGTGGGAGGAGAGTTTTGTAGCCCCCAAAAGATAGGTTGCTTTTACTAAAATGTGTGATGCTAACACAAATGTTCATTACACGAGGTAGCTGTCCCATCTTAGCCACCTTGGACAGACCTAGAGGCAACTGCTCGGCTATCGATAGACATAAAAGGCAAAAACGCCTTGTTATTTCCATATTGCCCGTCTTTTCTTTCACATGTACCTTCTTCTAGGGACGTGGTTGAAGCTGTGACTGCCAACATGCGTATTCTCTTACACGCTCCCCTGCTCACCTCTGCTTCTCTACATTGCTGTCCCTTCCCTGTCTACTCAAGTTTGCACTTCCCAGGCAGGGAACGTTGACAGGCCCGGCTTTGTAAATTCTTTCACATTTGGCGCTAAAGCAAATCAGAACACATTCCTTTTTAGCAATTACTGCTTGTTGTATAACAAACGAACCCAACGTTTAGTGGCTTACACTACAACTACGCCCATTTCAGCTCTCCCAACTGTGCCTGGCTGGCACTTTCTGCTCGTGTTGACTGGGCTCCCTGGTGTGGCTGCTGCAGCCGGCAGGTCAGCTGGGACGCTGAGTAGGCGTCTTTTCTCACAAGGAGACGAGACTGGGTGCTTCCCATGCAGCCTCAGGGCAAGCCTCAAAGTAAGAGCTGACCAAGGCGCCACTGCGTCATCTTTGCTGACATCCCCGTGGTGACGCAGTCCACGTGAGAGTTACGGGGGGGAAATTAGTGTAGCGTGACCACCTCGGTGTTCGTTAAGGTAACTGTGTTTTTTATTCCTTGTTCTCTCTGCTTTTTATTCTGGGAAGTTCCTATCAACATCTTCTAGCTCACTGGTTCTCAGTCACGTCCACACTGCTGCTGAGCCCAGGAAGGGCACCCTTCATTTCTCTTACAGTATGTTTCTAATTTTCAGCATTTCCTTTCTCTTTGAGCTCTTAGGATGTTAATCTGTTATTTAAAATTCCTGGTCTTATAATTCCAAAATCTCGTCATAACTGAGTCTGGTTCTGATGATTGCTTTGTCTATTCACACTGTATTTTATTTTGTGTTTTTCAGCATGTCTTGTAATTTTTTTGTTAACAGCTGGTAATGATGTTATCTAGCAAAAGGCACTGAGGTGAATGGGTCTTTAGTGTGAAGTCTGAGGTTCCTCTGGCTGTGAGTTAGGCTGCATGTTGCTGGTTGCTGAAGCTGCAGGTGCCAGAGGCTAAAATGCCCTCCAGTGTCCTTGCTTTTGTCTCTTCTCTTTGGGTTTCCTGAGGGACTCCTTTCTGAATAGGACTTGAGCTGGGCTCTGTTGTAATCCCTGTTACAGAGGAGCTGGGGTGACACGGGGGAAGGGCTGGTTCTTCAGTTCTGTTACGTCTCCATCTTTCGGTGAGCCTGTGACCCTGGGCTGTGACCTTCACAAGTGCTTCTAGGTCCCTTCCCCCCACCCTCACGCATCTCCACAGGTGAGACAGGAAACCAGAGGGGGCTAGAGTGGGACAGTCGCTTCCCTGAAGTCCATCAGGGGCTGGTAAAACCCAAGTTCAGGCTTTGGTAAAATAATTTCGCTTGAGGGCAGGCCTCTGTTAAGAACAGGAGCTCTGGGAGTATTTAAAAGGTTTATATCCCCCCCCCCACCCCACCCACACACACAGAAGCACAAGTGGCTTTTTCTCAGATCTTGACCCTGAGAACCAGGTATGGTTCCGAGAGGTAAAACTCATGAAAGCGTGGGGGCCCCTAAAGCTGGGGAGCTTTTCATCTCACAAACTGGTCTCAAACACGTTCTGCATCAATGAGCCAATTCTCCTTTAGTGTCCCTGCCCGAGGCTGGCCCCAGCTGTGGCTTTTGCTTTGCTCGGGTGTGGCTCTGTGTATTTGCCTGCCTTTCCAGTTTTGTGGACAGTGGTTTGCCCTGTGTCTTCAGTTCTCTGATGGATCTAAGAACGGCTGATTTTCATTTTGTTTACCTTTTTGGAGGTGAGGGGGTGACGGTGGGAGTGTGACTTTCAAGTCCTTTACATGTAGACCAAAAAACCTGGATGTGCCTAGCATTATACTCATTAAAAGGATATCTATCTATCTATCTATCTATCTATCTATCTATCTATCTATCTATCTATCTATCTATCATCTATATCTTCTATATCTATCTATCTATCTATCTGCCATCTCCTCCCTCCTTCTCTCCTTCTCTATACATAAGATTGATGGATTTTATGATATAGTTCTGATCTGTTATGTAAACTGCAACATCAATGTTGCAGTCGTTATGCTAAAAACCAAGAAACAGACTTGCAATTTATATATTAGTAATCTGCCTTATAGTCAAAGACATTTAATTTCAACTTAAAAAAAAAAGCTAATGAGAAAACTCATTACTCTAAAATGAATAGAGTAAGAAAATACTTTTATGCCTGAAACATGCTTAACAAAAAAATAGTACATGTCTTTTCCTAGGTGTTTTCCATGAAGATAAAAATTCTAAATTTTTATCATAGATCAGTATTTTCTCATCCTTCCATAATTTAGGTCTTTGTGGGAGCAGTGTGGGGAGCTATGGGGCATTATGTTGAGTGGGCACAATCTAATTATGGGTCTGTGCCATATATTTGTTTTTTGTGGACTCTAATTTCCTTGTTTTCCTGGTCTAGAAAGTCCAGATTAATAATGGAAAACACTCATGAAAGAATAAAAGTTTAGAATTTATTTCAGGATACAGCTAGCCTCAAAAAGTAAATATCTATGAATTAGTTGCTAAAAGTATAATTTATAATTAAATCAGTACCTCTCTTCTTTAAATTTACTTATTTGATTTTACCTGATACTGTATGAAAATGAATTTAATAAGGAGTGGTGAAAAATTAAGGAGATGCAGAATCTTGGTTTTTTCAGATACTATTCTATTTCAATTTTAGACTCAGCTTACAGTAAACAGTTCCTTGTGCTGGCAATATTTAATTTAAGCATGCATGAGAACAGCATTGTAGGAATTTTACTTCATTCTTGCATATGTTCAGCATGCACTGAGTACTTCCTCTGTTACAGTCATTGCATGCATAATATATCTATGAATTTCAACCTTCACTGTAGCACACAGTAGTTCCCTATGGTTGTGTGGTGCACAGCTGACGTTAGAGGGAAACATGGAACGGAAAATAGTGAAGTCCTTAAGTAGCACTACGGAATGAGATGGAATACATCAACGGTAATCTGAGTGACGAACGGGATTTTAATCCAATTCCTTTGTACCAGATATACTTACTATACGTTTGCTAGCAAAGACCACAGAAGAGACAAATTATATTCCTTCTCCACTTTCTGTTCCCAAAGCTTTTACGTAGCAGTTTTTCCTTCAATGTTAGGATCTATTGGCTAGATCCTATATCATACTAGAAATCAGGTTGTAAGTAGAATTTCATGAAGCAAATCTTTTATTTTTGGTGGCATCACAATTTCTAATTTTCTTTCTTTTGATTTTCAAGAATCTGACTTTGACTCATTTGCATCTGCACAGATGGGATTTCTAATTGCTGAACAGCTGAATGATTTGCAGACTTTCTTACTGTTTCTCAGACTTTCTCTGTATAACCTGTAATTCTTTCATTCAATCATTCAATTTCTGTAATTATATCAAGAGGATACATCAGTTACTGCTTAGAGCGACTCCAGATCGTCTCTTCTTTCCTTTCTCCCTTTCATTTTAGTGAGAAAAACCCCCACCCCATCCTTGTATCTGCCGACTAGGCTGTTCCTGTCAGATCTTTAGTTGATGTGAGATTAAGGTAAGGAAATGATGCCTCTTGCAAAAATTCATTCTTTCAGAGACAAAAAATGTCATGGATTTTCTGGGAGGGCATAACAGCTCTTTCCATTTTCTTTTGTTATCAATTAATGATTTTTGACACAAATATATGCCTGATTAATCATTGCTCAAGCTAAAATGTATGGGTGAACTATGTGTATGACAATTTAAAGTGTGATGAGTAGTTAAAAATAAAACGGTTCAGGACTAAAAAAAATATTTTATGGATAATTACAAGTTGCTAAATGGAACATGGCTATACTTTGAAGGTAATTTCAGAAAATATGTATGTGAGAAATGAACATAAAGAATAAAATGTTTTGGTCCGGCCGAGTGGCATGATGGTTAAGAACTGGCTTGGGACGCCAGAGGGCCCCGGTTCGGATCCCACATATGAGGGCCAGTGACACTGCCCTCCACAGCTAAGATGCTGAACAACTCAACCTGGAGCTGGGCTGCCGTGAGTCGCCGGTGACGGCGTAGGCTGCAGCCCCTGCTGCAGTGGGTTGCCATGGGCTACCGTGTATAGCCAGCAACCAGCGTGAGTGGCCAGCAGCCGCTGTGAGCGGCCATCCAGAAGCCGGCGACTGATCTGCCTCGCCCGGGAAGAGTGCAATGATGGTGCCAACTTGGGCTAGCGAAGCGACGTCCTCCACAACTAGACTGAAGAACAAAACAACAGCAACTTGTCTGTTCCCCTTCCCCTAATTCCCCAGCGCTGTTCCCATCCCCCCAATTCCCCAATAAAAATCTTAAAAAAAAAAAGAATAAAATGTTTTTTGACAGTGTAAGATGTAATTGACAATTATTGATGAAAACTGGGAACTCTGAAAAAGTTATAATTAAAATTATAAAAATGTTATGTGTTACAGTAAATCATTTTGCTCAGTAATGTAACGTTTATTAACAACATGACTTTTGTTATGCTTTAATCCAAGTCCTTCTTCCCCGGGGACATGCAGGCTTCTCGGCCTGCCGTCCATTTTAACTGTTCTGCTATCGGAGCCACGTGAGGAAGGGTGCACAGGAGTTAAGGGTTCCTTACGGTTTTCTCAGATATGTTAACAAATAGTAACCTTAGAAGACTAAAGGGAAATAATGATTTTTTTGATCGGTCACAGGAACTATTGGTTATTTAGAAAATGAATGACACCTCTGTAATGTGACTCCCCATAACAGTCGGCTACTATATTTCAGGCTTTGCTAGGACATGGAGTAAGACCCCAAGAGTGTTTGCTAATACTGAGAAGATTTGCCAGTAAGCAGAAGGATAATTAGGCCAGGCCTTCTGTGAATGGCACTAAGGCATGTTATTTTCTCTGGTAGTGACTTTAAACGTTTTTGACCACAGCCCACAATAAAAACTACATTTTATGTCATCTCCCAGGAAGAACACATACACACACACACACAAACCCCTACAATAAAACTTCCATGAAACAATACTTAATGTTCCTATCTGTGGTATGTCCTGATATTTTCTATCCCTTTTATTCTGTTAAGTAAAAAGCCCCCATCATAAGCCACTGCATTAATTCATGACCCACGAGTGAGTGCTGCCCCGTGGCTGCTCTGTGAGGGAGGCAGGGTTGCAGCGTCTGAAGCACCCGTAAGCGTGACTTGCTTCCTGAGAGAGTGGAAGGCTCTCCACTGGTGGGGCTGCGTGGGCGGGAGGCACGGCTTCACCAGGTAACGTTTCTTTAGACGTCGACATGTTTAACATTGAAACTAGGAAGGTTCATCCTTTAAAATTTGGGGCAGGTTCTCATGCTAGTGCTTCCTAAATCATTCAAATGAAGTGCCATTTTCCTGTTCACAACATATATTTGTGCATGAAATAAAGCATGTTTGAAACATTTTAAGAACATTAATTTATTGCTAATTTATTTCCTAAACTAAAAGCAATATACGATCAGTGTAGTCAACTAAAATGCAAAAAAATATATAAAAAAGACAATCCCACAGCCAAGAGATAATCACGGTAACATTTCTATCTGTCACGTGTGTTTGCATTGTTCCTACATGTGGGTACACGTAAAAACACATGCATACAATACGGATCATACCAGCTGATGTGCCTCCCTCCCAAATGTTGTACCATCAGCATCTGTTCACTTCATCAAAAATAATTTCAAAATATTGCCTAGGCTGAAAATTAGTATAAAATGGCATAATTTATTAATTGTTTCTCTATTGTTGGGCATTTAGGTTTTCCCAGTTTGCTACTGCCTTTTAGTTTTGTTTATGATTTTTCTGCCATGAAAATGTATGCATTCATTTGATTTATGCATTCAACTGCAGTTATCTTTTTTGTAGATTTTTTTCCTTTGCTTTTATTCATTATTAATTACTTTCCAATCCATGGGAGAGTAAATATTTAATTTAGGAAGAATAAACCCAATGTTTCATTATTGTTTTGGGGTAGATTATAAAGAAATCATGCTGAGGAAATATTCTTCATTCAGTGGGTAGTGAATATTGCTGAATGGGTTTTTGGCATCTAGTAAGACATCCTCCTAGGTGCCAATGCCTGGTTGGTAGCAGAGGTTCAATAGATGTATTTTTTTTGAATGAGTCAACAATCACAGAATTGAAAATTTTTTCTACACTTAAGTGTAAAAGTAACATTTTTGATAAATTTTATAGCAAATCAAAACCTATCTTTTTTTTAAAAAAAATTAAGTTTAAAAGGACTACAAATAGTAAATAGAAATAGAAATGTACTAAGTAGGAAGTGGATCTCTTGAAATCTTGCTCCCCCAGGCTAAACATTAACAATCTGATAAATATTCTTCCTGATTTTTTTTCTATGAAGTGAGAATTATTCATTTAACTACACAAAAATATATGCACATAGATCTTTACTCTTGTACTGCTGCATTATATTGAAAAAAAATAAACAATAGAGAATTATCTAGAGTAGTTACTGTGTCAATATATAAAACAATCCCAAAAGAAATTAGGACTAGCCAAATGAACAGACATGGAAAGATTTACACAATATATCATTATATGAAGAAAACAGGTCTTTTAAAAATTGATCTGTTGTTAAAATAATAGAGAGATTTCCCCCATTTTAAACCATCAGTGCATTCCGATAATCACCTTCTTGATTGTATTAAGTAAGCAATTCTTTCAAAATACAGATGAATTTAAATTGTTAGTATTTTAGGTAGCAGTTTTCATTGATAATTCTTCATTGAGCTAAGTTCTGGATTTGGGTTTCCTGGTTTTGCCTAAGTTATACTAGTCTCATGGAATGAAATAAGTAATGGGAACATTTCATCTAGCACTGAAATTATCTGCATCCTGAAAGACTAAAAGAATTATCTGGTAAAAGATAATGCCATCTAGTCCTGGAATCTTTTTTGTACAGTTCAACATACATGTGAATTAAAATGTAAAGAAGTAATTAGTTCAAATTGTCTGTATCCTTATTTAAGTTGCCAAGACTAACAGTGGTATATTCAAGTATTTGACTAGAATTGTGCTTGTACTGTCTCCTTAAACTTTTAAAACAGTTTTTGTTTTATGGAATGTTTTGAAGCAATAGTATGATTGAGAGTTTTAAATGTGTACAATTAGCTAAAAAGGAAACTCACTCAGGCATATCTGATTAAGTTAGGTCATTATATAAAGTGAGAATGGCCATGTAACGAGTTCTTCCTTATTTTGGGGTCCATAAAAATGGAGGAGTAACAGCAACTCTGTTGGTGGTTAGGACTCTAGGAGTCTCAAAGAAGTGTGCTAATATGTTAGGGTTCCCTTTCTCATCTAGAGAATTGAAATGACCAGTTGTATTTACTGTGATTTGGATCTCATCTCAGTCAGCTGGCCATCTGTCAAAAGCAGACATCCTTTGCTTAGTCTGATTTCCTGTTTGTCTTGACTGCATTTTCCTTTATTATTTAGTCAAATAAGACTTTTTTCCTTTATAATCATATATCAAAACAACCTCTATGTAATATTCCAGCCTCTAGTCCACATATGAAAATACCAGGATTATTTAGGTTGTAGACTGAATTCCTAATTTTTACCTCTCCTAAGATGAGCTTTGTTATAACTAATTTACCACTTTATACTTTGATTAAGATAACTCGAGCAGGGCCGGTCGAGTGGCGCGATGGTTAAGAACTCGCTTGGGATGCCAGAGGGCCCCGGTTCGGATCCCACATATGAGGGCCAGTGACACTGCCCTCCACAGCTAAGATGCTGAACAACAGCTCGACCTGGAGCTGGGCTGCCATGAGTCGCCGGCGATGGCGTGGGCTGCAGTCCCTGTGGCAGTGGATTGCCATGGGCTACCGTGTGTGGCCAGCAGCCAGCGTGAGCGGCCAGCAGCCGCAGTGAGCGGCCGTCCAGAAGCCGGCGACTGATCTGCCTCGCCAGAGAAGAGCGCAATGATGGTGCCAACTTGGGCCAGTGAAGCAACATCCTCCACAACTAGATTGAAGAACAAAACGACAGCAACTTGTCTGTTCCCCTTTCCCCAATTCCCCAGCACTGTTCCCATCCCCCCAATTCCCCAATAAAAATCTTAAAAAAAAAAAAAAAAGATAACTCGAGCAGTTTTTCCCAATCTCTCTGTTACTTCAATTGAAAGATAAGGATAATGATTTGGCTGTATCACAATAGGGATATATGAGGAATTAATTTTAATATATTTGTCATGAGGACTTTTCGTAATCTACTGATGTAAGTCTACAGAAAGACTAAGTATAAAAAGTGAAGATTTTATAAAGGGTGTGAAACATGATAATTTTTGTCATCTAGTTTATCTTGCCAATCTATTGATTAAAAGTGTGTTATGCATTATGAACATTGTATCTAGTCTTACCTGAGCCATTTTTCAGATATCCATTTGCATCTACAGTTGTATACATGATATAAGGTCCAGGCTGATTGACTCCAAAGGGCTGCAATAAAAAGAGGAATAGTTAAGCCTTGGAAAGTAAATAAATCATTTGAAGTTTCAGGTAAATCTATTACTAATCAAGTAAAACCTTCTTACATACAATTCTTACATAGATGGCAGTTATGTAGAGAATATTTCTATGAAAAGATAACCTGTGTTATCTTTTCAAAAGAAAACCTCTGTTAGTAGAAAATGCTTAACACTTTAAATGATTTGACAGTTGCATTTATACAGCATTAATTTTATTGGATATTTCTAAGACCTAATATTTCCTATTATGCAGGGTGACTACTTTAAGCAGCTCTCCCAGAGAACTGTCCCTCTTTGACATGTCTGGCAGCTCCCTGAAAACCTCCATTCTCAGTATGTATTTCGCCAGGCTGAGAGCTTGCTCTGTGTGAATAGCCCTAACAAACTGGAATGTTTGTTAAAAACAATCATTAGCAATTGTTTATATTGAAGCTACCTAAGGCTGTGCTACCAGTTTGGGTCAATGAGAGGCTGACCAAATCTTAAAAGAAAAAATGCGAATGAGATGTTGCAAGGGAGGCTTTGAAAAGCTCTGACACGATCCTGGGAATCTATTGTAGAAGGTCACCCAGGTAACACTGCTTTCAGACAAGGGACCTGAGAAGGCCCTAATCTCTCACCTAATCTCTCATTTAAGGAAACCTCTCTTCAATCATCACTGACCATTAAACCGAGTAGAGACTTCAATGGCTACACACAATAGACTTTACAGAATCAGTCCAGCAAAGTCACTGACCAAACAGCAGCAGCAACAACAAACAGCAGCAACAAACCTAGCAGAGCGATTTCCAGGGTTAAGACAGTATTTAAAATGCCCAGTTTTCAACAACAAATTATGACACTCACAAACAGGAAAGTATGGGAATACATAGGAAAAAAAGTAGTCAACAGAAATTGCCCCCAAGGAACTCGAGATGTTTGACGTAGTAGGAAGAAACTTGCAATCAGCTGTTATAAATATGTTGAAAGGACTAAAGGACATGATGTCTGAAGAACTGAAGGAAATTACGAGGACAGTGTCTCACCAAAAGAGTATCAAAAGAGAGATAGAAATCACACATACAAACGCCCAACTTCCAGAGAACAATAACAAGTTAAAAATTCACTGGAGTGGCTCAACCGTAGATGTAAATTGGTAGAGGAAAAAAATCAACAAAACTGAAGATTTGTCAATTCAGACAATCCAGTCTGAGAAACAGAAAAATGAAGAAAATAAAGAAAATGACAGCGCCTGAGAGACACATGGGGCACCATTAAGAATCCCAACAATAATGGGAGTCCCAGAGGAGAGGAGAGAAAGGGAAAGAAAGAAAGCGTAAAGCAAAAATGGTGGAAATACTGAAATTTAATTAAATATATTAATCTGCACACCCAAAAGCTCAACAAATTGCAAGTAGGATAAACTTGAAAAGATCCACACCAACATACATAATAGTCAAATCCTACCAAACACATCATAGTCAAAATGTTGAAAGCCAAAGAGAATTTTAAATGCAGCAACAGGCAAGTAACACATCACTTACAAGGGATCCCCAATAAGATTATCAACTGATTTCTCATCAGAAACCCGGAAGGCCAGAAGGCAGTAGGATGCTATATTCCAAGTTGAAAGAAAAAGGGTGTCAATTAAGAAGTCCAAAATCCAGGAAAATGATCCTTTGTAACAGGGAAATTGACATATTACAAGATAAAAACTGAGAGAATTTGTTATGAACACATCTGACTAAGAAGAAACACTAAAGGGAGTTGCTCTGGCTGAACTGAAAGTACACTGGACAGTAACTCAAATAAAAAGCAGCAGCAGTACACTTGAAACCTATGTAACCTTACTAACTGTTGTCACCCCAATAAATTTTAATTAAAAAATTCAGAATCCAAAAAAAAAAAAAAGCACCAGTAAAAGTAGCTGTAGGTAAGTGGAAAGTGTAAATGTATTTTTGTTTGTAGCTCTTTTCTCCTGTCTAATTTAAAACACTACTGCATAAAGCAGTTATTAGAAACCATGTTGGTGGGCTCATAATGCATGTAGATGTAATCTGTATGACACTACAAGCTGAGGTATACAGGGGCAAAATGTGTTTATGCTGCTGAAACTAAGTTGCTATAAATATGAACTAGATTGTTTCTAAGTTAAGACGGAAACTGTAATTCTGACAGAAAGAACTAAGAAAATAACTTAAAAATATAGTACAAGAAACAAGGGAATTAAAATCATATCCTAGAAAATATGTAACAAAAGAAAGCAGTAATGGTGAAACAGAGAAAGAAAAAAGACACATAGAAAAAATTAGCAGGGCCGGCCGAGTGGCTCGTTTGTTAAGAGTTGGCTTGGGACGCCAGCTCTGAGCAGCAGAGCCCCGGTTTGGATCCCACATGAGGTTCAGTGGCGCTGCGCCCTCTACAGCTAAGATGGTGAACAACAGCTCAACCTGGAGCTGGGCTGCCGTGAGTCACCGGCGACGGCGTAGGCTGCAGCCCCTGCTGCAGTGGGCTGCCGTGAGCTACTGTGAGTGGCCGGCAGCCAGTGTGAGCTGCTGAGAGCTGCCGTGAGTGGCCGTCCAATGCCCTGTGACCCATTTGCCTCAGCCGGGAAGAACGCAATGATAATACCAACATGGACCAGTGAAGAGACATCCTCCACAACTAGACTGAAGAACAAAAAGGACAGCAACTTGTCTGTTCCCCGTCCCCGATTCCCCAATGCTGTTCCCTACCCCAATTCCTAGGTAAAATCTTTAAGAAATAATAAAAAAAATATTAGCAAAACAGCAGACCGAAATTCTACCTTATCAGCAATTACATTAAATGTAAATGGATTAAACATTCCTATCAAAAGGCAGAGATTAGCAGGATAGAACAATATGACCCAAGTATATGCTGTCTATAAAAGACACATTTTAAATTCAAAGACAAACAGGTTGTAAGTAAAAGCATGGTAAAGATATACCATGTAAACAGTAACCGAATGAGGGCTGGAGTGGCCACACGAGTATCAAAATAGACTTATTTTAAGAGTTCCCTTAAAGTCACTTCAAAAGGATCTACATGAGGAAAAGAAGTGCATCAGTCAATACCTGAAGAACAGCCCCGCAACTATCAAATTTGGCACCATAGGCGAGTATTAGTGGAATGGCTAAAAGATCCATCTCTGGAGCTTAAGCTTACTGCTGGTATTCTTAATCAGGATGCAAGGGATTATCACGCCTGGCAACACTGACCGTGGGTTAGACAGGAATTTAAACTTGGGGATAATGAGCTGTACGTAGACGAACTTCTACGTGAGGACGTGAGAAATAACTCTGTCTGGAACCAAAGATAC
The DNA here is from genome assembly GCF_001890085.2 of Hipposideros armiger. NCBI lineage: Eukaryota > Metazoa > Chordata > Mammalia > Chiroptera > Hipposideridae > Hipposideros > Hipposideros armiger. The sequence continues at coordinate 3,323,070 of NW_017731354.1, forward strand.
TGCATCATCTCTAACATCACTGGCTGCAGTGATCACGCCACACTGGAGGGAGAAGTCCTGTACACTCTGGGAACGACCAGAGTCGCACCATATGTGAAAGTGCATGGAACCATTTGAAAGGGATTTGCAGGCTGGTGGTCTTTCCAAAAAGCCCAGTCTGTTAAATCAATTACAAGTCACAGTTCCCCCTACCTAACTGCCTTTCTTGTAGATATCCGTGAAGATATGCTAGAAAACCGATATGATAACAAGGAGGATACTCTTAATAAAGCATTAGAGTTACATGAAATACTAGCTAGGGAAAAGGACATTATAAGAAAGGAATACTGGAGATATATTGGAAGATCCCTTCTAAGCAAACACAGCATAGAAAGTGACCCACCAACAAGTGTACAGCAATAACAGCATTTAGAAGCACCTGCTGGAGTGCTTTTATTTTTCAGGAATTCTAGTGCAGGAGTTTAAAACCACAGTGATCACTCCCTTTGCCTATGGTGTAAACACATGGCACAGGTACTGCTTTTCAACAAGAGCTAAGTGTGATGCTCCTTGGGTGCCGCTGCTATGGCGACTACCTGGAGTCAGTTGATTCTTTTAAAGCAAAGTAATCCAGGGGGAGGGAGAAGAAACAGAAAGTCCCATAAAGGAACTTTTGTGGTCTTATCAACATTGGCTGTAATTACATTAGAGCTGCCATGCCACACATTAAGTGTCTTGCTATCACTGCGACCGACTAATGCCAAAAGAATGGTTTTGTAAGAAAGTTGTGGATGCATCCTAAAAAAATTCAATTTACAAGGATTAAGAATTTCTGAAGCAGTTAATTCCTCTAGTTCACTGAAGTATTTATGCACACATCTTAAATTCCTTTATGTGAGACCTGAAAAGCTGGTAATATGCCAGGAGCTGAAATTAGGGGAATATCAATCAGTGGTGATGACAACATGTTTGTGAGTTTCCTATAAGGTCTTTCTCACACTTCTCTGAAATCATTTCCTTTTTTGTTATAGACTCAACATTTGTGGCTCCTCAAAATTCCTATGTTGAAGCTGCAACCCCCAAAATGATGATATTTGGAAGGTAATTAATGTTAGAGAGGTCATGAGGGCGGGGCCGACATGAGGGCTCTGGTGCCCTGATAAGGAGCGACACCAGAGAGCTTGCCTTCTCTCCCTCGATGCACGTGAATCTGGGAAAGGCCATGTGAGCACCCAGTGAGCACGTGGCCCTGGGCAAACCAGGGTGACAGCCCTCATCAGAACTTGACCATACTGGCACAATGATCGCAGACTTCCAGCTCCCAGGACTGGGAGAAAGTATCATTCTGTTGTATTTTGAAATGGTAGCCCAAGCTGACTAATGCAATAATTTAAGACTTATGAGTTATTCCATACATTTTATGTCAGGAGAATATTTTAAGTACTAGCTTTCCCAATTCAGAAAATAAGAATGTAATTTTTAGAGTAGACAATCTGGGTTCAAATTTCTCCTTTTCCACTTGACTTTGGGCAAGTTATTTAATTTCTCTCTCCGTTTCCTCATCTTAAATTAGGGGGAATCATAGTATGTATCTCAGAGGATTGTTGTCAAGATTGAGCAAATATGTGTAGAATATTTAGAACTGTGCCTGGTACACAGTAAATGCAAGATTACTTTTTCATTTTGGCTAAGTACATTGTCATTTTTATAATGAAATCTCATTTTTAACTATGTTGAACTACAACTGAATGGGCAAAATTATTTTGATCAAAACCAGAAACACTCACCAAGTTTCCCTTTTAGTTTTCTTTCATGTATTGTAGGATTCTAAAGCTACACGAATGATTTATTTGCAAGAATGTATGTTTGGAATGACAAAGTTGTTAGCTTACAGCAAATCCCTTTTCTAAAGGCCCAGTGCTGTGGTTCACAACCTTGAGCATCAGGATCACCTGGAGGGACTGTTAACAATACAGATGCATTGGCTGCATCCCCAGATGTTTTCATGTGGTGGGTCTGGGTGGGGCCTGGGAATGCGCCTTTCTTCCAAGTCCCCAGAAGATGCTGGTGCTGGTGGTCTGTGGACCCCTCTGTATGACCCACTGGTCTTGGACTACACTGTGTACATTTTATAAAAAATGGCAGCTTGTGAGAGTATTCAGTGTAACCTAAACCTTTGTATAATTATTGGATTTGGTTCAATACAAGAGAACAAAACCATTAATTCAGTGAGTGCACAAAAAACAATAAAAAACGCCTCTCATTTTTTTCAGATGCTTTTAGAGGTGCAGAATTTTTTTTTTAAATAGTATGCTTCTTTCTCAACCAATGCAAACACAAAGAAGTGAAATGAGCGTTCACAAAATTGAAATTTCACAGAAATTGAAAGGCCATTAGAGAAGATTCGAGCTGGGATCATTTAGAAGCTTTCTGAATTGTGTGCTATATTTCAAGGCATGCTAAAACAGGCAGAAAACAAAGTCTGAATAAGCAAAGCAAACATCAGGACCAGACTCAGATATGGCAGGATGTAGGAATTATCAGACCAGAGATTGAAAATAACTATGATTAAAATGTTAAGGGCTCTAGTGAAAAAAGGCGACAACATGCAAGAACAGACTGTTAATGTAAGCAGAGAAATGGAAACTCTAAGAAAAAAATCAAAAGAAATGGTAGAAATTAAAAAAAAAACTGTTACGGAAATGAAGAATGCCTTTGATGGGCTCATTGGCAGACTGGACACAGTGGAGGAAAGCAGCAGTGAGCTTGAAGGTATTGCAATAGAAACTTCCAACGAGGAAATTCAGAGAGAAACGAATGAAAAGATGAAACAGAATATCCAAGAACTGTGGGACAATTACCAAGGGTGTAACATGTGTCATGGACTACCAGAAGGAAAAGGAAAGAAAGGAACAGAAGAAATATTTGAAGCCATAATATGAGGTTTTTCCTAACTTAGTTACAGACACCAAACTACAGATCCAGGAAGCTTAGAGAACACCAAGCGAGATTGCACCTAAAACCTATACCTCGGCTTATCCTAGTCAACCAGCAGAAAACCAAAGAGAAAACCCTGAAGGTAACCAGAGAATAAGCATGGGAGGAAAGATATCTAGGGCACCATGTAAGGCTACATGATATGACTATGAAGCTCATTTGATGTTACGGACTACGGATTAGTGGTGGCGCCAATGTGCGGACTGCATATTTTTCTTCAGAAATACCCAGTAGCCTAGGTTTAAGAGTAAGAGAGATGGTTGGCTTCCCCAGGGCTGTCACTTTGCCAGGCAGGTACAGTGAAGGAGTCTTTTGTGGGAGTGAAGGGTAGGGGCAGGAGTGATGCTTGATGTGTGGCAGCTTAATAAGGACGGAGGTAAAGACAAGAGTGGGCTGATACAGGTCAAGAGACGAATGGGCGTAAAGTTGGAACAGGCATAGCGAGAGTAACAAGAATGAGAGGGCTGGAAAACCAGGCAGGAGTCAGAAAGGTAGATGAACGGTGTTGAGATTTCATGGTAAAACAGCTCCAGTACATGAAGTCCACAGTCTGGCCATGGGAGTGAGCAACTGAAGTTGAACAAAATGAAAGACTCAGGGGTTTTCAAAATGGAGATGAACGAATGTGGGCGGGATTAGTTTCTGACTTGAGTAATTCCTCCCCTCTCTATATATCAGACAGGTTACCTGTCTCGGGTGGGAACATGTAGGGGGCAGAAGAGCTATTCAACTCATCAATGAACTCAGGTGGTAAAGAACGTCACATGGCATGTACATGTGCCCTCTCAGTGTCACACTGGGTCATATCTAACATAACATTTTCTATTACGATCAAGTGGATCTGATGTCAAAGCGATATGAAGAACGCCCGCTGTTTAATGAAATAAATAATTTCACAAGTGGGCATCCATTTGATACATGGAAAACTGGGGCAGTATGGTGTGCATTTGTTTCTTTTAGGCTGTCATAAAATTGTGATCTATCAAGGGGAGAAAAGTGATAGACTGAATGGCAGTTCAACAGGAGCTGAACTCCAAAGGAAGGAAAAACAGGACGAATGGGAGGCAGACATCTTCCGCAGAAGCGCCCAAGGGCGCTGGACCACAGGGCACTATGAGGGCAGAGCTGCAGGCTGGGCCTCACTTAGGTGACTTTCTAAGTGACTCTGTTCTCCACACCACAGACATGACTTTTATTTTAAGAAGTAGAACGGGAATACTGCTGACCTTACAAGAATAATCTGCCTTAATTATAAAGTCTTTCCTATCAAATTTTCTGCTAGGCTTGTGGGTAAAACGAGCGGGTTCAAGTTCAACATTTTAGACGTCTTCACTTGACCATGTAATGTAGGAGCCACATGGTGGGGATATGGTCAGTAAGGGATGGGAAGAGAAACAAAGGGTCTGAATGTTTCACAAACTGGGTAGACAAAACCCAGACACCCAGGTTCACCTTCAGCCTCTGATTAATCACACAAGTTCCAATATGGCCTCTGTGCCCCGCCTCCCAGCTGCCCCCAGACACCTGCACTTTCCTAATGGCAGGCAGGCAGCTGGGTTTGAGCAGGCACTCACGCACCTTCACAGGGGGTACGGTGATGCCCTGTCCAGACCTTCCCTTCAGGACTGAGACGCTCAGTCCCTAAGCTGCTGCTGGCTCACAGCCAGGCTCTTACATATAAATTGCTCTCAAAGGGAGCTGGCTCTACAAAGCATAACCCCTTCCTGGGGACGGCCTGCACACAATGTCTGCTTGACACCAGTGCATAAAGGCCTGGCCCCTCTCCTCAATCTTAGGCATCGCCAAAGGACAGTCCTAGCTTCACAGCTCCGCACGCATCACGGACGCATTTCTCCTCCTGCGGATCCTGCTCGCCTCACTACGTCAGAGGCGTGACTCTCAAGCTGAGTCTAGACTGAAGCTTTGCGCGCAGATCTCTGGGTCAGGGTCTGTCTCCACATGTCTCAGACATGGAAAGTTTCCCAACCACACTTAAGATGTTGGTAATGTGGTGCTTTAATGGGGTAGTAAAAATATGAGACTATAATCAGAACCTCTAGCTTTGTGTTCTGTTCCACCCCTTAGTAGCTAGGACTTTGGATAATTTCATTTCTCTGAGCCTCCATTTCCTTTTCTTTAAATGGAGGTTAATTCCTTATAAAACAAGGGTTACTCTGAGGACTGAAGCAGGGATATAGCAACTCTCTCTCTCTCTCTCTCTCTCTCTCTCTCTCTCAAATACAATGTTTGTTCTTACAAGATGCATGAATTGGCAATTTCAAAAACTAAGCCTATTTTCACATTTTGTTATTTTACTGAAACATTCCATTAGACAGCAAGTCGATATTAATACTATACCAAAAAAAATTCATTAACTGTCTACCATAACATTGACCCTCTGCTATGTATGAAGTTACAAAGATGACATGGTTCTTGACCTCAACGTGTTCCATTTTAGTGTGGTGTGTAATTGAAATTACACCAGTAAGTGTGACCAAGTATTACATAAGCCAAAAAGGGAGCAGTGTGCACCGCAGTAGTGGGAGGGCGGTTGTCCCCCAAGGATATCAGAAAAGGCCTCCTACAGAGGTTCGGAACCTCGAGGTGAGAAATTTTTTAGGAAAGGTACTTTATTCCCAGTAAACTTTTTTTTTGATCACTAAAGGATACTTTTTTCACTTCTAAAAAGTAATACCAATTTGATTGTAATCTCTGATAACTATTTTGTGTGTATCTATTCATCATGCAGAGAATTTTCTCAGAAATATTTACAACTGAGAGTGAAGTACTTACTGTTATCTTGCGAGGGCAGTCATTAGAACAGAGACCACTAAGAACTGGGGGGAAAATAAAGAAAAGGCAATTATTACTGATACAATGTAAGCTTATACTTAAAATAAACTTTAATCGTTTCACCTAAAATCTATGAATATGCTTTATTGGATCATGATCACAAGCAGAAGCGAATTAAATTTTTTCAGATGTGAGTAGATTAAATTTCTATTGTTCACTTTATGTTTCAAAAAGCTTTTAAAAATGTTTCAAAAGCTTTTATAAAGCAGTGAAGATACTGCCATTTTGTGAAATATATGTGATATAATTAATTATGGTCATATCAAGCTATACCTACTGCTCGTTTTATTTTCCAATTGGTTAGCTAAATTCCAAGGATGACTTAGAATCTGACACTAATATCAAATGAAAACCAATTAAAATGTATACTGAGAAGAACAAACAGGACATTTAGTACTTTATATCTCAAACTAGACGTTTCCCATTTATCTAGTCAAATCTCTGCTGGGTCAGAGATTTTCTGCACGCTGACTGAGATGGAGAACGTAGCTATAAAATCAGTGAGGGGTCTACAGCAAATATACAAATATAATTTAATGATACATTTATTCTATAAAAACCCAAAAAGGAAAGGTTAGAATTTCTGAAGCCTTTATATAAACAATGAGTTTTGAAATGTAACTATACTACTACCACTTCTGCCTTCTTACAAAGCAGACGTTATGTGCTATTAAATATTGTATGTTATAAATTAAAGAAAGCTGACAATTCTGCTCAGCATGCATGGATTATTTCAATAATAGTCATGAATATCTGTTATTTCAAATATATCCATGGGAAAATGGGTTCTTATATTACTTATATTGTACGAATATAAAATGACAATTGTTCTAATAGAAATATAGTTAGGCAGGTATACAAAGAAATGAGCACGACGTCTTTCATCACAAAAGAAGATACCTGTTCCTTCATACTCGATACATTAGTGTAATTAATTAATTTAATGTTTACATTAAGTACAACTTGAGGAAACAGTGCAATAAATGTTTTACACTTGCAAAACAGTTTTCAATGTTTTACGTTTCTTACCCCAGCACAGTGACTGATTCTCACTCCTTTATTCTCAAACTATTTTTTTGGTTCTTCTTCCCTCACCTCTAGGCAGATATTGGTATTTCTTTGCCACTTGTGCCAAAATGATTTTCATAAACTTTCATTTAAACCATTATTTTGCTGAATAGTAATTTACTCACAAGTCTGTGTTTGTACTAGAATGTAAGTTCTGCATCATTTTATCATTTCCTCAGGGCCTAACCCAACATATTTGCTCAATAAATACTTGTTAAAGCAGGGAAAAGATAGATTATTCAGTAAATGGTCCTGGATAATTGGCTCCTTGGAGGAAAATGAAGTTAGACTTTAATTCATAACATAAAAAATTACATTTGGCAATGGCCCAAGTAATATAAAGAACACTTCCACTTCCTAATAAAAAGACAATCAATTACAAAATGGGCAAAAGATCAGAATAGGCAATTCTCCAAAGAAGATATAGAGATATACAAAGCTCATGAAAAGATGAGCAATCATTAGCAATCGGGGAAATTCAAACCAAAATCACAATGAAATGCATACTATTCACAAGAGCCAAAAGGTGGAAGGGACCCAAATCAATGTCCATGGACGGATGGCTGGCTGAACAAAATGTGGCCTATACGCACCACAGGGCATTACTCAGCTTTAAAAAGGAAAGAAACCCTGTCGCATGCTACAGCATGGATGAACCCTGAGGACATTGTGGGGAGGGAACTAAGCCAGTCACAAAAGACAACTACTGTGTGATTCCACTCATACGAGGTATCTCAAGCAGTCAAATTCATAGAAAGTAGAGTGGTTACCAGGGCTAAATTCACAGAAATAGAATTGTTTCTGGGTTTTGTCTTGAAGCTTTTGGCACATATAGTGAAGCTACCTCTCTAAAAAGGCTATCGAGCATCTTTTTAGCAAACATTCTTTCACTGATCTTCTGGTCAGTGCCAAACTCCGACCATAGAATTTGCTTTCATATAAGCTCTTTCTTAATCCTCACAGTAAGGCTGTGATTATGGTAAGTCTAATAGCGTGCCTCCTCCCCTCTCCTTAGCTTGGGCCAGTGCATCAACTCAAGGTCACAAAGCAAGTGGAACTCTTTTGAAAGACCACATGGCCACTAGACACTAACTCATTTGAAAAACACATCATCTTACTTTTATGGGAGATGGGAAATCAATGAACCATTGGATTATTTTATTTTCTGTGCAAGAGAAAATGTCTGTGTCTTGTTTAGCATAGTTGAGGATATTTACTCAAAATTACATAATAGTCTTTTTCATGCTGTATACAGCAAGACAAAAATTGGTTTGTATCCTGTATCTATTTTTGTTTTTTGCAAGACTTCCTCTGTCAAATTTGAAGTTTCATATTGTAGCAATAGGATCAAAATGATAAGATTTAAGTGCATCATACATATGTAGATATCATACATGTCATATATACCAGGGGTGCCAAAAAAATGTAGACACATGACTTGTATTCATCTTTTGTTATCAATATATATTGACTATTACAATTTTAATATAGTTTTTTCCTTTCTTATAATGTGTATCCACTGTTTTGGCTCCCTCTGCATATGCCTTTTAAAGAGATGTCTACATAGTACAAATAGAATATGCATTTCCTTGGTTTTTGCAACCACGATTCAAGAAGGAACAATACTAATCCTTGAGCTTAATTAATATTCTGCTTGATAATACTGTTTAGTTAGGAATTCAGGACTCCCAAATACTATTATAAAGGTGAACTTGTTCTCGGCCTGGAATTATTATTTCACTTACAGAACCACCTGACCTTTTTCCAGTGACAGGTGCGTGGTTACCGCGGCAGGTAAGGAACACTTATACGACGCGGTTTGGGGGCTCTGCTAGTTATAGATCTTTTACATAAGGCAGGAAAAACTGTCTTTAGCTAATTCCAGTAATTAGACTGCTTTTGTTAAGAACACTATAGAAGAGTGAAATGTTACATTTCAATTTGTCTTTATCACTAAGTCCCACCCACCCTTTAGTTTTCCCATCAAAAAAGAAAAGGGACACGCCCACTCACATACATACTTCTTACTATCTTCTCCTCTTGCGTTAATAAAGTAAAAAAAAAAAGGTCTGGGAAGCATTAGGTTTCGTCCAAGGTACAGCTATATAAGGAACATTTTTATTCTCATTTCGTTCATATCTTGCAGTATATTAGTGTGACAGGCTCATCAGTATGGTTTAAACATAGTTATTAAAATTAAATATAACTTCTTCAAAAAGAAAGGAAGAAGTGAATTAAATGCTGCCGAGAAACAGTAGTTCGTCTTCTGTTCATAGTTTTTTTGTCAGTTTCTGTTCATCTCAATTGACTAAATCTACAGGTCATGAGTGTTCCTTAAGAATCTATCTCAGTGACTTTCTGGCTAAAAGCCGTAATCTCAGCTCGTTTCCGGCACCCTGTCCACACAGCACAGGAGCACGCCGAGTAGGGCCACCCGCTGCCCTGTGAGGCAGTACACACAGTGGGCGTGGCAAACCACTTTGCCTCTCTGTTTTACAGTTTTCAAAAAATATTTAAAATAATGTGGTTGGACAGAGTGCCTTATAAAGTTTCTAAAAACTCCCCAAGCCTATGATTCTGAACTGGGACCTGTCTTGCTATCTAGGTAGTTTCAGGCGCTTGATACACTTACCTAGCACAGAGGGAAGGGGTCCGGTTTTAAGGCGCCCTTTGTGTAAGGTTGCTCACATGTGACAAAATTATCCAGCAGAGTGGGAGCCCTGATAGGCAGGGTCTGAATGCATGGGGCTGGATGGCCCAGCGGTGACGTGTGTTCTCTAAAGTCAGAAATGCAGGGCATGGCCAGGAGTGTAAGTTACTTGGTATGCTCATTTTCTGCTTTCCTTTTCTCCTTATATAATATGTTAAGATTATGTTTTTAATAAAAGTTATCCATTCATGTATTTTCATTTAAAGATTACCACATATAAGTCATATTATATGACAAGCCATGTAAAACACTTGTTGGAGGGCCTAACCCATGATAGTAAATATCAGCTACTGTTGTTCTTTTAAACGAATTACGGATTCTGTACTTCTGCATTGCAGGACTTAAAAGCATCAGCTTTCATTGCTGTAGCTTCCGCTGGCCTGCCGGAAGCTGTAGGAACTAACAGAAGCAAGCAGAGAATGCCGAGGGCTCATAGAAGTTGGAAGTGGCAGTTTTTGCTTTTTAGCTGAGCCATCCTGCCACCTATTGGCAGCTCAGTGGCCGCTCAGTTCGGGCTGGGCATCGAACCGGCGACCCTGTTGCTCAGAGCTCGTGCTCTTAAGCGACCTCTTAACCAACTGAGCCACTTGGCAGACCCTTGGAAGTGGCAGTTTTAAAAACTTCTTTTCCAGACTTTCCAAATAGGAAAATAGGTTTTTTGGGGTTTTTTTTTTTAACATTAGGCTTCCTTATTTTTTGCAATCAGAAAACAAAACTAAATAAATATCAAACCAAAACTTTACCAATAGAATAATGCTTTAAAATTCTCTTGCATAAACACAGAAGTAAAAGGGTAGGCTCTTATGGCGTTTTTATAAATGTCACCCTGAAATTACAGTTTTAAGACTCCATAAGGTCAAACCTACTGACAAGTAAAAAGTACCAGGAGTCTATTAAATCAGTGCAAGAATACAGTTTTTCTAGTGCCGTCAGAATAAAAATTCCATCCTCTGTGCTTTAGTCAGAAAAAACCAAGCCCTCACGGCTAAATGCTGCAAGGCAGAACATACTACTGTTAGAGCAAAGCTCACTTCCTAGATGTGGGACAGTTACAGTTTTTATAGAAAAGCATATGGTTATAAGTGAAGTAAACATTTTCTTAAGCAACTATAACAACAACTGGGCAGGTGTGTTAAATACATTAAAGCCCATTACAGAAAAGGGCGGGGACCGGTACATGGTTCCAGCCCTCTACTATTAGTGGAGGTTTTTTGCCCCTATGAGCTTCTTGAAGGCAAGGATTGCTTCTGTTTGTTTGGTTTATAAGTATCTCTCTCTGTTTTTCATTTTAAGTGTCAACGTTTTCCTACTAACTAGTTGATCTTGGCTGAGCCATATTCTAATTGTTAGAAGTTTAAGGATTTTTATCCCTTTCATAAACTTCTGCAATTATTAGTATTTGCAATCATATTACAAAATTCTATAAAGATCTATTATAACATTTTATAATATCCTTTTAAGTAAACAGTTGTATAAAGAAATTTCTAATACCCCTAGACTTTTAAAACCAAAGTTGTTTTAGAAAGATTTATGAAATATAAGAACATACTTGTAGGCTATTCAGTTAAATGAAAAACTATAATTAAAATACTTAATGAGCTATGTGAATTATTGGTTATTAGATTAAATTAGTTTAAAACATGACTGAGATGCGCAAATCATAAGCTTTCTTTAAAATGACAATGCTTAGGATCTTAATATGTCATGTGAAAACTATACATTATAGCCCATGTATTCTTAAAGATATTTAAAGTATAAAACCTTGGCTTCTAGCTTTGAGATTCGGTTTATATTAGCTACTTCACACTAAGGACAAAACTGAAATATAGCAATAATCATGCATAAATACTGCGACACCAAGCCAATTTGCAGGCTGAGAAAAGGATGAATAGAAAAAGTCAAAGCTAGAAAGGTCAATACTGTATAAATGGTTTTAGAAATGAAAAACCCTCGCCTGGTTTATGGGTGACTATTCATATTCACTCTCTGAAAACGTCTTTAGTTTTCACTTAAGACACATGAATGCAAAGCAAATACCATAATCAAATATCATGTGTGAAATAAAGGCCTCCCTCCCAGCCATTCTTGTCATTTAGACGTTATTTTAGACATTATATGGAAACGTTTGCTTATCTGTTATTGATTACCAATATTTCACATTTTAAAAAAAATAATAAGCATGTAAATATAGAAACATGTAAGTAAAAAGTGAATCATGGTTCAAGTAATTTTGATCCTGTTCTCTACATGTGCAAACATTAA
>NW_017731354.1:3335143-3369298 GCF_001890085.2 Hipposideros armiger
GGCGCCCAGCGTGCCCCGGGAGGGGAGGAACGGAGCAGGGGCAGTCGTCTGTCGTGCAGAACTGTATGTGACACAAGTGCTGCTGCCACCCACAGTATCTGCAACACTGATTCTTTAGAGAAAAGCCCTCAGACACATGAAGAAAACAACAGCTTAAAAGAAGGAAGACTAAAGCGGGCAATCGTATGAATGGCCCCCATCTGAACAGGAGAACATACAGGAATGGGGCAGCTTTAAAGATGTCCACGCTGTCTGCAAGAAGAAAACGGAGCAACGTTGATCAAATTCTCTGCCAGCAAAATTAGTGTTGATACGTGAGGGCAAGAGAAAGACATTTTCAGACATACCAGGACTCGGAAAATACATTAACTTCTGTACGATTCTCTGAAAATAACTTGAGGAAGTGCTCCACCAAAAGAAATTAGAATGAGGACAAGGAAACATGTGGTACATAAGCAAAATGGTGGCAAGAAAGCTGATGAAAATTGTTCAGTTTAAATAATCACGGATGAAATGGTTGCGAACTGTGAAGGATTTGTAGAAAAGAAGGCACGCAAGGTAAAGCCAATGAACCATCCAGAAGTAAAACTTCCACATAATTTCAACAAAATCAGGAAGCAGGCAGAGGAATAAGAGCACTCAAAAGGTCTCCTCTCCTTTGGGAAGCAAATGGTACAAATGCTATCACAATTTTAAAAGTGCCTGGGAAACACAGGTTCAAATGTGTTTGCTAGGAATCTGAGCTAAGTACTAGTAGAATAGAGTTAGAATGCAGACTCTCCAAATGTAGCTGACAAGAATAAGAGAAAATGATCAGAGCAAGGAAGTATGATGCGAGAGAGCGAGGGAACCCCCCAATTCTGCAATACTCAGGGTCCCCTGGCTTCACGCAGATGCTGGTGTTGTGGGAACCAGCAGACCAGGAAGAGGCTGAACTTGCCTTTCCCTAGCCACAGATAAAAGCTTAAGTGAAACACTGTCACTTAGCCCAGGCTGGTTTTAGCATTAGAGTTAACAATAATTTTAGAGCAAAATCAACTCTGGACATTGTAGATGGCTTTGAAAGGGTGATTACATGCGAACAGCTGTCTGGCTTAAGGCAAACAACTAATAATCAAAGCAAAGAGTGGAAGGGCATCTCAAAACAACTAGAAGGTTATTTTCCCCACATGATTGCTTCAAATTGGTATCTCATTTCCCATGACCTTTCTGTACAGCATGGTATTAATATTTATGTTAATATCTTTAATGCAAAGTTATCCTGTTTTCTAAAACTAACACCTCCTGCACCAAATCGGCAGTCTCTGGGTGTGAGCTTGGAGACGGGGGAGGGGACTTCCCCCAGGATGCTGTTACTCAGATGACTCACAGTGCGACCCAGTGCCACCCACTGGGACTTAGGCCAGAAAGTTACAGGACAGAGATTCTCAAGACACTCAGGGTTTTAAAACTTTCTACATGGACTTTTTCACACACACAAGTTAGAATAGCGTAAGGACCCCCACTCACACTTCACGCAGCTTCACAACAACACGTGGCCACTCATGTTTCATTTTTTCCTGTTTCCCCAGATTAAAGGAAAGCCTCAGGCATGTCATGTCATTGTTGTCTCATTATTTAATTCCTCAAAGACAGCGGTTCTCAACCTTTCACAGGGGTCGCCTAAGACCATCGGAAAACACATATTTTCGATGGTCTTAGGAACCGAGACATCTAGACGCTCCTCTATCCGTCTCCAGGCCCACATGCAGATACGCCCACATACGAGTACCTGGCGACCCCTGTGAAAGGGTCGTTCGACCCCCCAAAGGGGTCGCGACCCACAGGTTGAGAACCCCTGCTCAAAGAAGTTTACTTTTCCTGAGCAGGGCCCTAATGTGTTTATAGGTATTCTGTTACTATAGTTATAAATTATGTTTGCTTTAAGGATAAAAAACTGCAACAATTTGATTAGGACTAATTGTTTATTTGTATTCAACAGCTACTTATCAAGGGCCTACACTGTATGCCAGACAATACTATCAACAGACAGAAGTAACTAAACGTGCCCATTTTGACTTGATACAGAGTAAGTTTTCTAACTAGAGGGACTCCTGAAAGAAGTATGCAGCCCTCTGGGAAGTGAGCCTCACTCAGGCAGAAGCTGGCTTCTGAGGCCTTTCCCGTCGCTAAAATTGCCTGACTTTTCTGTCATTTTTAGATATGTTAATGAATAAGTACCAAGGAAGGACTGAGGATCCGAAATTGTCTTTTTCTCACATGGACAGTTTCCAAATGATCAATATATTTTTTAAAAAGCGAGACTGGCTTCTGCTTCACACTGAGAAGGGCCTTTTCTCTTTAGAATTATTATTATTATTATTATTATTATTATTATTATTATTACAACCGGAAGCTGACTCCCTTCCCACAGTGCGGAAATTGCTCTGCTCTGATTCACTTCTGCGTCACGTGACTGACAGCCTGTGCTGGGAAACAGCCTACAGACTCAGGCATGCAGACCACGGCCTAATATGCCCTCACACCAGTTCACAGGCTCGTGACGAGCAGAGAAAACGCAATCATATGTCTCAAAGGGTACAAAACAAAGAAGTTTTAGTGTCAGAGGAGTTTTAAGGCTTGAATAAAAGAACTTGCTGTTGTCAACTATTTCTCAAAACTGGAAAAAAAAGAAAGGAAAAAGAAAAAGAACTTGTTGAGTGAGTATAGGGTGAACCTCTGTTTTGATTGAATTTTTTCTTCTCAGTGCCTAACATGTTCTGGAAAACATTAACTTTCAATCCGTACATACCAACACACAGCAATCAGATGAACTAAGAAATAAATCTGTGTTTTTCTGAAAGCTTCGAACTTGAGATAATAGTTTCTTTAAAGTACGCTGGCAAGCTCAAATTAAGGACACAAATCCTACAGCTATCTCATTAAACAGAAAGAAAATACTTTGAAAGAGAACTATTCATCTGAGTTTCACATATATATTTGAAACAAGTAACATTCATTCTGGGTTGGGGCATCCCCATTAAGGTAACGAGAGCGAGTCCCCTCTTACTGCATTTTGGGTTGTGAGCCTGGAAAATTACGCTAGTTTCTAGTCCCAGAGAATCCAAAATGATGGGTAGACTTGAGAAGTTAAACTAGGACAGAGTAACTTGTTCACTAAGGCTCCATTCTTCCTTTTCGAGAAACGAACTATTGACTGGCTGGGTCCCTAATATTGGAAAACGGGTCCAGGTGGTGACGTGCCCTTGAGTTCGAGTTCCATATGTTGGTAGGATGTTTGTGGAGATGGAACAAGCGGTCAGAGGCATCAGGTGTTGCCTGGGTTCTAGAGGGAACACTTTTAAGTCAGAAAGCCAGCCCGTGCCTTGAAAAGTAGCTGGCCATTGGTCTGGTGTAAGTTTCCTCAGCGCCTCCTGTGTGCAGGCCCTGGGTTGGGCACTGGGAAATCAAGACAAATAAGACAAGGACACCCCCCTCCAGGTGCTTAGACTATCGCAGTGTACTAGGAGAGAAAGACGCTAATCAAATGACCCACATAACTGGATTTCAGCGCCTTCTCAAATATCCTGGGAGCAGTGAGGGGACTGTATGAACACAAACGGGGAGTAAGAGTGTGCTGTCACTCACAAAGGAGGGTGATTCCAGTGACCCAAGGACACAGAACAGGTGTTTGGAGATGTTTGCTTCTATTGCTGGATTAGTCAAGGCTGTGCTGGACTCGGTCATTTATCTGGAAGGGATAAGTTCCAAACCCTTACTCCAGCAGCCCTTGATTTCATTCCCATTCACTGACCCAGGTTATTTTAACTACATATACATTTAGAGTTAGCAAGAAGTTTAAGGACTTCTTGTCTTCTTATCTAGAGGTTTAAAGTTGAAGGAAAACCACTGAGAAAAAAACAACAAAAAACCCTTCAAACTAGGTAAATTAAGAGCATACCAAAGATATAGCATATTTAAAAAAAATTTTAGCTCCAAAATAGCCAAATAATACCCCCTTGAAAATGGCAAAAGAGAGGAGATAGTCACATGGATAACAAGTATAGAGCTGGTGAGACTCACAATGTAATTATTCCGTGGCTACAGTGGTAATGAAGATGGGAGTCACTCTGAGTTCATTCAAATAAGAGTGAATTTGCTAGAAATTTGTTAGGAAGCAAAATTACATTTTCTGTCATTTCCGTTTCCCAAAATAAATCCAATACTCATTCATTATTCTGTTGCTCTTCTGTATTTGGCTACTTATACCCATTTCAAAATTATAATATTTATATGAAATACATGTGTCACTTCATTAACAAATGAACTGATATGGCTGTTTTGATGTCAACTGTAATAACAAGACAAAAATAGTTTCCTTTTAACACTAATTCATGAAGAAACTCTCAGCAAACTAGAAACAGGGGAAACTTCCTTAACACAATACAGAGCATCTACAAAAAAACCTATAGCTGACATCATACCGAATGGTGAAAGACAGAAAGCTTTCCCTGAGAACAGAAGCAAGGCAAGGGTGTCCACTCTCACCAATATTATCCACCACAGCAACGGAAATTCTAGCCAGAACAAGAAAAAAAAAATGTAGGTTGGAAAGGAAGAACTAAAACTGTCCCCCTTTGCAGATGACATTACTGTCTATGGGCTCTAACAACAAAACAAAGCGAAACCTCCTAGAACCAATAAGTGAGATGAGCAAGGCTGCAGTACGCGTGATTGACACACAAAAATCAACTGCATTTCAAAAATGTGGAAACCAAACTTAAAAACACTTACAATAACATTTATAATCACTGCAAAGAAAATAAAAGACATAGGCAGACATTTAAGAAAACATGTACAGGATTTCTATAGCATGTGGGTGGCAGGCAGCGGAGACGGCTGTCATGGTCAGGAATAGCTAACACTGAACAAACAGATACATATCGAGGAAAATGGGACCCGCGTGTCTCACTGCTAGAGAAGATATCTACAGGCAGAAAGATTAGACAGGACCTTGAAATGTGCTGGATTACAAATGGAAGTCACAGTATGAATTTTTGGTTGTATTTTATATACATATATATGTACATATATAAATTATATACATAGACATATATACATATAGATGTGTGTATTTGTGTGCTGTGTGTATGTGAAGCCGTGCCCATATTTTCTAGGTCTGTCCATTGACAGAACATGGAAGAAAGGACCACCCAGTAGAAACCAGCACAATGAGTCCTCAGAACTCGGTTTTAAAATACTATCCTCTACTAAAAGGAAGCAGGGCTCCTTGGAGAAAGGTCAGATTCTAGACTTCGGGCAAGGGACACGGGAGATGAATCTGCGCTATCTTGCTCTGCCTGAGAATGTGTCCAAAAGGCACAGAAGCCTGCCCGAAGGAGTTCCTTCCTGCTGTCCCCCTGGGAACAATGTGAACATTAAAAGAAACAATTCTGTTTACTGAATAAAATATGAATACACAGATCTATACTGAAAGATCTTTCTTATAGTAGAATGCCAACTAATAAATGCAGGAGGAATGTTGGAAATAGAGCATCACTCTTTGACAACTACTGATTCGGGCAGAAGTTGTCGATGGACGCTAAGGCCGGTAGGTAGAGGTTTGATAAGGGAAAGGATATGAAAGTAATATCCGAATATATCTCCACCAAATACGAATCAGTTGCAAGGGGGAAACAGTGAATTTAGGGTGCAAAGGCCTGGTGGTCATCAAGAGGACCAGACGATCAAGGTGAACATCATGGTGGTGGGACTCAACGTCACGTGCTTCCTGACACGATGCACGGAGAGGGCACCGCATCGGCCTCCAGCTCCCCGCAGCGGGATTTCTGCAAAAAATGGATGACCTGAGTCCGGTAATGAGGAAGGAGGGTAGAAGGCCTGCATTCTTTAAGGCTGATAAGGCCGTGAACAGGAACTCTTCCAGACGAAAGAAGCCTGCAAAGATGGGAAATTAAATGTAACAGGGATTTCTGCAGAGAATCCCAGAAAGAAGTCACTGTTGGTACTTGCTGAAATCTGAGGAGTCTGTGTACAGAGAGGGTGGCAGTGTTGTGCTGAAGCTGACGCCCTAAATTGGACAGTGGGACTGTGTCCTTACCTGTGGAAAATTTATGTTGATAGAGAGAAAGAATACAAAATTAAACGTGAACACTTAATAATAAAACATAAGTCAAATACTCACCAATGACTTTCACAAAATAAGCATCTGCTTCAAAGTTATTTTTTAGTGCGTGGATGGCAAAATCGTTCTTTGTATATCCTTTACTTAGTACCATGATGTCCAAGATCCCCTGGAAAAAAGCCCCAAAAGTGGTAAGAACAAACTACAAGAACGACTGGGAAAAGGATGAAAACACATGGCATGTTTATCATGTACATGTAAGCCTTATTCAACTTGTTTAATATAAAAATATGATTAAAATACATAAAACCTTGAAGAGTAAAACACAAATAAAATGAAAAACATCTGTTAATTTTAATCTCTGGGGATAACAGCATTTTGACATAGTTCCTTCCAGTTACATTTGCATGAATTTTTCCAGGCCTATGACATGGACTGCCAAATCATGTCCAAAATCAGAAAAAGAGCACCTTTTTATTTGCCCTGGCTACCACTGCACATTATCATCTCTTTTTCCCCTAAGAAAGGGGGAGCTTTGCTAATTTTATTGGAGGGAAAAAAAGGTATGCTCATTTAAATTTCCTTGTGGGTGACTGAATAATGTTGATCATTTACCATATTTTTTCACATGTTAGCCACTTGTGTTTTGTCTGTAGACTATATTCTGTTGCTTGAGAGGAAGTTTTTGGTGACTCATATCAGTACAAATTCTTTTTATATTAAGAATATTAGTTATTTGATTTTTTCATAGCAAATTTATTTCCCAGATTTAAAAATAATTTTAAATTTCATTCATTTAAATTTCATTTATGATGCTTTTTATGTGCAGAAATTAAAAACTGATTTGTAGTTAGTTCCTTTGTGATATTTTTGCCAATTACTTTTATGCTTGAAAACTGCTAATAAAAAGTGAAATAACATGAGGTTTGGTAGCAGAGAGACAGAAAAATAAGGGCCTCAATAATTTGATAATCGAGAATCAGCCTCATAAGAAAAAAAAAAAAGAAGCAAAAATGGGGTTCGGGGAGCCATAAGTGTCCTCGTGGGCATTTAACTTTTTAAAACAATCAAGTTACTTTACAGGATATACTGGTATATTAACTCTGGAGTTTAACATACTTTATCAGAGTTTATTATTTTTCTGAGTGGTGAACTGGCTTTTCACATTAGAAAGGAGGAAACCAGGACCCTGAGTGCTTTTCACAAGGTACCTGGCAACTGCAGACAGAGTCACAAGAATGTGAGGCGACAGACGCTCCCTCCAGTTCACAACGTTGAGTCCTGATCTTGTCTTTCTGTGCTCTTACGCGGGTTCCAGGCTCTGTCACGCGTTGGCCGTGCTTGGCTGTGGTGCACACGCACGCTCACCAGTCTCACAGCATGATGCCCCAGGGGTTTAACCTCGGTGAGCGCGAGATGCGATACAGGCGCTTTCCTATTCCCCTGTACTGATCATCCAGGGGTGTCAACAGATTTGTTCCCTCTGCCATTTCACAATTAAAAGGGGCTTTCTTTAATGAGCTCATTTGCTTTCATGATCTCATCTAAATTTTCTGGTCAAATAGGCTAAAGTGAAAGAAAGTGAGATGAGGTGGACAGCAATTAGAGTCCAACACACACAAGAGCTCTGAACTCACATCTTCGTAAATGTCAAAGAAGGTCGCAGCCATGGCATCTCTGATTTGATTTAGGTCCATCAGCTCCCAATAGACTTTAAACATACGATGCGCCCCCTCACAGCTTGCATTATTACAAGGGACGTTCTCCAGTAAAAAGGCCTGCTGATTGCTGTAAGACAAAGGAAAGGCATTTGGGTAACGCAGCTCTTCAACGTACATCATGTTAACTGTAGTTAACAATACTGTACCGTAGACTTGAAATTGCCATGAGAGTAGAGCTTTAGTGTTACCATAACAACAAGAACAAGAGAATGGTAATTATGTGAGATAAAGGATGCTAACTAACCTTCATGTAGTAAACATTTATATATATCTATATATCTATATATCTATATATCATCACCTTGTACACCTTACACTTACACAATGTTGTATGTCAATTCTATCTCATGAAATGGGGAAAAAAATATCAGAGATATATGGAAAATCTCCAAAAATGTGGAAATTAAATGAAACTACGTAATCTATGAGTAAAGGAAAGATTCAAAAGGGAAATTACAAAGTACTCTAAACTGAATGAAATGAAGACTTAGCACACCACGATTTGTGGTATGTCACCAAGTAGTGTGTAGAGGGAAATTTATGGCACTGAACACTTTATTAAAAAAGAAGAAAGGTATCAATCAATGGCCTCAGTTTCTTCCTTAGAAACTGGAACTAGAAGAGCGAATGAACTGTGAACCAGGCAAAGGAGAGGACGCAATGACACAGAGGAAGCAACGAAGCAGGAAACACAAAAACAATAGAGAAGATCAATGAAACAAAAGCTGGTTCTTTGCACAGAGCAATTTTAAAATTGATAAACCTCCAACCAGAATGGCCATTTAAAAACATTATCAAGAGAGAAGACACAAGTAAAAATCTCGGTAATGAAAGAGGTAACATCACTACACATTTTACTGACACTAACTTTGTGCCAATATAATCAAGAAGTTATGTGAAAAGCACAAAGTCCGTGGAAGTCACAGACTACCAGAGCTTGCTCAAGAAGAAACAGATAAAAAAAGAAATTGAAATTGTACTTTTAAACCTTCTTAAAAACGCCACAAAACTCCAGGCCCAGATGGCTTCACTGATGAATTCTACCAAACATTAGGGAAGAAATAATACTAATTCTACAGAACCTTTTCAGAAAATAGACGAGAAAGACATACTTCCCAACTCATTCTATGAGGCTGCAATACATATCAAAATTAGACAAAGACATTACAAGAAAACTACAGACCAATATTCCTCAGGAACGTAGATGCAGCAAATTGTAACAAAATGCTAGCAAATCAGACCCAACAATACAGTCAGAATTTGCTCTGCACAATAGAGTTCACTGAAGCTTGTACATTTGGGAACCATGTCTCTGCTCCATGGTCACCAAAGACCCAGCAGAGAGGGACATGGTTCTGATACGGACATGTTGCAGTGAACAGAGTACCTTGCAGAGTGAAGACTGCATGTACAAAAAAGAAAGATAAAAATCATGACGAACAGGTTTATCGCAGGAATGCAAAATTTCTTTACTATTTTAAAGTAAATGACTGTAATTCACTAGATTAACTAAAAAAGGCAAACCATACAATCATTTCAATAAAGGTAGAAAAAATATTTGACAAAATCAAATATCCATTTCTGATCCAAACTATTAGCAAACCAGGATGAGAAGGAATTTTCTCAGCATGCTGTGGGGCACCTACATAAGACCTACAGCAACCATTATGCTAATGGTGAAAGACTAAATGGTTCCTCCTGAGATCCTTATCCCTACAAGGCGAGGATGTCTGCTCTTAGCACTTCCACTCACCACGGTGCTACAGGTTCTAGTCATTGTAAAAGATGAAAATCAAATAAAAGGCATCCAGACTGGAAAGGCAGAAGTCAACAGTTTTACTTATAAATCATTTGACTACCTGTTTAGAAAATCCTATAATATCTACAAAAAAACAATAACAAAAACCTAGAACTAATAAATTGCGTTAGGTGGCAGAACATAAGATTAATATACAAAAGGCAATTGCATTTCTATATACTAGCAAACAACAATCAGGCATTGAAATAAAAAAGTATCAGTGATAATAGCATCAAAAAATGAAATACTTGGGTATCTGACAAAAGACCTGTACACTGAGCACTACAATCTGCTGCTGAGAAAATTAAAACCCTAAAATATAATAAAAGCGCGCACACACACACACACACACACACACACACACACACATTTCATGGGTCAGAAGACTCACTATTGTTAAGGTGTCAATTATTCCCATATTGATTTACAGAGTCAATGTAATATCAATCAAAATATCAGCACTTTTTTTTTTTTTGCAGAAATTGACAAACTGATCCTAAACTTCATAGAAAATGCAGACCTAAAATAGACAAAGTAACATTGGAAAAGAATAAATTTGGAGGACTTACACCATCTGAATGCACTACTCATTGTAAACCAACAGTAATAAAAATATTGTGGTACTGCAGCAAAAATAGACAATAGATCATTAGAACAGAGAAGAGAGTGAAGAAATATACCCAATGAGAACATACGGTCAATTGATTTTCATCAAATATCAAAGGTAATTGAGTGGAAAATGGAAGCCTTTTCAACAAATGGTGCTGTAACAATTTACTAAAAAATGAACTTGGATCCATACCTGCACCGTATAGAAATATTAACTCAAAATGGATCATAGACCTGAATGTAAAACGTAGAACTATAAAAATTCTAGGGAAAAGTATAGGAGGAAATCTTTGTGATTGAATTAGGTATAAGATTTCTTAGATATGACACTAAAAATTATAATCCATAAAAGAAAACTGATAAAGACTTTTCAAAATTAAGCACTCTGCTTTTTGAAGGACATTGTTCAGAGAATGATAAGCCAGAGGTGAGAAAAAAATATTTACAATTAACATATCTAATAAAGGATGTGTATATAAAGAACTTTCAAAACTCAATATTAAGAAAACAAATATCCCAAATAAAAAAAAAAGGTCAAAAGACCTGAACAGATGCTTCACCAAAGAAGATAGATGAAAAGCAAACAGTCACGTTAAAAGATGCTCATAAATCATCAGTTATTAGAGAAAGTAAAATGAAAACTACAAAGAGAGACACTATAAACAGAATGGCTAAAATTTAAAAGGACTGACCACACCAATGTTTAAGAAAATGTGAGGCAACTGGAACTGTTTGACATTTTCTTTACAAGTTAAACATGCACCTTCCAAAGACCCAGTCAGTCACTCTCTTCCTTGGTATTTACCCGAGACAAATGAAAGCTATGTCTAGACAATGACTTTTAGAGGAATGTCCAGAGCAGGTTATTTGTAATAAGCAGACCTGATAAAAACCCAAATGTCTGTCGACGTGTAAAGGGACAGAATAAGCAAATGGTGATATATCTGCACAATGAAATACTCCTTAGCTATACTAAGCAATGAACTAAAGATACATGTAAAAACATGGGTGAATCTCAACATTATAATGTTGAGTGGAAGAACCCAGACATATTTTGGTTCCATTTATATAAAATAGTAGAAAATGCAATCTAATCTATAGCGACAGAAAGGAGATTGGTGGTTGCCTGTGAGATGAGGAGAGGGTAGATTACAAAGGGTTAAAAAGAAGCTTTGGGGGTGCTGGCTAATGTTCCATACCTTGGCTGTAACGATATTTTCAATAGCTGTATGTACATGTCAAAACTTAACAACACATGTACTTTAAAGATAATCAGTTTACTCTCTGTCAATTAAATCTCAATAAAGCTATTAAAAATATATGGTACTGCTTCATGAGAAAAATGCTAAAGACACAATCAACAAAAGAAAAGGTAAACTTGACAACAAAACAAAGAACATTTGTACTTCAAAGGATACCATCAAGAAAGTGAAAAGACAACATACAGTATGGAAGAAAAGTTTTACAAATCATACATATGACAAGGGATTTATATCTAGAATATACAAAGAATTCTTACAACTCAATAATAAACAGTCAAATAACTAAATTATAAAAATGGGCAAAGGATCTAAAGAGACAATTATCCAAGGAAGACACACAGAATAGCTACTAAGCACAGAAAAAGCAGCTTAACATCATTACCCGTCGGGCAGCTGCAACCCACAATGAGATAACACCTCACACCCATTAGTGTGGCTACAATGAAAAACACCAACAACAACAGATGCCAGTAGGATGTGGAGGAATGGGAACCCTCACACAACACAGCTGATGGGAATGCAAAACGGTGCCGCTGCTTTGGAAAACAATCTGGCAGCTCCTCAGATGGCTCCACAGACCTCCATTCCCAAGCACATTTTACTCCTAGGTATAGCTCAAGAAAAATAAAAATATGTCGGCACAAAAACTTGTATATGGATGTTCATAGCAATGTTATTCGTAAGAGCTAGAACGTAGAAACAACCCAAATAGCCACCAACTGAGAAGCGAATAAAAGGGGGGTGTATCCATACAATGGAATATCATCCAACAATAGAAAGAGGTGAAGAACCTGAAAACAGCACGCTGAGTCACACAAGCCTGTCTGTGTGCCATGTATCACTGCATGATGGTATTTACATGAAACGTCCAGAGGGCAAAACTAGAGCGAGAGCGAGAAAATGCCTGGTTCCCCGGGCTGGTGAGATGGGACCGTGAAGGCTACAGGGCAGCGGAGCTTCTTTGGGTGATGAAAATACTCTGAAATACTGAGGCGATGGATGCGCAACACTGTCAATACACAGAAGGCCACTGAATTGTATGTGAAAATGACTGAGTTGTTTGGTGTGTGAATTTTATCTCAATAAAGCTGTCAAAACAGAAGTAACTGTAGGTAATTTCATCCCATTAAAAAAAAAACAAAAAACCATGGGAAATGGTTGAGTGACATAACATGTAAAATGCACATATCAAATGCCTCTGCTCTGAAAACAGACTGGTATTCATACAGCCAGTGTATGGCCTTTTGAGGCTGGCTTTCGTCTCTCTTCAAAGGCTCCCTACAGTGGGTGTTGGTTCTCAGCATGCTTCCACCTGACAGAGGCTGGGTTAGGTTGTTCACATGCTGTGTGCATCTGTCTCATTTCTAATTAAGAGAGGTAGCTGATGGATCATTTAACTGAAGTTTGATTTTCTCCCTGGCTGCTCGTAGAGCGTGTGTGTCCACTTTAGCCATTTCCACCTCCGGCGAGTTCTGCTCGTCTCGATGGTCCCTAACTCTCTTCCTCTTAATCCCCCAATTTCATTACCAGCCTAGGCTCACATGGAAAGAAAAGAGCTTCAGTCTGGGAACGTCTATCTCTCTGCGTAAACCTTAAGAAAGGCAGTTCCACACACAGGAGAAAAATGAATTAAGAAGAAACACAGATTAAGTCCATTAGGAATTCTCTAAAAATTCAACAGTTTTTTAAAATTGTTGCTCTGAAACCTATCACGCCAGCTACTGGTAAATGTAAAACCCTCAGCTAAGCTAATAGAACAAAATAAAACCTACACTGTGAAATCCTAAAAATTATTTCTGTAATACAGATTACTGCCCATTAGAAATGTTCAAAACACGTGATGAACTTGATATTCGAAATAAGGTTCACTTGCGCTCCAGGCAAAGCAACACCTTTATTCCCCAGACGGCACTTATGATGACATCCAGTGGGCGACAGGAGATGTTTCTTGAATGAGAGGAGGAAGTAAATCAGCATCTTTTGTAGCGCAAGGGCAACTGAAATGCAAGACTTCACAGGATGGAAGGCTGAATGCGAAAAGCTCCTGTCAATTAAGTGGTTGGAAAAGGTTTTTTCATGTTTTAATTTATCTTTATTCAAAGGGGTTCCTTATATTGGCTAATTTGGTGGCCACTACAACACTTCCTTTCTAGGTAATATAATATTTGTGTTTTTAATATGTAAAATGAAATATAACGGTCACTTTATTGGTTAGCTGGATAATGGTATAGGTAGGACATTCAGAATTTGATAGTGAGAAAGTCACGGACACACCACCCTTATCAAGCACACATGCAGAAGGAACAGGATTGGGTAGGGAGTTCTGCTCGCTGGTGTGGAGGTGCTAACAGGGCCAGATGCAGTGATGAGCTGGGGGCGGACAGGGAGAGATGAAGGTGGCTCCCACACGCCTGCTGTGAGGGCTGGGGGAGGGATGGCTCCGCCCTGAGATACATGGACACTGAGGACAGGTGGAGGGGAGGAGCTCTCAGTTTGGGGGTGCCATAGCTAGCACCCAGGCGAGATCCACCGGTAGTTAAACCCCTGACACGGGGATTCCAAAGTCCTAAGCTTGTAAGCCACCATAAAAGAGCTAAAGTCGATGAAGAACATGCAGAGTGAGAACATAGGCTGGGAACAGAGCCCTCAGAAACCCCAATACTTCAGGTGGCCAAGGTGAAAATGAGTTCCCAAGAGATAGTGGAGGAAAAGCCAGGCAGGGCACCGAGAGAACCAGGAGAGTTTTAGGAGCAAGTCACCCACCAGCGAAGGCAGGCGAATCTGGCGACCTGCAGCCTGAGAAGCGCCCACTGACCTATCAGTCAGAGGTCCCTGGGGCCGGAGGAGAGGTTAGCAGGGTGCGAGGGCTGACGCCAGGCTGCAGGGAGCGGGGGAATGCGAGCTGTCAGTCACAGAGCATTTATTTCCGGTTTGGGGAGAGACCTGCACATACAGTATTTCTAGAAAGATGGGGGGAAGGGGTGACTGAGAAGATTCTGAAGGCATAAGAGGGGGAATAATTGATGCAGCGAGATCCTACATCCAGAGGACACAGGAGGAACCGAAACGGAGAGGGCGCCAAGTGGAGACAGAAAAGCCACCGAGGAAACTGTCCGAATAATGGGCAAGGAGAAAGTGGCTTCAACTAGGGGGGTGGCGGTGACAACGGGAAAGAAGCCTGCGAAACACAGTATGAAGGAGGGCTGCACCTGCTTGGTGGGGGAGAGTCGAAGGTAATTGACTTTCCTCGCTGCCATGACTGCGGCCATGACGGCGTGTTTGCAAACTACGAGGAAGTCAGGTCTGAGGAAAAGCGGGTGATAATGAAGTTTGGTTTAGACATGGCAAGTTGGGGGACACGGCTGGACAACCACATGGCAGAGACGGCAGGGTGTGCGTTAAAAAATCTGGGAGCTGTTGACCTAGAAGTTAAGACAGCTGGTGTTGAAATCTGAATGAAAGAGGAGAGGGAAGAAGTACAGGGAAAAACAGCTGAGAAGCCCGCTTGGTGGAATGTCCTCAGGCGACAGAGCAACGATGAAAAAACCTTTTAAAACAACAACCGGAAGTATGAAAAATACGTATCTTACGGCAATGGAGAGAAACTGTGTCACTCAACATTCGAGATAAATAATTTTTTTGAATATGTGAACATTAGCTAAACATGACATCTTCCCATGTGATTTTTTTTTTCTTTTTGAGTTATGCAGTCATTCCCCATACAGGCGATTCTTATAGAAGAATTTCTAAAGCGTTTTAAACATTATTGAAGAAATGCCTGAATTACCAAGGTGACTCCTCCAGACAACAGATTAATCTGTATATTTTATTTTTAGATAAATGCCAGTCATATTCATTTACAGTTGGGGATACCAATGAAATTCAATCAAGAAATACAAATTGTTCTGTCATCAGCCATATTTTGTGTTTACACCATAGTCTAGAACTGACTTCTATGAAATATCCATTAGTTCGTGAAAGGTGAGAAATCTTATGTACTTGAATACCTGTGAGGCAAAAGAACTAACCCCATTTAAGTTTCAATTTTATCTTCCTGGGAAAAGCATGAGCTAAGATAATTATATACCTTAAAAAATGGGCATTATCTCATCATGAAAATGCATTAAAGTAAGATTAAACCAGGAATGTATACATAATCACCCATTAAACCTTTTATTAAGTGGAGGGCAAAACATTTTGATAATTAACTAAAACTTTGAAAGAACAGGCAGATGTAACACAATTAGTGCTTCTATAGAACTGAGAACTTTTTCCTTCTCAGTTCTTTCTTCGCCTTGAGTGACCCCAAGTGACCCAATTTAAGATTTGAGCTCATCTAAAGTTACTTTTACCATTACTTGAGGGTGAGATAAAATTCTCAGTTCTTGGGCTGATGATGGCTTTAAAACCGCCTAATAATGAATGGCATACCTATGATAAAGAAAATGTATAGAAAAATATAATAAGCTGTGACTCCCGTGTTAGGATGCTCTTGCTAAGGAATAAGAAGTTGCTGAAGACGCAGAGGGACTGAAACTAGTGGGTGAGCGCATGATCCGCTTCTGTTCTGAGGGAAACCCTGAGTCAGTCTGTTCAAGGCCCGGCTATGCTGGAAAAGGAGTTGGATCAGGCCGTCCGTGATTCCTCCGTCAGCCTGAACTCTACTGCAGAGCCTGCGGCACAGGCACAGCACGGTCAGGGACCACTGTCAGTCCAGGATTCTGACTGGTTTCCCATCTTCACTTAGTCAGACGGGAGGGAAGTAGCCGTGGACCCATGAACAACAGCATCTCAAAAGCATGCCTCACATGGATCTTATGTCTCAGCTGTCTGTTATTTTAAAGTTTTCCTCATGTTCACAAATCATTCATTAAATTTCCTACATGTACCTGAGGATGTATCAATCTGCTATTCTGCTGTGTTTAGCTGACAGTGGCTGTCCACCTCCTGAAAAGACTTAGAGTGAATAATAAATGTATTTTCTTGGAATATGAGAATTCTTACTATTCTTCAACTGCTGCTTTTGTATTACAAAGGGTACATTTTTGAAATGCCAACTATGGGCCTAAACAAAAATGCTAGCAAGAAAACACAAAATAAATAGTTATAAAATGTGGTACATTTTACATGAGGGAGATGCATCTTACATAAGCATAGGTGCTCAAGTCGGTAAGGTGACATCATGGCATACTGCAGTTGATCCAAATATACTTAATGTCCTGAATTAACACCATGTATAATGCTTAGCATACCATGAGAGACTAATATAAAATCTGTAGTTCATTAACTCTAGAAGTATAGTATAAAGGCTCGAGAATTGTATATTCATGTATATTTTTTCATTTTACAGTATATATTATATGCATAGGGAGGATTACACAAACATATATATGTCTATATTGCGTGTGTGTGTGTGTGTGTGTGTATAAAACTTATGTGTGATTTAATGGATTTTTAAGAGTAATTTTGCCATTTTAGACTGATTTTAAAACCTGAATTGTATTCACCCACATACCAAGATGCAAACAGTGATCATCTCTGAGTGATATGATTGTGGATGATTTTAATTTATTGTTTTACTTGTACTTTCTAAATTTCTATAATTTGTGTTTATTAGAAAAACATATATTCTATTAAATCGTAGAATGCCATATTTACATTCTACTAAATCATGCTAGCTTCTGTTATGTACTAAAAGATAAATATCTCTTCTGAATAAAAACCAAGTGGATGGTCATGAACAAGTCAATGGTGCTACATCACAATACTCGCTCAACACTGCTAATGCAACAAGACCAGAAGAAGGAAGAGGAAACCCAACACTCGTACAGCATGAGACCCAACTATCCTTCTTTTCAAATGAAGTGGTTATATATCCATGGGAAATCTAAGGGAATATAAAAACTATTAGAATAAGAGTAAAAAAAGATTCGTGAATGTATGACCAAATCAACTCTTCTCACATACAAATAATAATCACTATAAAATTAGTAGGACAAAATCTCATTCACAGCAACAAGGAAATTTCTAAATCACCTAGGAGTCATCTAATGAAAGATGTGTGGCAATTTTATGAAGATAATTGATAAAACATTACTAAAGAATATTTTAAAGATATGAATAAATGTTAATAGACTGGAAGATTTAGCATCACAAATGAGCCAGCTTCTCATCAATACAATGTAATCAAATCCATCAAAGGCTCAACGGCAAGTTTTTGGTCAAATCAGAAAAATTCTAAAATATATGTGGATGAACAACGGGACCAAAATAGTCAAGACAATTCTGAAGAAAGAAACTACACATGAAGATTTGTCCTATCACATAAGAAAACTGAGTTGAGAGCAACAATAATTCATAATGTACAGTTGGTATAAAGACTGATGAACAAGGGAAGGTGCCAGAAGGGAAGGCACAGCACCAGGACCAGCGCACAGAGAAACCTGACCTACGACCGAGGTGGCCGCAGTCCCTGCGAAGTATTTCTCACTTGACTTCATTTCCTACCTTCCAGATGTGTTCTTCAGTATGGCGAGAGCGTCTGGATAGCCGTCCATGTTGTAGTCCCCAATATGCAGGGTGATGGGAATGGGTATTTCAGCAGGTCGCTGTTCGGGCACAAAGGGCACAAAGCCCCAGAGGGTGCCCTTATTGCTGAAATCCTGTAGGACTGGGACCCACTACGAATTAAGAGAAACACGACGAGGTTTTACAATTATGCTAGAAGAAAAAAATTCACCGTTTGCAAAGCAAATGCTCAATGACAAGTCCGCAAGGTAAGCATCATCTTACTTAAGCTCTTGATCTCTATAACATGGCGGGGTATTATGTTTTACTTTTCACAGACTCTTAGGATTAAAATGATATTAATAATTACATGGTTGAATTGCCCGCCTTAAAACCTGTGTTGAGTGGAAATATAACCTCAAATAAATAAGTTTTAAAAATTACAGCAAATTTACTATCTAAGACTGATGTCCTTCCAGGAGAACCAGTTTATGGAGAAAGTCAGAACGTGACAAAGTCTCCTGCTGTGCCGCTTATCCCTGACAAGGACTTTTGTCACCATCCTCAGGGCCCTGCAGTGCTGAGCCTTTCCCAACATACCAGCCCTGACAAGCTCTGCCTGCCCAGGATTATGAGCTCCGACACCCAAAGAGCCAGGAACTACACTCTTAATAAATTCTTTATTTCTATATTAATTATAATGAAGAGAACAGAGAGAATAGGTCGATTTCAAACTAAGCTTTTGGACATTCCTTTCTCTTCTGAATGCTCAAATCTTCACTTTTAGTAACTTAATGCAAACTGAAAATCTAAAGAGTGGAAATCACGCCATTAAAATTATACTCATATGAGCTAAGAGTATGGATACTGGCACATAACCTGGCTACATCCAAACAGAAGCGGCAGAGCTGGCCTGAAATGGCAGGAGGCCAAATATACCTGGAGATGTTTTTTCCCTAAAAGCAGGTGACTCATTTCAATGGATTCAAGCCAAGCTATATTAAAAATAGCTTCTTGGAAAGGATTTAGTACACAGGTATCCTGAACATTTTCTAGGTTATGCAAAGAAAGCATAATTTGCCATGGGAAAAAAAATATAGCTTAATGATAAAAACAAATTTACGGAGAATGAGCTGTTTTAGAATATTTGTCTCCATCTTGAATCAATTTTTCAATCTTTTATAAAGCAAAAAAGTATTACATATCATCAAAATGTTTTAATGTTTCACTTCACTTTGAAAAAAAATAGTTGGTTTTGTTTTGGAGGAGGGGAAATTTCACAAAATGCTAAATTATCACAGATTTCTGAACAGGTTGACAGTTTATTAATGAGGATGAAGTATTCCTGTTAAGGTAAACGTCTCGGGGTCTAAAACATAAAAAGATTTTTCATTAATGTGACATCTTTAACAGTCACAAAGAACTGTGACATTTATCTTCGCAAGAGAGAGATGACTGTATAATTTGAAAATATTCTTACAGTGGTCTGTCGCTTGGAGACAGGCTGTAATCACTAGGCTTACTTATACCTTATGGACCATGGATGAGGTGCTACTTCACCTAATGTTTGAAATGACTCAAAGTCAGAAAAAGTTCTAGATAATAAAACTTTGGAGTGTAATAGTTAAATGGTTTTAGGATGTTGACTGTATGAAGACTTGTTTTCTTTAGTGTCTTAGTATAAAATGTTATGTTTCCTACCTCTAAGGGCTATAAAAATCAATGGATTATTCTATCCTTTATTATTCCCAATGAGAAAATAAAACGGAATAATTCTGCTACTATAGTGCCAGTTTCCTTTCAGGTGCTAGCAATAACGGGAAGTTCCCAATGTTATAACCCATCATTCCCGCAATAATCTTCGGCGGTGACTATCAGATCCTAAATTGTTTACCTACAAGCTACAGGGAAAAAGTCAGCATGAGAGAATGAAATGGATCTGGAGACCACAAATCCAGGCAAGATTAGCCTTGAAAATAGATGTTAGATGTTCTACATAACCCTTTATTATAGTTACAGTGTGCTTCACCATATTCCCAGCATGTAAAATGCTAACAGATCATTTAATTACAGGGTCAAGGATGGGTGTTCTTCACCAGAAATGATGACAACTGTACTTTTTTTCCTTAATAAACCAGTAAACAATAGATTTCAATGCCTTTCATTAAGCTGCAGGGTTGAAGTCAATCGCTTATTTTCGGTTCCTCTCTGCTGTGATGCTTCAGATACCTTCAGTAACCGCTGAAGGCTTTTTCCAAGAGCACAGTTCTATGCACATTAACAAAACCGCTGCCGTACCTGCTTGGTTCCGGATCTCACTAGGTAGATGGAGCTCTTCTGACAGCTCTTATCCTCGCAGCCGGGGAGCAAGTGATCCATATGTCCGTCTCCATCTGCCCAAGAAAGTTCAAGAGTCAAGTGACAGCCATACAATAAGGTGCGCTGGACGGCAGGTTACATTTCCTATTCGTTCAGAATCTGCATCACTCTGGGAAACTGAAAAATTAGACACATGACTTTGAATAAATGTGATTCAATTAAAAAAAATACTCTGTCCCTTGCTTCCTATTACATGGACTGTGTCTTCTTTGAAATTGCTCACTTTTCTGTGCTTAAATATTTATCCAGTGTTGGCAAAAGACCCCATTTCAGGCTTTAATGTTAAAATCACCAATTTTTCAAAATGCAACTTTTGACTCATTTACATAATTATCATTGCTGCCACGGGAGAAAAATAAGCATGTCAATCGTAACCCATTATTACACGGCATATTTTAAATGTGTCTTTACATATAATTTATCTTTACGCACACTTGAAGTGTCTTTTGTACAGCATGAACTTCAAGAGTTATAAAGCTCTCAGCCACTGGGCTTCTAAAAGCAGCAATAAATTTTTATCAATAGAAAAGCAAATGAAGGGAATCCAGATGTCATTTCCAGCTGACTGGTTTTTAAAAAGCTGCTGGGTGTCTGCGAAGACCTCTAGGGATGAGGTCACTGAGGAAGCTTAAGTCCCTTCCTTCTGCCCCTCCTTTCTCCTGCCTGTGCCTGATGGGGTTGCTTCTGATGTCCCAGAGTTCAGTCTGCAAGGACACTCCTGGTGGGGTAGTCACCTCGCTTTCAAATCTGGGGCCTGAATTTGTGTTGCTTGAATCACTGATTCATTTGCTATGGTTTAATGTTGCATTTCATGTGTGCCTGAGGTAGTGTCTTCTGTAAGGATTAACGGTTCAGGTCCTTCCTCGTGCAGGTTTACATATTAAGATATCCAGCTATAATAAGCCTAACAAATCTCTAATAACGGAAAAAAAAAGAATTTTAGGCTGAGTAGAATGAAAATCTAGCCAATAGAAGCTGACCTCAGCAAGGAAAAGTGAAAGGCACAANACACACAGAAAAAAATCTTTCTGTCTTTGGGTTATTCAAAGATTTGTTAGATAAGACACTAAAATCATGATCCATAAAAGCAAAATCTGATAAATTGGACTTTACAATAATTTAAAACTTTTGCTCTTCAAAAGACTCTAAGAAAATGAAAAGACACACCACAGATTGGGAAAAAAAGATTTGCAAATCATACACCTGATATGAGACTGGTATTGAGAATATACAAAGAATCCTATAAGACACACAACCAATTAAAAAATGGACAACGAATTGGAAGACATATCACTAGAGAAAATATGACAAACACATGAAAAGACATTCAGCATCATTAGTCATAAGGGAAATGAAAATAGAAGGCAAAATAAGATACCACTACACGTTAAACAGAATGGTTATAATAAAAAAGATGACTACACGAAATGCTGACAAGGATGTGGAGAAACTGGAACCCTCACACCTGGGTGGTAATAACTTAAAAATGTATATCGACTTTGGAGAACGGTTTGGTAACTTGATAAAAAGTTAAGCAGACACTTACCATACCGACCTAGTAATTTCACTGCACAACTAGTTACAACCATGGAAAAATGAAACTGTGTGTCTATACAAAGTCTTTTAAGCAAATGGTCACACTGTGCACAAGGAAGACAGTCTTTGTGAAAACAGTTTGGAAAAGTACCCAAACAAATGGATTTCTACAGCCTCGAACCAGGGTGAGAATCTGCATTCCAGAGAAACCACATTATAAAATTCAAATATCCAGTTTACAACAAAAAAATCCAAGGGATACAAAGAAACAGGAAAGTCCATTCAAAAGAACAAAATTAACCCACAGAGGCCATCGTGGAGGAAGCCTAGATGTCAGACTTTAAATTTAAAATGCACAGGGCTGATTATACATTCATAACACCATGCACCATTAAAAACTTAAAATAACAGTATAGTTTTGAGAATACAATATGTCAGAGACAGCTTTACTAAAAAAAGCTTTACTTAGAAAGGGAAGAATCTATCACATACAAACCTGCCTGCAAAGGCTTTCAGGATTCAGGTCCCTGGCTCTCCCCAATATCTGTATATCTTAAAAGGAACAAATATAGCCCGGTCTGCTTTAAATGCTGAGTGTATATGAAATCAAGGCTCGGCAGTAGCAATTTTATAATCTGTGTGTAAATTACCATTTCCAATCAAAAAGCATTCAAAATATTTATCAGCAGCACATCTGGCATCTGTGACTCACCCAGTCAGATGCCTCAGTCTTTGCTAGAAAGTAGAAACTCAGGGGCTAGTCCCGTTTGCTATGGCAACCACTGTGGGCTGTGACACGGTGGCATGGACTGAAAAGGGAATACGGACAAAGCGGATTTACACGGGAAGAACACTCTAAGGCTGTCTAACAATCGCTTTACGTGCCACATGGCAATGTGTGCACATCAAATATTTCTGTTTGACCAAAATTTTACAGTGGTATTGTCTCTCTTTGGTGGGATGAGGCAAGGCAGCTGAGGAGACAACGGCCCAGCAGGTTAGAGGGAGAACTGTTCAAACTGGCTGCTTCTACTCTGATCGTGTCTGAATAAAACCGCACTAGAAGCGGCCAAAAGGCCAGTCAGAAGCTGGGCCGACACAGCGGCACGTGTGAGCGGTGTGAGCAATGCCCGTCTTCCGGGTGACCCGTGTTGTCAGAGGGCGGAAACCGAGTCCCGTTGAGCTCCGCCTGTGCTCTCCTCCTCGGGGGCTCTTGGCTCGCGGGGGACTTTCAAACGTGCTGTGGCTTCATTCCGGAACTTAGGTTCCAAAATGGTCCAGCTCTGTTGTAGTACTAGTCTTGTGAATGTCATGACCTAAAATATCTTAATATGAAACCAGCTTCCTCTCCTGATTTACTGTACTTACCACTATGAAGGCTGGTAGAGAAAGAATGATTCTCTCAGTCATCTAGAGGCAATTTGCTTTTACTCTCTGTCGTGTCAAACCAATCACTCAATGTACTGTTTCTCTGCCAAGTTTCTCACACCTGTCCCTCCATTTATTAATGTAGACAGTTCATGCTCCCAGCTCATGCCATGATTTATCTCCTGACTGGTTTCCATCCCTACAAAATCCAGTATTTTAAAACTGTTTCAGTCTACCTTTCTTTTGATATAAAAATCTCGGGCATCTCAGAGATTCTAATAATCTTCCCCTGAATTCCTGCTCCATGCCCAGGGAGTGTCACTTTCTGCAAAACCCATCAGGCCAGAAGATTTTGTTCAACTTTGCTTTCTGAAGTCAATTAAAAAAGTTATTAAGAGAGAGCTATTCAAAACTCTTCTACTACTTCCCACTGCTGTCACTGAATAAAATTAACATTTGTTCATCTGTTACTCTTGGTAATCCAATGTGCTCATCGGCCATTTTTACGTTTCCACATTTTTACAGAAACTCTTTATTCAAGACAAACTAGTTCAATTCACTAGTCACTAACCATACCGTTTCCACATCTCTACATTTTTAAGCCAAACCTCAGAGTCACTTCAAAGTCCTGTCTGAAATCCCACCTCTTTCATGAGACATCCTACCCTTTCTCAGCCGATAGTGACCTGTATGGACACAAGACTCTGAACTTTGTCTACGGCATTAATTTCACACATGTGAGTCTTTTGCCTTCCTAACTAGACAAGGGGATTACCTTAAAAATCTTGGCTTTCATACATGGTATTCAGCACAGTGTTCTAAGCCTAACAGAGGTCTAATGTTTTGCATTTTATGTGTAGGAATTAAAGACCATGTGAAAATATAGGACCTTCTGTAAAGGAGTTCGCCATGAAACTCAGAGGACAGGGTCAATTATAAGAACTGAGAAGCACTATGACAAAAGCAATCTGACAACACTTTAAGTACATACTTTGGTTTCCTTCTTGCCATTATTGACTATTACTCTTCTATAATTTACCTTTTCATTATTAAATAATATTTAAATGAGTCTAACCACATAACAGAAAATCTGAAAAGCAGGAGATAAAACAACCTATTATCCTACTTACACAACCATTACCATGTTGTCGTATTTCTTCCTAGTCTGTTTTTTTAAAAGGTGATGATGTCCTACAACGTACTGTTATGCTCTGTTCTCCTCACCAAATCTACACTGCCCTCATTCCTACCGGCTGGGCAACATCCCATGGAGTTCTATTTAGCTGAGCTCTGAGAAAGTTTTAGTTTTATGAAAGAAATAAAAGGCATTATAATTGGTTTGAATAGTCATGTGCCACATAACGACGTTTCGGTCAACAACAAACCGCATACACGACGGGGATCCCAGAAAACCATGACGGAGCTGAGGGACTCCTGTCACCTCGTGATGTCATAGCTATCATAACGTCACAGTGCATCGCATTACTCATGTGTGTGGTGATGCTGATGTAAACAAACCTGCTGCGTTGCCAGGCATGTAGAAGTACAGCATATGCGATTATGTACAGTGCAGAATACTTGATAATGACAATAAATGACTGTGTTTACTGGTTCATGCATTTACGGTACTATACCTTTAATCATTATGTCAGTGTCTTCTTTCTACTTAAGAAGAAAATGTTTGCTGTAACAGTGTTACAGCAGCAGCAGTCTCATGTATCTTGTGCTTGATTTAATCT
This sequence comes from Hipposideros armiger, assembly GCF_001890085.2. Classification (NCBI taxonomy): domain Eukaryota; kingdom Metazoa; phylum Chordata; class Mammalia; order Chiroptera; family Hipposideridae; genus Hipposideros; species Hipposideros armiger. The sequence continues at coordinate 3,360,187 of NW_017731354.1, forward strand.
TGTGTTGTTTTATAGATTTAGTGTGGCCTGAGTGTGCAGTGCTGGTAAAGTCTACAGTCATGGACAGTCATGTCCTAGGCCTTAACGTCCACTCACACTCACTCACTGACTTTCCCAGAGCAGCTTTCGGTCCTGCAGGCTCCACTCATGGTCAGTGCCTTGCACAGGTGGACCATCTTTTATCTTTCTTTTTTTTTTGGAGGGCAGTGTAACTGGCCCTCATATGTGGGATCCGAACCGGGGCCCTCTGGCATCCCACGCCAGTTCTTAACCATCGCGACACTCGGCTGGCCCTATCTTTCAGACTGTATGTTTACTGTACCATTTCTGTGTTAGACAGACACTTCCCTCTGTGTTACAATTGCCTGTAGGACTTGGTACAGTAACATGCTGTACAGGCTGGTAGCCCAAGGGTGCAGTGGGTTGGATCAGGTGGCTCAGGGGTGCAGTGGGCTGGACCATGTATGTAGCCCAGGTGTGCAGTGGGTTGGGCCATGTATGTAGCCCAGGTGTGCAGTGGGTTGGGCCATGTATGTAGCCCTGCTGTGCAGTGGGCTGGACCAGGTAGCCCAGGTGTGCAGTGCGCTGGATCATGTGGCCCAGGTATGCAGTGGGCTGGACCACGTGGCCCAAAGGTGCAGTGGGCTACCCCATGTGGTCTAGAGATGCAGTGGGCCGGACGGCCTAAGTGTGTGTGAGTGCACTCAGTGATGTTCGCATGACGACGAAATCACCGAATGACGCATTTCTCAGAATGCCTCCCTGTCGTTAAGCATGACTGTAGTTATTCCTTTTCTTTATTTGCTAAAGGGTCCTGATTTGATTTCAAACCAGATACCCACCTCACTTTGGATATACCAGAATAGCCTAATTTTAGGGCATTTTTAATATCTTTTAATATTTTATGTTAGCAGCTAAACACTGCATCATAGCTGTAAAATCGGCTGCTCCCAGGCAAGGTAACGAGCTGGGAGCCATTTAAACGCTGCGCTTTGGAAAACGGTTCTTCCTGGAAACAATGTCATTTAGTCAAGAATGTACTTTTTTTTTTTTTAACCAAATGAATGGCAAATTTCTGAAATCATGCTGACTTCACGCCTGCCAGTCCCTTCCCTCGACTTGGTTCAAAGGAAGTGGGAGGGGACAGGGATGGAGGGAAGGATGCAATTCACGGACGTATTCAAATGTATAGGAAAGTGCATATTTTGTATATTAATATTTATAAACTTATTCAATGCTATCTGCTTTTTGGACTCATTAGCAGTCTTTTTTTTTTTTTTTTCATAATACCCAACTAAGAAAAATGGACTTTTACACAGACATTGTGAGGTACTGATACATTAAAAGTTTACTGATATACTACCTAGTTATTAAAAATAGGGGAGAAATATTGTTACGTTTCTTAATTGACTATAGCCTATATTTTGCACATTTAAGAAACCTCAACATGTAAATGTCTATGTTTATGGTTACTGCAATTTTAAAAAATTTAAAGTAAAGCTACTAATAATTTTGTGAAAAGCAAGGCTTTTATCATAAAAGACACACAATCATAAAACAAGTAACTTTAATTTGGAGGCTCTTAGCCAAGGATTAAGGGAGGTCTGTCAGCCCCCCGAGGATTATATAACGCATACATACTTGTCCTAGAGAGAGACTTGCAAAGGGATTTGTCATTAATCCAGCTAATCAGGTCAATCAGCAAATTTAAAAAATAATTTCATGTATTCTATCACTTGACAATTTCCATTAAAGACTATAAATCAGGCACCAGAAATCTGCCGAAGATCAAAGTAACACTGAAAATACAATACAGCATGGAGGTTCGAGTTGAAATCCCCATCAAACACCAGCAGCAAACCCCCCGCTTTAGCTGTGCTGGGGTCCGGCTCTGGGACGCGGGACCATGAGCTGGCTTAGTTAGCTGAGCAAAGAGCAGCGGCGGGAACAAAACCAGGTGAGTCCAACGAAAAGACTCACACTATCCAACCGTTTCCTGTGCCCTTCCTGTGTGCCCGGCACCGTGCTCTCCTTACACTGTGTTATTCACAAATGCCCTGTGAGGTCGGCACAATATCACCGTCATTCTCGTTTCATAAATGAGAAACGGAGGCCTCCGGGTGTGGTGACACGTCACCTGCATTTTGCGGAACAGGCTGCGGTGTTTGTTGGCGGAATAAAGGGAAAGCAGGAAGGGACTGAGCTTTCACCTTTTGGGGGTGGTCATTGAGACCACTTGCCCACCTAATACCCAAATCCTTTTAATTATAACCCTGACAAACAGTGAAAGAGCCACAGATGTTTTGGAAGTTCCTAACCAATGTGAACTTGGTTTACTGTATAGAAGCCATGGAGAACACAGACTCATACGTCCTCTTGTAGCGAATTCCTAATAGATGTCACTCTTCTTCGGCATTAAGATGTAAAGAAAGATGATTTTTAGCGTTCAAGTTCAAAGAGGTCAGGTCAGCGCCAGTTATTTTGGTTCCCTAACCTGGATATATACGACTTTCTTGCAAACGGGAACCTCTTGGGTTCAAACTATAATCTAAACATCCATGTCATGAGTTGCTCCTTATTGCATTGAGGAATTGACCACATGCCACATATAATACTAGAATAGGCATCTTTTAAATCTATAATATAATAGTTCTGAAGATACTAAAGCGATTTTCTGATGTGAGTAATTAACATGGCTAGGTCAGAGAGAGGGGGAGAATGTGAAAGATGAAAACAATCTTACCGAAGTCTGCAAATGCCGACTGTCCAACCACCATCATATTTTGAGGTTTTTCAAATACAGTGTTGATGGAGAAATTTCCATCCTGTTAAAGGCAGACATTTTTGGATTAGACCATCATAATTCATTCATCAAGTGTAAAATAAAGCATTTTAACTAAAGCAGGGAAATAATTAAAGGCTTTTGTTGTACTGCACAAAAATTACTCCGATTTCCCGTTCCACTTGTATCCTAAAACAAAGGAAACTGCTGTGAGTTGATAAAGGTGCATCCGGACTGCTTTCTTTGCTGTCAATTCTGGTGTGACATCCTTTAATAAATCATCGTCATGATTGCAGACATGCTGAGTGTCTTCTACTTCAAGTACCACAGAGGGTCTTGGAAATATACAGAACTATAAAAAATAGTTCCTACTTTCAAAGAGCTCACAGTCCAGCTATGCGATAAGATATAAATCAGGAAAATAGAATTGCCGAAGGTAACCTATACGTGGTACACGCAAGTAGCAAAGATCCCATGTTTTACAGATTTCAAGGGGAGAATCTGTTGGGAACTATTAAGAAAAGATACTCAAATGAGATGAGAGCTATATTGATTCTTAAAGGGCCAATTTATTATCAACTCAAGTTGATGTTTCAATGAGAAGGGGAGGAAAAGATTACAACAGCTGCCATGTACTAAACAAAGGTGTAAGCTAAACAAAAAGGAGAACCCAGCAGAGATCCTTTGTCTCAGGTACTGTTTCCAAAACGAAGCAGCACACATCTGACTTGCAAAAATAATGTGCATTTCTTTAAATTATTATCTTTCTTTTACATAATTTGATTACTACATGAGAAAATAAACCACATCACTGACATTGAGATTTTGCGCTCTCAGTTTATATAGAGATCCCTTCTCATTACTGACATCTCTGTTGACTACTTGATACACTGACTCTGATTCCTACTTACTTTGTATAGGATACCTATATATTTTAAAGTAGCTTTCTTCCTTTGTTCTTCTAAGGGTTTGTCTACTACAGACCTGCAAGTTAGTTTTGAAGCAATCGCTCTGACATCTACAGAGAAAGGCATTACAACATTGAAAGCATGAAGCCGAATGCCTGAGGACCACGAGCAAGATTCGTCTTGTGACAGGAAGTTTTTCAACCATTTCAACAATCCATTATCCACAAGCAGAAACATGTCTCCCCTACCATCAGTAAAGTACCTGATGTACTTTTTGAGTGATTTTTCTACAGCAATCTTATTAACCTAAATGTCTTAAACCTTAGGACTCCCTTCCAGTCTTACGGAGTACCTGAAATTACATACAGACGTATCCTAGTTGCTCAATTTCTGACTGGAGTGTCAGGTGCTCTTGCATTTTGGAAAGCTCAGAGCACTGGGTGCAGAGGGGATACAATGATGCTAGAGTGAATAGGAAATCGCTCTTAAAATACATCAGCCTCATATAACATGAAGCTGGAGAGCAGCCCATAGACTGACTCAAGTGAACGAACTGCCCACTGAAGGTGCTGAATTTAATAAGTCCGTCTGGAAATGTTTCCAGACATAACCTTTCCACGTCCTGCCCCAAACCGCCCACTTCCCACTCTCTGAATGGGTCCTGTGTCTCCTGGGCATTTCCCTGCCCACTTCTTGGCCTTCCTCTCTTCCAACCACTAAAATCCTGCTCATCTGCACTATTTCAAACACCACGCCCTTTCTGAAGCCACCCCTGATGAGCCTGGCAGCTCCTTTCAATCCTTTCACACGAGCTGAGAGCCTCTCACCTGCCAGCCAGAGTCGCCAACTCACATCTCCGCCCCCTCCTGGCCTCAAGCTCTGCTCCCTCCTCTGNATTTCAAAGTAGGTAATGTTAGAAATATGAAGAGCCTTAAAAACGATGTCCATTCCTGACCTTCAGAATTTAACAGATGGGAAATTTTGGGCCCAGAAAGGCTAGGTTGCTTGTCCAGCGTGACACAGAGGAAGAGCCAAGACCTGACCCTGTCACGCGTCCCTTCAGCCGCACAGGTTCTAGGAATGCTTCTGGTTTAAGAATGGCCTGACGCAGGTACTGACTGGGGCAGAAGTCAAGCACAACTTCAGAATACTGATGGGGGCTTTTTCAACCACCTTGTTTATTAGCTCAGCAGTGTGCTCAAAGGTGCCAGAGCACTTTGAGGGGTAACTCATCTATGGGACAATTGAGACATCGTTTACTATCACCTTTATAAACACTTTCCAGGAGCCAGCCAAGTGGCTCAGTTGGTTAAGCACTCGCTCAAGAGTGTGAGCTCTGATTAACAGGGTCGCAGGTTGGATTCCCGGCCCAAGCTGAGCTGCCACTGAGCTGCCAACAGGTGGCAGGATGGCGCAGCTAAACAAACAAACAAACAAAAAAACCCACTTTCCAATTGTGTCCATAAGCACTGAAAAGAAATCACGGAAGAAAAAGGGGAGAACACATCTAGACGAGCAGCTGTCTCAGTTTCCATAAACACACAACGTTTTCCACTCTGGTACACAGGAGGGGTGTGCTCTGGGTGGAGGAAGAGAACAGATAATTCCTTACCATCTGCTAAGTCCTAGGAGAGGCTCCTTTATATACACTATCACATTTAATCCTGACAAAAACCATGACGAAAGTACTATTATTCTCACTGTACAGATGAGGACACTGAAGCTTGGTAATATTCATCACGCAGGCAGAAGGTAGTTAAGTGGCAGGTAAACCTGGGATTTAAAGTCAAGTCTAAGTCTATTATCCAAGGCTACCTCCTTCCCTTCCTGAAACTGACGTGTAATTCTGAAGGGTTCACCAGGATTAGAGACCTAGCCAACCACTGGGGAATACTGATCTTCCCTGGATTTGAAGGCAGGGGCCAGTGATGGAGAATACATCCTCCAGTGGGACTTTTTATCTTCTGAGTTTATCAGCTCAGTTGTAAGAAATGTGAACACTTGTTCTAAAATATTCTATTTACTAACACTGTATTCATCACAATAGAAAATGGCCAAGTAGCTTCGTAAGCTCATGAAGGAAGTAGGAGGGGCGGGCTTCTTACCCAGAGCTGCCTGGCCTGTGGGCTCCCGGCACGCTGCGCTAGTCCCTACGCTCATCCTTCTAATTCACAAAACAAGCGGAGTGGACACGAGGCCCTTTGTTGCTTTAAGGGATTGGACCTCTTTACCTTGCTCTTTAGCCAGGAAAACAAATGTATCCTGCATCACTGACTGGGTATTTACTAAGCAATAGTAAACTCTGAAAAACACAGTGGCCCAAATTTAGATTTCAAAAGTCAACAAACTGTGATAGCCACATCTGCATGGCTTCACTGTAGATTACATAGTGTCTTATTAATTTAGATATCCGCAATAACATTTAGGACATGCCATTCACCCTGTTTCTATATTGGCCCCCCCAGCAGGTCTTGTGAAATAATAGTGTTAGCATGTGAAAAAGCTTTCATCTGGTTGATCACTGATTTTGCAAAGGATAATGAAATCCACCAATGTCGCTCCCACCCAAAGACCTTCTCCTTAACACGGGAATATATTTTTTCTTAGTTCCTTGATAAATGAAGTAATAATGATGAGTTATGGTTACACAAAATACATTTCATTCTATGTTAAACACTTGCATCTAGGTGCAATAAACCTTTAAAAAATCCTAGAACAAGTAATTTCAGTTTTTCCCCCCATGACTCATTTCTTAAAGACTTGTTTCTAGGCAAATTATACATCTTTATGTGGGTGAAGAACTGTCAGCTGGATTATAATGCTGGAACTTGGGTCTATGTCATTTCAACCGGGACAACCACGCAATTCCTGAAGCTTCTTCCTCACTCTGAGCTACAGCAAATAATCATCAGTCAATACTAGTAAAATCTCTCAAATGCGCTCCATTTTATGGCGTTCCTCTCCCTACACACAAATATTATGACCAGAAAATGATCTAAGTAATATAGTACTCTGAGCTGAGGAAAAAGACATATTGTTTTCAAGACTTATTTACAATTAACATGAAATGGATCATAGAACTAAATGTAAGAGGTAAAATTAGAAAACATATAGGACACACAGAAAAAAATCTTTCTGTCTTTGGGTTATTCAAAGATTTGTTAGATAAGACACTAAAATCATGATCCATAAAAGCAAAATCTGATAAATTGGACTTTACAATAATTTAAAACTTTTGCTCTTCAAAAGACTCTAAGAAAATGAAAAGACACACCACAGATTGGGAAAAAAAGATTTGCAAATCATACACCTGATATGAGACTGGTATTGAGAATATACAAAGAATCCTATAAGACACACAACCAATTAAAAAATGGACAACGAATTGGAAGACATATCACTAGAGAAAATATGACAAACACATGAAAAGACATTCAGCATCATTAGTCATAAGGGAAATGAAAANAAAAAAATTAAATTTATTGGGGTAACATTGGTTAATAACATTATATAAGTGTCAGGTGTATAGTGCTAGAAAAAAATTGTACAGTAATCAAATTTTGTGATTGGCAATTTTCCGTCAGTTGTTTTCTTGAAGTGACAAGCTCACTTTGTTCATTTTAGAGAAAATGTAAACCAAATTCACAAGTCTGAATAACCAGGTTTGTCAGTTGTTCTTTCAAGTAAAAAATGATGTTACATTAAGAAAAAAAGTAGTTCAGCTTGTTACTCAGTGGCACCAATGCTTTTCAACACCCTGCAGCAGAAGTGTTTTACGCATACTTCCTATTTCCGGACACGGAGGATTAAAAAGGTGTGTACTCAAGGGTTGAAATTATTTTTTTCTGCTTCATCAAAAACATTCTTAAGCGAAACTATTTTTATTTCCTTCCTCTCTCTCCTCCTTTATTTTAACACTGTGAGTGAAGAATATCGCACATGCTAATTATGTGGATGGCCACTGCTTTGCCTCCTGCTAAATGGCAAGCAGCTCTTACCCACCCTGGCTTTCACATCATCACAACAGTGTCACACTGAAAAAGGCAAATGGAACCTTAGTATTATTCTGAAGATGGTTTTGACCTTGTGGATCCCCTGAAGAGTTGCAGGAAGTCCTGCCTCCCCCCCCTCCCCAGGGGTCCATACTTTGGACCACACTTTGAGAACCTTTGCCAGGAAGGTTGTATCAACAAGTGAATTATCCAATATTTTGATTTTTGTCATTCTAAGTGAAATGGTATTTCATTGTGGTTTTTATTTTTTGTTTTCTTAATAATGATGTTGTTGGTCTTTTTCTCACCAATTTGTAGGAGTCCTTTCTACACTAAAAAAATTCTTTTGTCTAGGATTTATTAATATTTTCCTATATAGCATCTAGGTTTTGGTTATAACTTATAAAGGCACTTCCTACTCACTGTACCCTGAGACATTATTTCTACTTTTAAGTCTTAGACTCACTTGGAATTTATTTTAGTATAAGATGTGAGTGGTGACCCCTACTGTCCTTTTTTATAGATGGATATATCTAGTTGAACCATGCCACTTACTGCATGATCTACAGTTTTCAGAAAAGAAACTCAATATCTCTTGCATTATTTCTCTTTATTTGTAAACTGACAGAAGGAACATAATTTGGCTACTGCAAGGGGTCACTGCAAGGGTTAATTATATTACTCTTTCCCCTCTGTCCCTGTAGTATGCTGTGTGGATTGAGGGCAGTGGTATGATGTGCTTAGCAGGTAGGCAATAAAGGGAAAAATGCATAACTCCAAGGAGGACAGTAGTTTTCCTTTAGAGTTCTCACTTCCAGGACTCACTGTAACTGTAATGCTGGTAGTAGGAAACGCTGAAACATTTGTTCATGAAAAATGAAAGCAACAATTTAGGATTTGACGAATGGTACTCCATAGATGGAGGGAAAAAACTGTAAGTAGATTGGCTAAATATTTTGATCTGTAACCTGGAACTGAATTCAATAACAAAAATAAATCAATGATTTCTGAATTACAGAGTAGAAAATGTCATGACAGCTCCAACAGGGAATAAGTCAAAATGACTCCTTCCACCAACTGGAAAGTGTACTCATGGATGGCTGTAACATACCCAAGATAGAAACCCTACAAGTCACACAACTAATTAATGGCAGAAGGCTCTAAGCAGATTTCAAGACTTTCTTTAACTTCTAACATGTGGTATCTAAAGCTAAAAGATTTCTATAGAGGGTTTTAAAACTGTATTTTTTGCTAAAATAGATGCAGAATAAGCAAAGCAGTAACAGCTTTCTCATCACATTTGTCAAGAGACATGAGACATACGACAGATAATGTATTCACATATAAAACTACATTTTTTGTGTGTGGTTCATCATTAATATAAAGCTGGAAATATACACACTAAAATTTTAAAAATTACCAAAAATCTG
>NW_017731354.1:3375539-3381324 GCF_001890085.2 Hipposideros armiger
TTTAATTTCATGGTTTAATTACTTATGATGCTCATGGTTAACAGCATTTGTGATAACAATCCCTTCCTTAGAGGAGCATCGTGTTAAATAAAATCGTTGAGTTACAATGGAGAGGACAGAGAGCGTCTAGTGACTTGACAGTGTGTATATCAGGACTACTGAGGCAGAAGCTGGGAGCGAGCAAGCTGGAACTCCAGGCAGGAATGCTTGGAAAGGAGAAGGCTTCCCAAGGGCATAAACATTTGTCATGGTTAGAAAGATAAATAAAAAAGAGCTAGCCAAGTAAGAAAGAATTAAATGCAAAATGTGATTTATAAGCTGACTCTAGTAATAATAGCATAGACTTCATTGAAAACCAAACCATTTTATTACAAATTAATGGAGGGCCAATCAGAAGTGTCCGCCCTTCATTTTTTTCCCCAGTGGCAAAACACTCAAGATTAGATTATGATTTACACATTTCTTTTCCTCCAGTTTCTCTTTCTTCCAAGTAGCTTCCTATTTCCCACGAGTATTTTGTCCATGGCTTAGGTGATATTTAATGCTGGCAAGTAACCATCTAATGAACATAAAACTAACTCATGTGAAAACATCATAATGATGACTTTTAGTATAAATTATCAGCAACATTTTATAGATATGGTCACAGAACTCAATCAGAGAATACGTTCCTTGAGCTGCCTCTAAGTGCTATTTTTTGATATTTAGGGGCAGTGATAGACAAGCTTCCTGAGACTCCAACTTGATACCCTAAGGAAACTTTCTCTTTCTTAAAGAAAACAAACTTTTAAATCTTACATGTTTCACCTTTCTGCATGTGTTTTTCTTTAAAATTTTTTTTTATTTGGAAATAATTTAAACTTAGAATTGCAATAATAAAAATAGTACAAAGATGCCTGTCAACTCAACTAGATTTGTCCACTGTTAATGTTTTACCCCATTTGTTTTATCACTTACGTGCTTGATGGCGTCAGTGTTTTTTTTCTGAACCGTGTACCTAATTGCACACATGATGTCCCCGTACCTGAGTGCGTGTCTCTTCGGATCTTCTCTTACATAACCACAGTAATCAGCTCACACAGACACCACACCTTCATTGAATGTACTATCTATATTCCAATTTTGTCCACTGACCTTTAATATCCTTTATAGCATTTCTGCCCCCCAACACAGGGTCCAGTCTAGGACTAGGAATTGCATTTAGTTGTTACTTATCTCTAGCCTCCTTTAATCTAAATATTTCCATAGTCTGTCTTTTATAATCTGCATATCTTTTTTTTTCATCTCAGATGATAGGAATCTTACTTTTTAATAAGTTATTATGCCTAGGGAAGGCAGTGGTTTCAGAAAAACAAGTTTAAGTGAATCAGAGGCATACAGTTAGGGACTAGAATTTGTTTAAGCAAATTCTCTGAGAAATAAAGTGATTTGTGAGTGGACTATGAAGGCTGTCATGCTGATGGAGGTGCCAGTCTGTGAGGTGGGCACACATTCGTAAAGAATCCCAGGAATTAAGATGTTTGGGCTGCCTTCTCCTCGGGACCTCAGGAGAGGACACACACAGTTTTCTTGAAGGCTAAAATTCCTTCCTGAAGACGCCACAGAAATTCCGACACGAGGAATGAGGTTTTGATGAGCGTATTCATAAGCTGCAGCATAAACGCCGGCCTCTGGAGCGGCTACCCACCAGGCTGCAGCGCCCCGAACAGCGTTCGCTTGATTTCATGTTAACCCCAGCCCATGTTTCAAATAAAATTCTTCCTACGACAGATACTTCTACTGAAATAGATTCAACGAGTCAAACTGATTTTCTGAAAAATTTTCATTTTAAAACCAAGAGGACCCTAAAAGTTATTGTTCTCATAAAAATGGATTATAATGGATTCCTGTATAATAATTTTTGTTTTTAATTAAGCAGGAGACACAGAACATACACACAAGAAAGGGTCACGTATAGATTACGCTTCCTCTTGAACATTCATAATATTTTCAGTCTCATTAAGTTAATTGATCTGTGGTATCATTTAAACAAATTACTACTCACCGTTCTGGCCCCCGATCACCTATCCTACTTTGTAAGCCACAGCTTCTCTCCCGCAGTGATTCTCCAGCGGGTCCCCTGCCCCACAGCCTCAGCCCCACCAGGCACTTGGTAGGAATGGGAATTCTTGGGCCCTGCCCAGATCTGAGGCAGGACCTCCGAGGGGAAGCCCAGCAATCTCTATTCTCATAAGCTCTCTGTTTGAGTTGGATGATGGTAAGGTGTGGGAACCACTTCTCCCACTGGTGCCTGGGGGCGCCATCCGTGTCCCCACTTGTCCCGATCACACTCCTCTGTTGAGAAATAACTTCTTTTGCTAACCAAATTCTACTGTCCCTTTAGGTCAGCCTGTGCCCTTTCCTCGGGAGCTTTGCTTCAGCCTCTTGGGACTGACTCCAGGTCATTTTCTGCACATTCTTGTGACTTCTGGGCAGGCCAACTCGTGATGGCAACAAAGCAATTACCACTACAGAAAACAACTGTTTCTGCGAATGTCTCACCACTCCATGAGAGAGAGGACATTTTAATGTACTGGAAAGAACGCAAAACCAGCATTAGTTAGATATGGATTTTTTTTTAGACTTGGCTTAGCTCCTAATGCATAATTAGTCATGTAATTTTTGGAAAGGAAATGAGAAATAATTTTTTAATATATTAGGATTTTTTGGGGACCAGGTTTTTGGGTGGGTTTTTTTTTTGTTTTTGTATTTTTAGACCTGTTCAAGAGGTATTCAGTTTTCTAGAATGTATTCTTCCTACTCTTGTCCCCGGCTCCCCTCCACAGCGGCAGCCACTGCAGCAGTTTCTTGTGTGTCCTTCGACACAGAGTCTATGCATATACAGTTGACCCCTGAACAAACATGGGTTTGAACTGTGCAGGTCACTTACACGTGGATTTTTTTCAATAAATATACAGGTCTTCCATACCCCCAGGTTTTGCATCCATGGATCTTAAACGGTATTTTTGATCCGTGGTTGGGAGCCCATGGGTGCAGAGGGCCAATGGTATGCATCAATCTATGCTATTCTGTAAGGGACTTGAGCATCTGGGATTTTGTATCCACAGGGTGTTCTGGAACCAGTCTCCCATGGGTACCGAGGAATAACTGTAGCTAAGTTTCTGGGGAGTCAAAAGTTATATGCGGATTTTTGACTGTACACTGGGGAAGCATCCGACCCCTGCATTGTTCAAGGGTTAACTGTACATATATGTAAGTTTGCACACATGATAGTATATTCTACACCCTTTTTGGCACCTTGAATTTTTTATTTAATATATCTTTGAGATGGTTCCACACTGATAATTTATATCTGCCTCTATAATATAGCATTGCACTGTGTGAATACCACATATCTCAACATAACCAAACATCTACTGATGTGCAAACAACTGGGTTGTTTTCAATCTTTTGTTATCCAGACAATCCAGCAGTGAATAACTCTGGACATACATTCTCTCACCTTTGTGAGATTATACCCGTAGTATAAATTCCTAAAATGGAAATGACTGTTTCAACGGTTATATGAACTTAAATTTTTAATTTTCATCTCCATAGAGGAGTGGTCCTCAAACTTTTTAGTCTCCAGAATCCTTTACACTCCTAAAAAATGAGGACCCCAACAAGCTTTGCTTATGTGGGTCACAGCTATGGGTATTTATCATATTAGAAATTAAGACCAAGAAATATTTGAATATTAAGATGAAAAGAACCATAAATCTAGTATATGTAAACATAAATAACATTTTCATGAAAATTAACTATTTTCCAAAACAAAAACATTTTGTAAGAAAAGTGGCATTATCTGGCTTAATAGAAAGAAGCTGGATTTCAATACTGCTTTTGTATTCAATCTGTTTTGGTTGACAAATATGAAAATACATAGCTGGGAGAAGTATTTGCACAGCCTTTTCAGAGAACTCAGGAGAGTCTTCCACACCACCGCCAAAGCTCAACAAGACCATTCCTTAGAGGTTAGTTGCACTGAATAACAAAGCACCACATCAATGAATTTTCCTATTAGTTAAAACCTTACACTTTGCATTTATGTCTTACCAACGTGTAACTTTGTTAAAAATCACACATCAAACATTTAGAGGATACTGGTTCACTGAGTTATGTACATATCCCAATTGTGGAAACATTTTATTACACACTATCAAAAACTCACATTTGTTAATATCACCACCAATCCCATNGCATCTGCTTATTTTTCATCAGTATTTTAATAACAATCTATAAAATGTTATGGGTTTAATCTGGATTAAATAAAAGACAATTAAGAGGAAACAGATGGAAATCAAGAGATCTAAAACTGGGTAGGCGTCTACTGAGTGCCAAGCACTTCACACGCACTGCTTCATTTCATCTTCACGAACCTCCTGTGAAGAAGACACTTACACCCAGATCCCGTATGAGGGAGGTGGGGCTCGGTACCTGACCGCTACTTGGTGAGTGTCACTCAGTCGGCCAGTTTGGCCTATCTGCAAATCCTGTCCTCTCTTATGTAGACTGAAATACAACTTTCAGATTTTGGGTGGTTTATTCTTCATTAATTAATCTTTCATATAATCTACATCAAGCTAGAAATTAAATAAAATCAGTTTGGGAACCTACTACTTGCAATTAAAAAACATATACTGGGGGTGCCAAAGAAATGTATGCACATGACTTGTATTCATCTTTTGTTATCGGTATATATTGAGTATCACAATTTTAATACAGTTTTTTCCTTTCTTAAAATGTGTTCCCATTTTTTTGGCACCCCTGTATATAGAGCAAGACTCTTTAATCCTGGTCAACTTTAGCGTCTGTTCTTATTTTTTTAGATAAGCCTGGAGGCAAGGAGGAAAAACTGGTCTCTTAAAGAGGGTTTTCTTCAATAAACCATCATGCTGACAAATTAAATGACTGTCCCCTCTCTGAACAGCTGACAGCCCAGCAGGGGCCCTGTTAACATGCACATTAGGGCAGACTGATTGGTTTAATTGGCAGTCAGGCCTAAAAACCTGCCGAGGAATTGATGCTGAGTGAATCATTCCCTTCAGCAACATTCAGCAGTTTGAATGCAGCAATGCAACCAAAGGCTTTTAAACTTGTTCTAGTTATTGTTGTAACCAACCGACCAAGTGATTACTTTCATTTTATTTTCTAAAATTGTGTGCTTTTACTGAAAGCCATCATTTAAAAATGCTTCCAAGAAAAGATTTCTTACCAAATTTTCCCATATCTCGAACTTGATGGTATTAGAGGGTGACAATGTCGTGAGGAATAAATCTAGAAGGAAAATAACAGAACTGTAAGTTGCGCTACTGATGTGTACGTTTAAAAACAGGAAGAAATGCAATACATAAAAATATTATTACTACAGTTGTACTTAAACATGTTTTAAATTATATTTTAACGAGCTTGATCCCATCAAAGGAAAGAGAGCAGATGACCCTGCATTACTACAATTAAGGAAAATGTACTGATCCTGCCAAAGCATTCAACCACTAGTAATCTGCCACACAGGGCCTCTCCGTCCCCCACAGAAAGGAGAGGCAATCAGGATAATAAGAACCGCCCCTTTCTCTCCCTGAGAGAAGTCCAGGCCCACAAAGAACCCGTTCTTTTCTTTTGCTAATAGTCTCCTTGCCCCGCCTTCTTCCTGGAGAAGCCTTCCTTTTTGTCCAACCCCTTGGAGCACCCTTCCAGGTGCTAGATGGGCTGCTGCCCGATTCATGAATCACTTTAAAAAGCCAAT
>NW_017731354.1:3382076-3398446 GCF_001890085.2 Hipposideros armiger
TTATTTAATGAGTACAGAATTTGAGTTTAAAAGATAAACAGTTATGGAGAAGGATGGTGGTGATGATAGAACCACATTATGAATGTATTTAATGCCACTGAAATGTACACTAAAAAAGGTTAGGTGGTAAATTTTTTATGTGTATAAATAAAAAGTAAAATAAAATTAAAAATTTTTCATTAAAAAAGTAACTTGATGTTACCATAAAAGTAAAGTTAAATACAAAACCACTGAATTATAACAAATTTCATCAAACATTTGGTTGTTTGGGGGATGAATAAAATCATAGGCAAACGTAACACATTAATAGGTCAGTGTCATTTAAAATACAGCTCTTAATTTAGTAAATTGAGTTCTTGATTATGAAAATGGATTAGGACTCATCCTTTGGGGTACTGAACATTTTCCACACCTTGGTATGCACACTGGGATTACCTTTTATTCTAGGAGTGTTACCGAGATGCTTCTGTAAGCAATGGGAAAAGGTTTCCTCAACAGCAGCAGGCGCTCAGGCCTCAAGATTTTATGATTAGTAGTTCATACTCTGAATGTTTTTGTAAGAGAACCCATTTAATTCTTTCATCTGCTTTATGTTTTTAAGGATTGTAAAAACATTAACTCTGGCCTAAAAGGACAGAAAAATCTCAAGTTAGGTCTAACCGAGCTATCCTGCAGATAAATTCTGTGCTGCTTTAAAGGGAAAAAACCAAAACAACATGTGTGTGTTTGGCCTACTGAGCATCATCATGAAACTGATGGGAAATATTATGTATCTGTAAGTCAGCTGACAGCTTGTGATGCTCAGGAGTCAGCAACTGCCACTACCTCATCCTGCTCCGCCTTCCTGCTGGCTTTGCTTTCTAATCTGTCCTGACTCAGAGACGTGGTTAATTCCACTTTAAAGTTTATTTCAGAAACAAAATTCAATTTCACTTGCGGTAAAGGCCAAGGGAATGAAAAAGGCACACTGCCTCTGAGAGCTCTGACTGGATGCCACGTCCCAGGGACCACCGTCTTCCTGGAGTGGGAGGCGAATGGCCCACTTGCTTGCCAAAAGCCCTGTAATGAAGGTTCTTTCAAAACCACATTGAAAAAAAAGATGGTCTTCTAATTTGTAAAAGGCATCCCACGTGCTTTTAGCTCATTTTACCCCACATTTTAATTACTTTGTATTTGTAAACATGGGTACTAAAGGCGTCCTCAGGCAGCCTCAAAGCCCCCAACTCCCATCAATGAGATTTGAGAGTCCTGGTGTTAAAAGAATGAAATGACATCTCCAGTCATTAAAAATAAAATTTTGTTCTTACTCCACGATTTCATCTTGCCTTCAAAAAAACATTAATGCAAAATTAGCTCTCTTGGTTTTAGGGAAAGGGTACGCAGGATGCAACTAAACACTTCCTTTCAGACGTTTTTGTTTTGCATGCCAATATGCAATGTGAAGTACGAGTCCATTATGACTGCAGATAATTTCTACTGAGAGAAATGTAAACATCTTGCCAAAACATTTTTTAAGTGACTTAAGCTGATTGTTAATTTTACTTTCNAATGTGGAATGGATACACTTTAATTACTACATTTTTAGCATAAGGAATTTATAACTTGTTTGTTGAATTTTTAAGAGAAATGTAATCGAGGTGATTATGATAAGTTAATAACCTTTAAAAACTTAGTAATAGTTTGAATTCTGGTGCTCTATCTGTATCTCAAATAAAGTCACATGCTTCCTCTGCTCCTATGAGGTCAGGGTCTTAAAGAACCCGGGGGAGTTTGCAGCTTTAATATTTCCAACCTTGTCATGTTTCTGTGGGTTAACAGACATTACTTCAAACTTCCAATAGGAGAAGCCACTCCATCTTCTGGAAGACGCTGCGTGCCAGAGGTAAAACATTCATTAGAGATGATAATACTTGATGGAGGGTCCTGGAGAATGGGGCCTTGGCATTAATCATCACTGAGATTTTCAGATTTTCCATCCACTCTCATTGAAGTACATTTCCTTCAATGAAGGTTTTATAATACAAATTTTAGAACTGCATTTGGTCTGCTATTTTTCCTTCGGGCAATCAAGTAAGTCTGCATCCGTTCGGTTTACACAATAAGGTTCCCTACTTCCCTTAGTCCCTTTCATTCCAAACCCCTCATCCTTTCTTATCATGTCCGCCTATGCCTAAGTTACACATTTATAAGGATTTCTTACTTGCTAATTTTTAAACAGCTGCGTACACAAGGATTACTCTCCACAAACTGGCCCTTTTGGTACCTGAAACATGGCATCTTGGATTTCTGAGCGCTTATTTCCTCTGAATGAAGACTGTGTGTCAGTCTATATCGATGTTAAATTTTTTTCCCGCCAAATGTATCTTTTATACATTTCTGTCTCCTGAGTTATTCCACTTTTAACAGAATTCTTAATTTTCACTGCATGATGGGCTCCTATTCAGGGGGTCTAGGTTAGAGAAGAAACCTCAGTTTTGCTCACAAAAACAGAGGCTAGACATTTAAAATCAAATTCAACCTGAAAGTAATTTATTTCTTAAACGGCACAATTTAATCATGGTGATGAATGAATGCTCTAAAATTTATGAGTAGAAGGTGCCAGTCTAACTGCTATGTCAGAATGAACTGCAAGCCACAATACATATGGTCAGCAGAGTTTAGCAGATAATTCCTCTTGTAAATCCAAGGGCGGGACAGTTAAAGATACAAAATAAGTTATTTAAAATGATTGAAACTCGTCGTCACTCAAAAGCAAACCTCTAACAGTGGGCAGCTATGCCCCATCCAGTGTGGAAACTTGATTTGTGTGCTGCCTTCTCTTCTTAACTGGTCTCAGTTTCCTTTCTAAGCCCCAGCGAGGAACTTCCTGCAGACTATTAACAGTGGCCTTAACGAGATAATCCATCTCCATGGTTTCTCCACATCATTTCTGGAACATACTGGAAGGGAATATTTTTGCTGAATCTAGAGTAGTGTAGTGATAAAATACTAAAAAGTGTAATAAATTCCAATAACTTGGATAAAGTAAAGCAAAGCATTAACCTCTCTGGGCTTCATTTCCTTCCCTATCAAGTGATGTGGTTAGACTAAAAGACCTTTAGCATTTTTCTTTCCTCTCACATCATACCCACCCACTCATTTAACATCTTTTAAGCGTCCCCTATATACCTGGCACTCAGGCATTAGAGAAACACACATGAGGAGTGTTCCTTGCCTTCAAGGAATGTTTTGTCCCTGGAGGAGACAAGTGTGGAAACAAACACAACGTGGCCATGTGTCTGCCTGAATCATGAACACGTGTGGGGGCGCTGAGCTGGTGGAGGTACGCAGCGCCAGGGTGAGTCTGGGGAGCGCTCCACTGAGGTGACATTTGTGCTCATCAGAAGCCTGAAGGGAATCACGTAGCTCTAGAAGTTATGCTATGACCGCAGTGAGATGCTAACACGACCGGCACACGACATTTTATAGTATATAAAGTTCTTTACATACGGAATAAATGAACACCAAATAATCAGATCGTTAAGAAACTTCAAGTTGAAGCAACTTATTAAAATGAGACATACTCATGGCCTCTAACTCATTCAAAAACAAATATTAGGTAAAGTTTACTATTTAATGTAATATACACTCTAAGCACACTTGACAATTACAAAAATTAATCACATATCTATTCAAGCTGTACAAAATGATAATTCTGAAAAGTAATTTCCTCAAGATTATGGAATTTGAAGTTTAGTCCCTAAACTTCACACGTGAAATTATAAATATATTTCTGTTGAAGCAGAAACAAGTATAATAGTGATTAAACATGAAAATTAAGTGTATGTTAAATGCATTAAAGCTTCCTTTCAAATATCTACATGAATTAATTTAAGAAACTTAATGTTAACTTTGAAAGTATATCTTTAATGATATGGAAAGTAGACAGTTGTAATGCAAATAGCAAACCTTATAGTGACAAATAAATCTTTAATTAAACTTCTTTTTACAGTCTTCTCTGCCTTGGAAAAGTAGAATGTAAAAGTAGAATGTGATTTGTAATAGTAGAATGCTTTTAGAGATCATGTTAAGAGTATTCCCTTCAATGAGAAGAGATTTAACCTTTCTTTTTTAATGTCAAAGGGCCTTACATGAGAATCAGATCTTCACCTTTTAAAATTGAAAACCTAACTAAAACACTGTACCAAAAATAAGAGTGGAATGGCTTCTTAAGCCAGATAGGAAAGTTCTACTGATATTCTGTAAATTTTTCATATTTTACTTATAGAATATTTAACATGGCAGAATAATCCCATNCTGCAGCCTGAACGGGGCCCAAGGCGAGGGCAACAGGCGCTGGTGGGGGCCAGGCGAGCGTGCCTGAGTCTACATTCTGCGGGAGCATGATGTGGGGGAGGGGAAGGACTACAGCGTGGGCCAGAATAGGGGGGAGCTGGGGCAAGGTAATTACACTGGACCCCTCCATCATAGAGGTGGCAGCAATTCATTTTACAGTAGACACCTATTCTGGATATGGGCTCGCCCTTCCTGTCTTAAAAACTAATTTAAAAATGGTAATGGAAACAACATGTTAGCTGACATCATTGGTATTCACTTGAAGAAACAATCCTTAACAAAAGATCACATCATGAGTTAGTGAAAAACTCGGAAATATAAACCCCAACTCAATTACATCCTTTTTCATTAGATTCTTCTAACAAGAATAGTGAAAATATTCAATGCACATGCAGTTTCTCACCCAGAAAATACAGACACATAGGCAAGTAAGTGTGTACAAAAACATTAAATGGTTTAGGCTTCAATTATCTCCATTCATAGCTTGGAAGGATTAAACTGCTGCATTTTCATCCTTGCCAAGTAAAGCACAGCCTTCCCTTCAAATGAAGAGCCCTCTGGCTCAAGTTGGCATCAAAAGGAAGCCTTAAGGAGTTTTAGAAATTTATATTGAAAGTTTGACTATGTGAACTAAACCATGTTAGGCAAAATGAAAATAAAGCTTAATGACTGCACTGTATCCTTTCAGTGTGAAGTGTCAATGTTTTAAGAAAAATATTCCAGTGGAAATTCTGAAAACATCTTCATATGTCATTTAGAGTTCCTGCATAAAGAAAGTCTCCTTGGATGATGATAGTCATTGTATTTCTAAAGGAGTAATACTATGGCTCATTTTGGGAAAATACAGTTAATAGAACACTTGTAGTATTTTCTGGAAGCTTCAGACATTTCCACAGAGAATGGTTCAAAGCAGTATCATAATCTGTACTGCTGCTACGCTTGAGCTAGGCGGCTCTGCCTCGCTCATGGTGACACCTGCTCTGCGGTGCTGTCCAGTTTTTCTTAGGCCTGGATATATCAGTGAACGGGCAGCATAAGAGGGTGGAATAAAAATGTCTTTCACCTGCTTCCACTGTTCATGAAGAGGTCCGCTGAAGGTCACATGACTGTTGCAATCACTAAGAGAAACTAGCGAATGCCAACAAGTCCTCCCCTGGGCAGCAGAATTCAACTGCAGTCTCAGAGGTCACCGACTCAAACACTGGAAGGCATGAGGCCCTCACCTAAATAGCCAAGATGATCAAATAGTAAAAAGGCACAGGGCACACACACTAAGTGACTAAGGGTCTCAGGATGAGAGACAGTAGGAATGAGGGGACTGAGATCAACCAAAAAGAGCCCATCACTGACCAAAAAGGATGGTGACCGATTAGCTCCAGCCAATTGTTGTTGTGAAAACATGATTTTTAATATGAAAATCCAGTATTTAAAAAATATTGGAATCTAATTCAAAGCATTTTAACCAGTATGGAAAAAAAAATTTAAAACATCTAGAGACTCAACTTGAAACCTCTGATAGATTATTGCTTTGGTTACATTTGTTTGCAGAAAACCAACCCTACCTTCCTACATTCCCTATAGCAAATAATACTGCCAAATAATATTCTGTACAGATGTACTAATTTAGGACGATGATATGAGGAACTTGTTTGAATGGGGTCCCCATTCACAAGATACTATTCTCAGGAAGATGTCTCAATTTCTAGGAATTGTTTTAAAATTTCACTTTTTAAGCACATCACCTTCTATCTAGACGTCCCTTCCCTTTCTTTGTCTTTCCTGTCCTGAAGCACTGGGACCACAGTGAAGACTCGTGATGCTTACAGAGAGCTCGGACTGCCTCTCACTTAAGAGACTGGACACTAGACACACGGAGACTCAGACGGCAGGCTCTGAACACAGGCTCACATGATGACAAGACCGCAATGCTGGGTAAACAGAAGCATACTCCCGCCTGCCTTTCCTCACCAGTCCAATCATTAGCAGAAGTGCTTCTGTTGTAAGAAAGAAACCGGGGCTGGATTTATTTATTTCAGATCCTGAATGAACACCAACATCTTCNAAAAAAACATCAATACGTTGGCAGTTACATCAAACTTCCTCTTAATGCAAGGCCAGGTGAACTGCACACCTATTCTAGTAGTAGCATCTATTATGTTTGCATAGTGGCTATTTTACTTAGTGAATACAGAAAATTTCAAAATGATGAGTGGATTCACAGGAACAGTAAAACATTCTTTTGTGCTATAAAAAAATGAAAATTATTCAGAGTGATGTGAAGACCATGATTACTTTAAAGAAGAGGTTTTCCCCCATTAAATGTTTAGAAAACTATCATTCCTATTTTAATGTCTTCTGTAAAGACTTCATATGAATTTAATGAAGCTAATTCATGTGATAATTATAACAAAGATTTTCCTAGAATCCCCAGGAAGCTATTCACTTTTCTCATGAGTTCAACTCAAAGCTCCTACCACCAAGTATGTGGACCCAGCCTTCTTGCCAATGTATCCAATAGCTCGGCATGAATTTTCACCACACTAGGGGTGCTTTGCCTGTGGTTACAGAGATGTAGTCGTTTATGAAGATACTTTCTTTCCTCAAATGCACATTCCCACTGAAGTGTTTATACTTCCATACTCATCTCGGGAAACCTCCTAACGTCACCTGAGATTTGGGTGGTGACCCACCACAGCCCACCTCCTCTCCTTCTCCCATGCACCCCCACACGGCCATCAGCACGATTTAACAACGGAAGAGAAGAGCACGTCTGAGCTCACTCCTTGTCTCCCGGGAGGCAGGGTAACCTCACCTGTCACGCGAAGGCCTGAGGGGCAGGGTAACCTCACCTGTCACGCGAAGGCCTGGGGGGCAGGGTAACCTCACCTGTCATGCGAAGGCCTACCTACCGTGCCCAGGCTCACTTCCTGCTACCTCTCTGGAGGAACTTCTCTCTGCAGGGCCCTTTCACCTCACAGCCTCCTGTGAACCGACTCTTCAAAATTAGCTCAAAGGTCGCCATCCTTCCCTAGGAACAGCGTTCCCTTCACTGCCACTCCACAAAGATGTCGCTATTGTCACGGTTACTACAATATTCCATGATATTCTGGTTTCTTATCTGGCCTTCCTGAGTTGCTCGAGGGAGGAGTCAAGCCTAATTGATTTTTATAGCTCTATGGTTCCTATGTGCTTGGAAATCGTATGTGTTCAAATGGCTGTTGAATAACGAAGTGACATCACACACACACTCACACACACACACACACACACACACACACACACACACACACACAGTGGTTCTTGCAAATTTGCTGGTGCTTTCTAAAAATAGTCATTGCATCTTCAAATGGGAAGTCTTGGGAAAAGAAGGGTCTTATGGTAAAGCATTTCATTAAAAATAAATATTTTTTTACTGAACAGAGNCGTGTGTCAACGGGGCCATGGATGAGAAGCCCCGAGGGCCAGAAACAGCCGAAGCAAAGGCGTGGCGCCTTCCGAGGACAACCAGGGCCCGCTGTGGGGGGACGGCGAGCCGAGTTGAGTTCAGTGCGAGCGCCAGATACCAGCCGGGGACTCGGGATGGAAGTCGGAGGGGAGGCCAGGGTCACCATGTGTGCAGGCCAAGGAGCCGGCACCTAAGGCAGAGGAACAGGGAGATTGTGGGCGCCCTGGCGTCAGGAGGCGTTACCTTCCGTTTGACTGGAGCCTTGTCAGCCCTGTGTCTGTTCAGCTTAGAAGCACTTGTAGGCATGAGTTTCCTCACTCTTGAGTGCCTCGCTGATGTCTCACCTCTTAAGAGCAGTAAGGCCCTGGGGGGAGCAGAGGCACCACGTCTGACCAGGCGCACAGACGGGGCTAGCCTGAAATTCAGACTTCAAGAGACATGGCTTCGAACAGCATCGCCGCACGCACCCTTCAACTACTAAAAATAGAGAAAGCCTGAAAAGCCTGAATTTCCCCTCTTCCTTCCTAGTGTCTACGAAGAGGAGCTGAGGAACAAAGAAATGGCAGGAAGCAGGAGGCAGGAAAAAAAAAGGCCCGAATTAATAGAAGCATCTACATCCGCGTTGAAAATGCGAGTGCAAACTGTAGTGCTCCAGTTTGGGAATAGTCATGAAAACTAAATCGTGGGCCACCAAACTTCTTCTGTCATTTTAACTCCTCCCTGCAAGAAGGGAATCAAGCTTTGGAATTTGTGCCGCTTTTTCAGTTGCCCTCTACGTCTGTTTGGCTCACTTCAGTTACCAGTTACTTTCTGTAATGATGGTAATTTATAAAAGCCTCAACATAACCAAGGCAATCTGTTTCTAAGAAGAAAATATTAACTTGATTCAGGTTGCTTTTTCTGTTCCTTTCCTGGAAAATAAATTAGACACCAAACAAGGTCACCAAAGCCATAATGCCCCCAAATAAATCAGGTCCTTGCTGACAGGTAACACATTTAATCCACTGGCAGGCGTTCTGTTCGGAATGATAATCTGAAAAGTGTCCCTTAGTCCTTCTCCAGTGTACCCAGTGGAGCCCGAGTGACACTAGCGAGAATGCGGCTTCACTGGCGCTCTCACAGTGCTCAGGGAAGGCTTATTGATCAGACGTTTGTGTGAACAGTCATCAGAGGGAGAAGCCCAGTTCTCCAGCCACATGCCTGGGGCAGGCTAGATAAACCCCACAATGGGAAGAACTTTCCAGAGCAGACAGGACAGACAGCACCTCTCCCTGCACTTTTCATTAGCTCGCTGTGTTTTCCTCTCTTCGCAGGTCAAAATTTGAGGGCTAGGGCTGTGTTGACAGATTGCAGAGTATGAAGAATGCTACCAAGGTGTGAGGAAATTAATTGGTATCATCTATTAATAGGTAATAAACTCTGAAAATGAGATAAAGGGGAAATGGGACAATACTATGAAGTGAATTTTAATAGAGCTACATTTCATTTTCCTTCTTTACGAAAAAAACGCTTTAAGAGACATACCTTAGTAGACGATGGTTTCCAACAGAAAAACATGAGAAACCTCACATTCTTCCCAGTTGTTATCAGCTATAAAATTTCCCTATTTCATGCAGCATACGTGTATCAAGTACAGTTTTAACACCCGGTACGTAGGCCCATGGTTCCTCAAACAAGATTTTGTTTTACCTCATGTGACCACTGTGTGTTTCTCCAACTGGAAAGTCAGTTGCCTTTTTCTAATATTTTCAGGGGTTGAAGGCCTCGGGTCTACCGATACTGACTAACCATCTCTGTCAGTGGGGTCACGTAGTCCTCTATGTGGGTTCTTATTGTCAAAAAGGACACAGTGATCATCAGATTAAGACTTTGCTAGGCTTTTTTGGGGGGGAAGGTGAGACAGGCTCAAGCCCAGGTTCTAATCATTGGTACGAATAGTTATGAAATCAGCAAGTGTGATGTTGCTACAGCAGACTAATATCTCCAAAGTTTCTCTCAGTCGTGTTTAGGAATGAACGTGTGTAAGCATCCGAGAAGTTGCAGAGTGCTTATAAAACCATTTCTTGGTACTCTGTCTCCCTGGTGTCCTAACCTTATCAGAGAATATAAGGATAACATCAGAGACACAGCTGCAGTTTTTAGTAAACAGGTCTCTTCATCTTTGCCGATAAAGATCAACTATTATTTACAGCAGAATTTGAATCAGTTCAAACTGAATGCATTTCAAAGGGATTTATAAGATAACCTCACAATATCTTATGGGTTTAATTTGTATTTTTAGAAAAATGGGCAGAGTTCTTGAAAAAAGTCTCCATTATTTTCTATACCCATGCAGATAAAACTCCCACAGCCAAAGTTGCTAAGCTTTGTATACATTTCTGAGAAACCCCCTGAATTTTAAAAGAAAATCCCTTAAAAAATACATGTTTGACTTTCTGCAAACCAACACCATTTTCATCAAGAGCTTCCTCTGTTGGCTATTAACTCTTTCGCTGATAGAGGCCTAACCATCAGGGATAGTTTGAGCACTTAAAAATATACTAGCTGTCTTCAGGTTCCGTTCTGCTGCCCAAACTGTGCCTATCTGTTCAACAGATACCCGTCAAGTCCCCGTTTGCTGCTGGCCCTGGCCCAGGCACAGAGAAGCGACGGAGAAGAGCATAAACAAAAACCCTGGCCCTCACAGAGTTTTAGAACACAGAGTTGCTATAGAATGAGAAGATACAGTAAAATGTAAGTGAGTAGTCTTTTAGCAAATGCTATACTTCCGGAATATGATGAAAGGGCTTTGGAGAGAAACGAATGCAGAGCAGGGTAAGGGGGTCCTCAAGAGGTACCGTTCTGAACGCACAGCAGGCCTCCGTGAGAAATCAGATGACATTCAGGTGAACACAGGAAGGATGGGAAGTACATTTGGAAAAATAACTTGAAAGAGGTGAGACAGGTATCTGGAGGAACAATATTCCAGGCAGGGGAAACAGCTACTTGACCCGAGCCTGGAGACGGGGCCTTGCTTTGTAGTGTTCAAGGAGCAGCAAAGCCTCAAGTGGGAACACAGAACAGAGGTCAAAGAGGTGATGGAGGGCCCCAGCATGTGGGGTCGGTAGGCCTTTGTACAGAATTTGGCTAGTTCTTTAAATGAGACGAAGAAGCCACTGGAAAACTTTGAGAAGAGTGACATGACCTGATTTCTATTTTTAAAGATCACAGCAGCTCACGTGTTGAAGACAGACTGTGGGGGACAAAGATGGGAGCAGGGGACAGCAATTGGGGTAACTCAGGTGAGAAATGACATTGTCATGGAGCAGGATGGTTATGGTGGAGGCGGTGTAAAGTGGCCAGGCTGTGGATATGCTCTGAAAGCAGAACGAACAGTACTTCCTCACAGAGTTGCTGTGGAGTATGACAGAAAGAGGCTGCGCAGATGACTCCAGCCTTGTGACTGAGGAGCTGGGTGGATGGCGCTGCCCTTTGATGAGATGGGGAGATTGTGGGTTAAGGAGGTTTGACGTAAAAGAGCATACCGATGTAATCTGACTAACCATTGTCACCCCAATAAATTTAATTAAAAAGAAAAACAAGTAAAAGGGCAGGGATGCAGTTTAGGAAACATGGTCTGAGACGTCTTATCAGACAAAGACATAGATGTAGAGATGGCGGGCTGGCAGCCTGGACATGTGGTGTGGGCAGCTAGAGGGAGGTCCAGCCTGGAGATGTACAAATTTGGGAGTCATTAGCACACAGGTGATGCTTAAAGCCATGAGATGGCCAATGGTGTGCCAGGAAAGAGGGATAAGAACCTTGCCCAGCTCCACTGAAACGTATTACAAACAAACACTCTTGAGTGTTGATGCGCACCAAGGTCTGAAATTCAGCTGCATTTAAAAGCACTTCAGACATACATCAGTGTGTTTAAAAGTCAAGTTGAAACTTCCGAATACAGCATAAAAGAGTGACGGGTTGCTATGATGACATCCTTGAGGTTCAGATATTGTAATACTTGAGTCAAGTGATCTTCTTTTTCATCTTTGGACCATTAGTTTCTAGCATCATGCCTCAGAGTAGATAGAGGCACAAGAAACAATTACTGAAATTGATAAGTGCAAAAATATTTGTGATACTAAAGAAATTTTCAGGTCATGTTGAAATGAAATCAAAATCACAATGAGATACCACCTCACACCTGTTAGCATAGCTATTACCAGTGAGAGAAGAAACAGGAAGTATTGGAGAGAATGTGGAGAAAACAGAATCCTTGTACACTGCTCAAGTAAATTGGAATGTAAATTGGTACAGCCTCTATGGAAAACTGCACGAAAGCTCCTCAAAACATTAAGACAGGGAGGGCTACCATATGACCCAGCAATCCCTCATCTGGGTATCAACCCCCAAAATTGGAAAGCATTTATTTGTAAAGATATAAGTACCCTTATGTTCACTGCCGTATTATTCAAGGTAACCAAGACATGGAAACAACCTAATTGTCCTTTGAATGGATGATGGGATAAAGAAAGTGTGGTACACATTCACAATGGAATATTACTCAGCCATAAGAAAGGATGAAACACTGCCACAGTGTCACAGCATGGATGGATCTTGACAGCATCATGCTAAGCGACGTAAGTCAGATAGAAAAGGGCAAGAACTATAGGATTTCACACATTTGTGGGATATAAAACAGAAAGCAACAAATGAACAAACAAAACAAACTCACAGACACAGGCATCAATCAGTATGGTGGTTACCAGAGGGGGAGGAAGATGAAGAGGGAAAGGGGGTCAAATATATGGTTACGGAAGGAGACCAGATTTTGGGTGGCGACCACGCAATGCAATGTACAGATGACGTATTATAGAATTGTACACTTGAAACATATAATTATTAACCAATGTTACCTCAATAAATTATTTTTTAAAAGGAAAAAATTAAAAAGTCCTTATCATTTAGAGATACAGACTGAAAAATTTACAAATGAAATGATATGTTTGGGATTTTTTTGAAATTATCTGGGATGGTAAGGGCTCCTGGGTAGGTTGTACAAATGAAATAAGATTGGCCATATATTGATAATCGTTGAAGCTAGGTGACAATTAAATGTGCATATATCATACTATTTTGTCTACTTTTTCAAGTTTGTAGTTTTCATATTAAAAAGCTTTAAAAGTTTTTGAAATTTTAAATACATAAGCTAGGGCCAGCCGAGTCNGGGTAAAAATGGACTTAGTTCATCTTGAATATGACTAGATCATAATTCAAACAACTTAAACTATTTATTGTACATTCATCACATGGGATATTAAAAATATGATGAACTAACACAGTCATTTATGTTTATGGGCAGAATGTGTGCTGCTTCAGGATGCCCTAAACTGTCCCTCAGATTAGAAGACATAGCAGGTCACACATGCTAAATCAGGTGAAGTGCCCAAGCAAACAAGCTTGATTTAAAAGTCTGTATTACAGTCTAAAAGATAACTAGGGAGAGTTAAAATGTAGCACAATTCTATCAATTACTGATAAAGATTGAAAAAAATCTTTAGGTGATTAAAAACCACTGTTTGGGGTATACTAATACATGGAAAACACTATATAATATAAGTAAAACATGTAATTCTATTTTCATTATTATATAGGCAGTAAGAGCTGGTAGCTAAGGAAACCAAATGCTGTTTAAAAATGAAGTTTCTATTCTAGAGTTCTATTAATTATAAAAATTTCAAAATGTCTAAAGAGCTGCGTTTCAAAGGCTTCATTTTTGCAGAAAAGACAATTTGTGTTTCTGGTCAGCAGTATTCAATCCTGGATATCGGATTAAGAACACATCTATATTCAGACAGCAGGTGTGAGGAGGTATCAAGCATGTAACATGACCTGCTGCCAGACGTCCCATCCATCTCCTGGTAAAAGTCTGCCTGATGTTTTAGGTATCTGATGACCCAATTTATAGCCACTCAGTTATCCAAAGACTATTTCGTTACGTTAGTCTACTTGATATTATAGTAGCAGAAAACACTCTGTCCTTTTTTATTTTCCTAAGTATATGGTGGGGGAGGGATAGCGGCCTCGGATGCTTCCCCAAGCACACACGCTGCTACGCGCCAAAAGGGAGCCGGTGCAGCTGTTAGAGGCTGCTGAAATGCGTGCGTTGCTTTCTTCTCCAAAGGGAGCAGGAGGGAGGGGGGAAGAAGGGGAAGGGGGAGGGAAAGAGGGGAAGGGAGTGATGCAGACCACCTGACATGTATCAGGATGAGAAGGGAGGCTTCCATTTCAAACTAGGACAAAATCAAGACAAAGCTCAGGAACTAGGCGCCAGAATCGAGGAGGACTCGAGGAGGACTCGACTTGCGAACGTGAGGCAGAGACCAGGGTCAGCCCCCTCGCTCAGGGATTTCACTGTGTTTCGTATACAGATGGCTGGGTTTGCCCAGGATTCGAGGGTCTGGGTGTGACAGAATGAGAGAAGTATTTGCAAGAAACTGTGATGCACCTGTGGGTAGGGAGAGGCGTGGGGGACAGAGGGAGGGCCAGCAGGTCCGTCAGTGGGTGGGGCCTCTCAGTGTGGTCCCAGAGGCCTTGCTGAAAAGGCACCTGGATGACAGGAAGGGGTGGGATATGTGACTAGTGATTGGCGAACAGTACATTTTCTGGTATCTACAAGACACAAGGAGTGAACTGAGGTGCTGAGGGTCATGGTGCCAGGCTGGGACATCTCAGTGGGCGACAAAATCATCTAAAATGATGGTAGGAGTTAGACAACTGCCTGAGAGTGTCCTGTCTCCAGTAAACTGGGAAACTGGTAGGTGTCACTAATGAAAAATGAAAGACGGTTGGTGTAGCTAGGCGACCAAAGCCTCAAGGGTGTAGGATATTTGCAGAAATGTAGGGCAGGAAGCATTTTTAAGTGCAATTTGCCTCCCAGGGGACATTTGGTGATGTCCTGGGACGTTTTTGGTTACTACCGGTATTTAGAGGGTGGAGGCCAGGGACACTGCTAAACACCCTACAATGTGCACGACAACTCTCCACAGCGGAAAGGATCCAGCTCAGTGTGTCAACGGGGCCATGGATGAGAAGCCCCGAGGGCCAGAAACAGCCGAAGCAAAGGCGTGGCGCCTTCCGAGGACAACCAGGGCCCGCTGTGGGGGGACGGCGAGCCGAGTTGAGTTCAGTGCGAGCGCCAGATACCAGCCGGGGACTCGGGATGGAAGTCGGAGGGGAGGCCAGGGTCACCATGTGTGCAGGCCAAGGAGCCGGCACCTAAGGCAGAGGAACAGGGAGATTGTGGGCGCCCTGGCGTCAGGAGGCGTTACCTTCCGTTTGACTGGAGCCTTGTCAGCCCTGTGTCTGTTCAGCTTAGAAGCACTTGTAGGCATGAGTTTCCTCACTCTTGAGTGCCTCGCTGATGTCTCACCTCTTAAGAGCAGTAAGGCCCTGGGGGGAGCAGAGGCACCACGTCTGACCAGGCGCACAGACGGGGCTAGCCTGAAATTCAGACTTCAAGAGACATGGCTTTGAACAGCATCGCCGCACGCACCCTTCAACTACTAAAAATAGAGAAAGCCTGAAAAGCCTGAATTTCCCCTCTTCCTTCCTAGTGTCTACGAAGAGGAGCTGAGGAACAAAGAAATGGCAGGAAGCAGGAGGCAGGAAAAAAAAAGGCCCGAATTAATAGAAGCATCTACATCCGCGTTGAAAATGCGAGTGCAAACTGTAGTGCTCCAGTTTGGGAATAGTCATGAAAACTAAATCGTGGGCCACCAAACTTCTTCTGTCATTTTAACTCCTCCCTGCAAGAAGGGAATCAAGCTTTGGAATTTGTGCCGCTTTTTCAGTTGCCCTCTACGTCTGTTTGGCTCACTTCAGTTACCAGTTACTTTCTGTAATGATGGTAATTTATAAAAGCCTCAACATAACCAAGGCAATCTGTTTCTAAGAAGAAAATATTAACTTGATTCAGGTTGCTTTTTCTGTTCCTTTCCTGGAAAATAAATTAGACACCAAACAAGGTCACCAAAGCCATAATGCCCCCAAATAAATCAGGTCCTTGCTGACAGGTAACACATTTAATCCACTGGCAGGCGTTCTGTTCGGAATGATAATCTGAAAAGTGTCCCTTAGTCCTTCTCCAGTGTACCCAGTGGAGCCCGAGTGACACTAGCGAGAATGCGGCTTCACTGGCGCTCTCACAGTGCTCAGGGAAGGCTTATTGATCAGACGTTTGTGTGAACAGTCATCAGAGGGAGAAGCCCAGTCCTCCAGCCACATGCCTGGGGCAGGCTAGATAAACCCCACAATGGGAAGAACTTTCCAGAGCAGACAGGACAGACAGCACCTCTCCCTGCACTTTTCATTAGCTCGCTGTGTTTTCCTCTCTTCGCAGGTCAAAATTTGAGGGCTAGGGCTGTGTTGACAGATTGCAGAGTATGAAGAATGCTACCAAGGTGTGAGGAAATTAATTGGTATCATCTATTAATAGGTAATAAACTCTGAAAATGAGATAAAGGGGAAATGGGACAATACTATGAAGTGAATTTTAATAGAGCTACATTTCATTTTCCTTCTTTACGAAAAAAACGCTTTAAGAGACATA
>NW_017731354.1:3403381-3455954 GCF_001890085.2 Hipposideros armiger
AAAACAAATCTGTGCGTCTATGCAAGATATTTTAAAATTTTTTATTGAGATGTTTCATGTACTATAAAATTCACTCTTTTAGTTTTTAGTACATTCACAGTTTGCAACCATCTCCACCACCTAATTCCAAAACATTTTCATCACCTCAAAAAAAACCCCTATATCCATTAGTCACTTCCCATTCTGCCCTCTCTCCAACCCCCAGCCATCATCAATTTGCTTTCTGTCTCTACAAATTTCCCTTTTCTGGACATTTCATATCAATGGAATCACATAACATGTGACTTTTTGTGTCTGGTTTTGTTCATTTAGAATAACGTTTTCAGATTCATCTATTGATATGTTTAGCATGTATCAGTACTTCAGTTCTTTATGTGGCTGAATAATATTCCATTGTATAGCTATACTTTTTGTCTATCCATTCATCTGTTAATGGACATTTTGCCTTGTTTCCACTCTTGGCTATTATAAATAATGCTGCTATAAATATTCACACACACATTTTTGTGTGGACAGAATTATTTTGGGTATATACCTAGGAGAGGAATTGCTGGGTCACATGGTAACTGTATGTTTAATTTCCTGAGGAACTGTCAAATTGTTTTCCAATATGGCTTCACCATCTTACATTCTCACTAGCAGTGTAGAAGGGTTCCAACGTCTCTATTTCTTGTCAACACTTATTACTGTCCATTTGTTTTATGATAACTATCCTAGAGGGTATAGTATAATATATTATGTTTGTGATTTGTACTTTCATAATGGCTAATGATGTTGAACATGTTTTTATGTGCTGATAGGCTATTTGTATATCTTCTTTGGAGAAATGTCTACTCAAATTCTTTCTCTATTTTTAAATTGGGTTATTTATTGTTTTATTTTTGACTTTTAATAAGAGTAATTTATATAGACTGAATAATATTGGGTTGTTGGAAAAGTCATGACGTATTTTTTCTGTTTTTTGTTGTAAAAATGCGTCATGACTTTTCCGACAACCCAATAGATCTTTATCAAGGTATGATTTGCCAATATCTATTTTTTATTATGTTGCTTGTTCTTTTGGTGTCATACATATGCATTCATTCCCAAATCCAAGGTCACAAAGATTTACCCCTGTGCTTTCTTCTAAGAGTTTTAGCTCTTATATTTATATCTTTGATTTTTTACGTATAAGAAAAATGATTTCATATTATTGTAAATGATGTTTTTCCTATATTATCATAAATGGTTTTTCCTAAAAAACTTTCTTAAATGTTTTATCATTTATGAATATTAATTCCAAAGTTTTGATCCATGCCAAAGAATGAATTTAGACCCCTACCTCATAACATATAACAAGCATCAACTTAGAATGGATCCAAGAGCTAAAACTATAAAACTCTTAAAAGAAAACACAGTGGTAATCCTCATGACCTTGGATTTGGAAATGGATTCTTAGGTATGACATCAAAGGAATAACAAGCAACAAGAGAAAAAATAGATGAACTGGATTCATCAAAATGAAAAACTTTTGTACATCATAGGACAATAAATATCAAGAGAGTGAAAAGAGAACTCCACAGAATGAGAGAAAATATTTGCAAATCTTATCTCTGATAAGTGCCTATTATCCAGACTATATAAAGAACTTCCACAGCTCAACACAAAAAGACAAACAACCTACTTTAAAATTGGCAAAGGACTAGACAGTTCTCCTAAGAAGACATACAAATGGCTACCAAGTACACCAAGTGATGCTTACCACCATTAGTCACTGAGGAACTGTAAAGCAAAACCACTTCAAACCACTAGGATGGCAATAATTAAAAACCAGAAAATAGCAAGTGTTGGAGATGCTGTGAGGAAATAGGAACTCTCTTATATTGCTGGTGGGAATATAAAATGGTGCAGCAGTTGTGGAAAACAGTTTAGCAGTTCTTCAAAAAGCTAAACACAGAATTACCATATGACCCTGCATTTCTATACCTAGATATATACCTAAAAGAACTGAAAACAGGTATGCAAACAAATACCTGTACATGAATGCTCTTAGCAGGACTATTCGCAACAGCCAAAAAATAGAAATAACCCCAATGTCCACCAATGGATGAATGGATAAAGGAAAGGTCATATATCCACACAGTGAAAATATTGTTCAGCCATAGAAAGACTGGGGTACTGATACATGGTACAATAGAGATGAACCTTCCCAACATTATGCTATGGGAAAGAGGCCAGGTACAAAAGGTCACATCCTATACGATTCCACTTATATGAAACATCCACAATAGGCAGATCTATGCACGGAAAGCAGGGCAAGGGTGGGGAGGAGAAGGGAGAGGGGCTGCCGAATGGTACAGGGTTTCCTTCTGGAGTGATGAAAACTAGTACTGGAACTAGGGGACGGGTACATAACATCGTCAATGTACTATCGATAAATACCACTAAATCATACACTTCGTAAGCGTTCCATTTTATGTTATGTGAATCTTATCTCATTAAGAAAACTAACAGTCTAGTTTTCATACAGCTCTCATCCACCTCCCGTTAATGCTGACACTCATGTAACCCCAGTGCATGGATGGAAACCAGGACGTTCACACTGGTGGACTGTTATCAACTGTGGAAGGAAGACCAAGCTTACATAACATAATCCCTCCCCACAATCCCTCCTCCGTGGAGACCGCCCCAGGGTCACGGGCCCGACTGAAACCAGCTTCTTCCCAGAGGCCTTGCTCTCCCCTCACTATTCCTAGAACACCTTTCCCTACGAAGAGCACTTCGGTTTGTATGAACATTATTTGAGGAACCATGTCTTTGAGGGGGTAAGCTCCTGGAGATACCCAGACTCACAGGTACCCGCACCTGCAACGCATACCCAGGACGTGGCCCCTGACGGTGCTGGGCTGAAGCGCAGCCTGAAGGAGCCCCTCCTTCTAGCAAAATGTGCTGTTTTCCATAGTGCTGTGTCCCAGTCCCACATGGAAGCACAGACATGTCACCTCTGAAGAGAAACTGAAGGATAATTAAGTGCAGCTTAATAGTCCGCACAGCATCCAACTGACAGGGAAGCAAACAAGGCTTATTTGTGAATTTAGTTTTGATGTATTTCCGAAGTGGAGAAAAACAATTCACTAATTTGTTCATGGCAGGAGGAATCTGGGGAAAAGAATAAGCATTCATCAGGAGAGGAGTTTCTGTACACAACACGTCTGTGTTCTACACACGGTAGTGTCTTCCCAATAACCTTCTTCTACATCCTTTTTAGCGCACACTGGGCCTCATCTGAAACCTACACAAGACAGTAAATACACCCTAATTTTATTATTTTAACCCAAACCCTATAATATAAAGTTATGGTAATAAGAAAATATTACAATAAATTGAGAAGTTGTATTTAGCATTGGTTGTAAGGTAATTCAACGCCAAGCATTCATGTCATGTTCTTCTGTTTCATACTATGCAAGGTTAGAAATGCTTAAAATAATTTCAATTAAGTTCCATTTAATAATGGCTGGTTCACTTCTTTTTAAGATAGGCCATTTATTCCTCAGCTCTTTAAATTCTAAGCATTAAAGTATTCTTAATTAATAACAAAATCATCAGACTTGAGCTAGAAATTCTGTGACAAGTTTAACCCAAAGTCATTGCAGCTGAGTCTCCTAATGTTCTCAACAAATTTGTAATTAGGCCAAAAGTGAGTAAAAAACCACAAGCTTTTACAAAGTTGAGCTAGAGGAGGTTAGTCACGTGGCTGTCTTTAATTACTACCAGAGCAGTTACTGATCTCATTCCCTGTAGAATTTTTATAGGTTTGTTTTGAAATAAGTTATTACTAGGATTTTGGAAAACCTCAAATAATCTGTGGTATTTTGTCTTACAAACTATTTTATAAAAATGTACGTTTCAAGTGAAGAAGCTAGAGCACTGATCGAGCCCAAGTCAGAGAGAGACAGACTCTGGGCCAAATTCAGCATAAAGATGTGTCTTGTTTGTGACCCATGCATTGTTTTAAGATCGTTGAATTCCCTGGTAAAACTTAAATAAAAAATCAGATTTCGCATAAAAATCTGGATTTCTAGCTTCTCTTGAAATATCTGAGGGTCTGGCCACGAACTGGCCCTTTTCAGACAAAGCGCGCGCCTGTACACAGCTGAAGGCCCCACCCCCCCAAACTGCCTCACTCACTTTCGATTCCTCTGGGTCCCTTTGACATTTCAGTTTGCAGCTCCTAATAAAACATTAATTGTAAACTTGCTTTCCTGAACATTTCACATCCATATTCAAGTTCATCACAGTATTTTAACTTTTGTACTTGTTGCCCATACTCTGCTATTTTATATTAATATCTTTTAAAAGGCAGTTAGCCGATCCTTATGCTTTCTACACAGTGTCCATTAACATTCTGATAAATATGCACCAGAGGTGGGGAGGCGGGGGAAGAGCTGCTGGGGTTTTGGGGCTGCATTTTAAGACAGTTGAAAACTGAATATATATACAGTTGACTATCAGAATTAAATTATTTAAAATTTTACAGTTCAAAATAAAATGCATGTCTACCTTTAATGTTGCTCTTTCTGCACATCAGTTTTTCAATAATAAGCAGACACCATATTTTTCAAGCCACTACACTCGTATAAACTATCATCTCCTCGTATATGTGCTCAACTCCACTTGAAGGCCACAAATACACACAACTGATTGCAAAGGAAGAAAAGGGAGGAGATGAAAAAGTGGGCAGTTCTGAGCCACGTTAAATCTATTTGTTGACATGTCTTGACCTCTGCAGAAAATTCCAATTATTAGCTGCCCCCTGTGCGCACACACAGCAAACGTAACTATGTCAAGGTGTTCTAATACGTGGGCACCATCACCCTTCATCTCAAAGAACAGTATTTATCAAAGAATAAATTTAAATGTAATTCATGTCAACTGTAGCTTTTGGTTGCCTATGGTAACTGCTCTTTGAAATGACCGCTGATCCCCCCGTCTTTCAGTTGCCAGCCTCTACTGAATCACCACTATTTAAGATACAAAGGTCAAGGCAGTTACTAGGAGATGGGTCTGGCATGCTCCCCCAGGCTGCCTCGTTCTTTCGTCCAGTGGTCTTCAAACGCTTTTGCTCAGATAGGCTCTAAAAGAATTGTGAAAAACTGTGTATCCCTTAACTCGTTTCAGTTGATTTCTGAGAATGTAAATGTTTTCATCACCTGAAACAGCTACAAAATAGGTCATCTCCAAATCTATTAGAATTATCGAGATTTTAAAATGATTACCCTTAAAAATGTCTCCAGTGGAATACAAATACCACACTGAGCTGCTACCAGCACTATCATCCACACACACACACAACCAACGCGAACACGGGCTTCAACTGTACATCTTCCCCCTCACCCTTGAACTTGTACTTCTATTCCATTTTTTCTTGCAGAACTTTATCATATTGTAAAATACTTTTATATCTGAAGTCTTTTTAGTGATCGTTCTATCATGTCTCCAAAAAAAGTATTTTTTGTACCAATCTACAAATTGGTATATAAATTAGAATTGGTAATTCATTGGTTTTATGTATCTAAGCATTTAAAAAAAATCTCTGAGGTTGAGTTATTTTAAGTACTAGTGTACAGTTGTTAAGAACACACACTATATAGTTTGATAACTTATTAAACCAAAAGTAAAATTTTATTGGAAATGCATTTTTTTGAACAGATGAATGGAACTTCAAAATGTATTAGCTTATACATCCTTACGACATTGCTAGGATGAGACAGGAATCAGCACAAAGTCTAGTCCTACTCTTCATCTTTATAGATATAAATGCTAAGAAATCTTGTTCATCTATTTTCATTAAAATCTCCCTGGAAATATAATATTATGAAATTATTCCTAATTTTTTAGGTATGATAAATATATTGTGATTATTTTTTTAAATCCTTATGTTTTAGAGCTATATGTTGAAATAGTTAAAGATTAAAAATGTCTGAGGAGGGGGCTAGAAGAGAGAGAAATAAGGGAAAAAGCAAGAATGAAATAAGGCTGGTCAAGAGTTGATAACTATAGCTACACGACAGGTGCATTATATACAAATTTATCGTTCCATTCTCTTCACCTCTGCATGTTTAAAACTGTCCATAAAAAAGCAAAAAAATAAAAAAAATTTAGAGCTGCTGATGGAGCGCATTCAATTTATGGAAAATGTCTTCCACACAATTTAATTTGCAAAGACAATCCTCACTGTCAAACCAATCTCCAAATGAGTTATTTTCTGTCCGAGTTTGATCTCATTTTTTCAATTGTGTTTCAAGGAATATTATAAACAGAGAAGAGAAAAGTACATAAATATTGTAGGACAGATTACTAAAAGCAGTCAAGAATAAAATAATGAAATTCTGATAAAATTGATTTATCTATTTTTATAAAATAGGTTACAAAAACAGGTGGTAAGGCAACATGCTGTTCATCATTAGTGAGCTTCTACCAATGTGATGTGATACAGCTAAAACAATTTACAACATGAGAAGTATGGTGAAGCCACAGTGGTCCTCCAGCAAGTGGGCATGAATACTGAACTTTGGTGTCTGGCTTTTGACAGAATTAGATAAAAACAGAGTATAAAAATGAGAAATAATACCAGTTCTTTCTTATTTCTTTAGATGTTATATCTAAAGAAATAAGAAATTTGTTATAAATTTTCTTAAGACTTTAATATACGGGAAAGTATATATTGCCAAAAAATTGGCTCAGGAGCCAGCATGTAAACTTATTGGGTTGTCGGAAAAGTCATGACGTATTTTGTCTGTTTTTCAAAGTTCATTTATTTATATAAATA
The DNA here is from genome assembly GCF_001890085.2 of Hipposideros armiger. Taxonomy (NCBI): domain Eukaryota; kingdom Metazoa; phylum Chordata; class Mammalia; order Chiroptera; family Hipposideridae; genus Hipposideros; species Hipposideros armiger. The sequence goes on from NW_017731354.1 coordinate 3,410,190, forward strand.
ACAAAGATCAATCAATGATATATTGCTCGTTTTGTTCGATAACCTTTTGCCATCTTTCAGTGAGCTTCATAATTCCTTGTTCATAGAAGGACCTGTCTTTATTTGTAAAAAACTGGACAAGGTGCTGATTTACAGCCTCATCTGAATTGAATGTTATACCACGCAAGGAGTTTTGAAGAGAGTGAAATAAGTGGAAGTCTGATGGTCCAAGGTCAGGCGAGTATGGTGGGTGTGGCATCACATCCTATCCAAGCTCCAATAATTTTTGATGGGTGATCAAACTTGTGTGTGGTCTCGTGTTGTCGCGATGGAACACAACTCCTTTACAATTAACAAGCTCTGGATGTTTCTGGATGATGGATTCGTTCAAACTGTTCAATTGCAGACAGTACACATTCAAATTGATTGTTTGGTTTCCTGGTAGGAGCTCGAAAAACACAACACCTTTAAAATCCCACCACACTGAGAGCATAACCTTCCTCTGATGAATGTCTGCTTTCGATGTTGTTTGAGGCGAATCATCACGTCGGGACCAAGACCGTTTGCACACCACATTGTTGTCAACAATCCACTTCTCATCACCAGTTATCAGTCGCTTCAAAAAAGGATTGTTTTCCTCATTTTTAATAAGCATATTGCAGATGTTTATACATGCCGTCAAATGAACTTCTTTGAGTTCATGCGGAACCCAAATATCGAGCTTGCTTATGTATCCCAGCTTCTTCACGAGGTCATGAATGCTTGAATGATGGATGTTCAATGTTTATGCAACTTCTTGTGTCATGTAATGTGGGTTTGACTCGATCAATGCCTTTATTTTGTTGTCATCAACCTCGGTGGGCCTCCCTGACCGAGGAGCGTCATTGAGATCAAAATCACCAGCATGGAACTTCGTGAACCATCGTTGGCACTGACGCTCTTGTAGAGCATTTATGTAAACTTTATGCAACTTTTCACAAGCTTGACGCGCGTTCTTCCCTTTATGGAAGTAAAACAGTAAAATATGGCAAAAATGCACAGTTTGGTCTTCCATCTTCAACTTGCTGTAAAATCTCAACCAAATCACTCAATTTTTTTTTAGAATGAAGCTAGAACTGTCAGCTGTCAAATGACATAGAAATAATATAGATGCAAATGATTCTAGTACTTCCAAAAATGAACTAGTGCCATATGTCGCGAACATGCGTCATGACTTTTCTGACAACCCAATATTTTCTATTAACAGAACAAAAATAGTAAATATTTCATAAGACAAAATAAGATGCTTGACTTTAAATGGAATTATCTTGATACGATTTGGTAAAATAGGTTTTAGCTACGTTATAGAAAAATTCATAGCAAATATCAAAGGAATTAGGTAAAAGTTTTACCCATGAGTCTGGTAGTCCTAGAGAACATTCCAGTCACATCTGAAACAATCATTATCATTCAAAACTATGTTGGCATGAAAGATACCTTCCTTCCAGTTAATGATGTGTCCTAGGGATGGGTCCTAAGAACAGCTGAAAGGTCTGCTTGTGGAATTTCGTGTTTCTCAGGGATGCTCTTTGCTTTGTTCCCCCAGGGCCCTCTCTCAACAATAAGATTCTCTGATAACAGTCAGGGGATGGAAGAGCCAAAGTCATTAAAACAAAAACTGTTATTGCTTCCACAACCCCACTCTACCTCGCACATCTGAATCCAGAAAATCTCAGCGCAGAGCAATTGCCTCCTTTTGCAGACAAGCTTCATCTTAAGAGAAATAAATATTAAGAAAGAGAAAGACTGGAAATTCTATTAGTTTAGGATATCTGTGTTTCATGCCCTGTGGGTTTTTACTCCCTGGAAACATATCATTAGTAAAATTTAAGGGTAAGGAATATGGCATTCTTATAGGACAGAGGAGAAAGTTATAGCGAAGACAGGTATATTCTCAGGCACATCAATTTTAGTTCAGGTAGGAGTGCCTCTGAATCCTGAGGATCTAGAAGGTGATTTGCTTCGATAATCTGTGCTTGCACCTTTGTGGGTCTTTACTTCCAGTACATAAACAGCCTATTGAGCTGTGTTCCCAAAGATGGCACATTACTTGGCATCCCACATGCTCTCCTGCATTTTGATTTTGCCAGACCCACATCCACAGGTGGAGACAGTAATGCTCTAATCCTCTTGAGTCTTAGCTAGTTCTTTCATCTATTTTGACCAATAGAACGTAGCAGAAGTGATGCTGTGTAACTTCCAGGTCTGAGCCTTACGAGATCTGATGCTCACACCTATGCCTCCTGGAAAACAGCACTAGGCTATGGGGAAGTGCAGGCTAGCCACACAGGAGCCCCATCAAAGACCCTGAGTGACTACACAGTGGTGATGGCTGTGCAGGAATGAAGGCAAGAACAGAGGTTTTAGAGCTTGGGAGACCAAGGTTCCAATCCCAGGTCTACTGTTTATTTATATACTGGAAGCTCGCACTGGTCACTTCATTTGAATGAGCCTCTGGCCACACAGCTATCTGTTGTGAGAAAAAATATGAGACAGCTGATGGAAAGTGCCAACCAGAGTTACTCACTGGATATCTTTTTTTTAAAAAGGCTTATTTAAGATTCTCTTTCTTCTCTTCCTTCTCCATCTAACCCCAAGCCTCACAGAGTACAGGTAAATGGTGCAGTCTTGTGGTGTGCCGCTTCTGAAGGGGTCAGTGAGAGGCAGGTTATATGAGAAGAGCAGGAAAAGAGCCATCGCTGGAGAAGACACTCACTCTGGTACACACTTGATGGGTCATGCACTCACTCTGGGCCTCTATCAAAACCCAAAGGCAAGGGGATCCCTTCATAGACAGTGGAGACGCCTGACTAACGCGCTGTACACCTGAAGCTGAAGCAGAATAACACCGCATGTCAACTATAAAGAATATATATATATATATATATATATATATATATATATATAGTCACAGGAGGTGGAGTACAGCATAAGGAGGATCGTCAATGATATTGTAATAGGTATATAAGATGTCAGAGGGATAGTAGCTTGGGGGACGGTGGTTATAAAAAAAGAAAAAACCCCTCAAAAGTGTGGGATGCACCAGATAATTCTTAAGCATCTCTCAGAAATAACAGTTTATATTCAAAAGAGGAAACGTGGAGATTTCTTTCAACCATGTCTTTATTTTACCCCACTATTTCCTACCTCCACAGGGTCCGCAACAGTAACATTACACTTAAGAGTGCCGGCAGCACCGGCTCCTGGGGGGCGGGGGCGGGGGCAGGGGGTGGGAGGCAGAGAGGACATAAGGGCCAGGGGCGGTCTGAAGAGAAACACATGCCACCACAGTTGAACCCACAGCTCTACTCAGGACAAATGTGGGCTGAACCCAGGCCTCCAGACTGTTGAAAGTCAAGTATGTGGGAGACATTTTCAACAGCATACATACATATCTTTAAAAAATGCAGTAGCGTGGTTCAGTTGGTTAAGAGCTCGCTCAAGAGTTTGAGCTCTGAGTAACAGCGGTTCGATTCCCGGCCCGAGCTGAGCAGCCGCTGAGCTGCCAACAGGTGGCAGGATGGCTCAGCTTAAAAAAAAAAATGCAATAGGAATCTAATGAAAGAGGACTTAACCTTTATTTCCAGAAATTACAAACTACTTTGATGCATTTTACCCTAAATTGAAATGGTAATATATACTAATCTTACGCTTGCTTGGCTTTTGGGGATTCCCCCCCCCCAATGTTTTTTTATTGTGGTAAAATATAGATAACATAAAATTTATCATATTAACCATTTTTAAGTATATAGTTCAGTGGTATTCTAGCTTGTTCTAAAATGGACCTTTTCAATACAATTGAAAATAGTAATGAAATAAAACAAAATGATTTCTACTCGAAGAAAATTGTGATATATGCTAATAGAAATATGCTGAATCAAGACACTTTTTAAATATTAGTATTCATGGTAAAATATTACTATTAAATTTCTTTACACAGAAACTATAAAACTATGCTTTTCTCAAGAAGCTGGTATCTTTTGGAATGATTACTTCAAAGAATACACATCTAAAAATCTAAGATTTAACTAAAAGCAAAGTAAACAAATTTTGAGAGTAACGTCTTAAATCATTTACTTAGAAACAAACAAAAATTCACTTACATGCAACAATGCCAACCAGAACCTAAAACAAAGCAGTACTGATAAATCACCAGGGATCCCTAAGTCATTTGGCCCCTCAAAAGCTTCTGGAGGGATGCCAGGAAATAAATATAGACCCTTACCTAACATGCCGCTTGAAATAATCACAGCATATACAATTTTAAGTCATCTACTAAAACATTTCATTATTTCTGTGGCTTAATTTTGGAAAAAAAAAATTAGGTGAGAAACAGTGGGAGAATAAATTATCTCCAATAACAAAGTTCTTTAGGAAAGAAGTTAAAAACCTGATGCAGTGTTTCTATGGAAACACCAATAACAAACTTATTTCTCAAGTTCTAATAGATTCCCTTAAACAATACTGTTGGAAATATAAATGGTGTATGAGGGGAGAAGGGGAGGGGGCTGCTAGGGGAATTCTAAGAAACTCTGAGTCATCTCAAAGCCATCTTTTTTTGGTTAAGATTATGAGTACTAAAACGCTGATCACAAAGTTAAAAGCTGCCTTGAGGGTTATTATTTTTTTTTGTATTATAAGCTCATCATAATTTTCATATTCTTTCTAAACAGTAGATTTAAGTGACACAATATCAGATTATTATTCCATTAATTGCAAAATTTCCTGTAATGGATCAGCAAACAAAGAAAATCAGCAGTAAGTGTACTTTAATAAATCAGTCATTGGTTATAATTTGAGAAATGATAAAAGGCTACATGAAAAACTAGGGATTTATTCCTCTGGATTGAGAGTCGCTAACTATGTTTAAATAAAAGAGAGTTTTTCTGATAATAGAGAGAAAAAAAAACCCACCCACATAACTAACAGTTAAAAATGGCTGCTTTCAGTGCCATTAATATCACATTCAAAGTTTTCAGGTGCTCACTTGTGAAGTAAACAGAGTACGGTCAAGAATTTCTCTGTCACATGCCTACATTAATATCCCCAAGTATACAACTTGGGCCTCACCCATCAGTATGTGAATCATGGAAAATCTGAACCGACCAATTTCATCACTTGGCTTTGATGAAAATTACAGGTACAAGTTTTTTCATTTCAGTACTAAAAACAATACGCATATTCTGAATGCTTATGTAACATCAGTTTCAATACTCTTTTATGGAAAATGCTCATTAACGACAATCTCCCATCCCTGCAAAAGCAGGCCTCACGCTGAAACGGCAAGGTGTCACTTCTAGGTAACGCGGCACATTATTACATTCTTTCAAGTTGTCATGAAGTGAGGCTGCGGCACAAGCTGAAGTCTCACTTTCACCACTGACCACCCTTCGATGGTCTCTGGCACCCCCCGTGTCCTGCGAGGTGCCCCCACCGTACCATTACAAGGGGGTCTTCTGCCTGCTGGCATTCCCTGCTTGGGCTGACCATTGCACCTTTACTGCAGCCAAACCGGTCATGCTACTTCAACTGGTGGGCCCTTTCCTATTTCCACGCCTGCCCTGGGCCAGGACACAGCCACGGGATTTCCAGCACAATCCAAAGGGAGCATGTAGCACCCTAGTAAAGATCATGCAAATTTCCCATGAAATTGAGGTGTTGGCAGAATTTAATTAAATTTAAGATAACCTGGGGTCTGGCATACCCATAAAACATAATGTTTAAGTTGCAAAAGGTAGGTTAAATTTCTTGATAAGTTCAGACGGGGCTGCCAAACAGCTGTCATGTGAATAGTCTAAACTGTCAGTGCTGATGGCTTTTTCACTTATGCACCTATGCATATGTCTGTACCTTATAAAACTGACACGGCCTTAGTCCACTTGTCTTGTTCTAGTAACACATGAACGCTTGCCCCCGCAGGGGCACATGCAGCGTTCTGTTGTTGAATCACGCTATTGCTAGGCCAGTCATCCTGACAACGCTGGTGACAGAAATTCTTTCCGCCATTTTATAGATCTTCATTCTTCAAATTGGAATCAGGACACATCTTGGATACAAGCTTGTTACTTACAATATGGTTAGCTGCTATTATTTAATCTGAAATTAAAGTGTAAATAAAAAATATCATCAAATAGCAGAGTATTACTCCAGTATGCTGAAGTATACCAGAGCATAGTGCATAAAAGATAAAAGTGAACATGTCCTTAGGCAGAACAACTTTGAAAAGCTATAGTTTTTCAAGAATCATCAGAGGAAAAAAAAAAATCTAATATAGAATTCAGAAATCAGCTATGATAGTATCACATGATATACTAAATAGGTTTCTTGCAGATTAAATAGAAAATCCATAAAGATGTTAGAAGTTTTATTTTTTGAATTATCAACAATAGCTGTTTCATAAGTTTTAATTTCTAGATTATATCATATTAAAGACTGTCCAGGTATTTCTCTGACTACAGTAGAGGTCATCAGGAAATCAATCAGGTCAGAAGTCAGCATTGCACTCTCATCACAGGTCGGTCTGCCTTTGAGGAGAAGGAAAGCACAGGGTGTCCCAAGGAGTCCCAGGGGCCCAGGACAAGCTGGTGGGCGTGGCCTGTGCGGCCTCCTAGCCCCACCTACACTCAGCTGCCCACCCAGGTCACAGAGACGAAGCACATCTCCATCCAACTGGTCTCTAAAGCAGGGTTCTCTTCCAGATATTTTTTGAAGTTGGGGGAAAAACAGGTTTCTCATTCAGGACTCACAGTAAGTCTTTCAAAGGTCACTATGAATAGCATCAAAACACCCATATTCTTCATTGAACATCTTCAGAAAAAGTGATAGGAAACATGAGTTTCTCCTCATAATACCTTAATTTTTGATAATTTACTTGTGTGTGTGCACCTGTGACTCACATCTCAAAAACTAATCATAAAAATGCACTACTTTTCCAAAGCACTGAGGAAAAATTCATTCCCTTTCCAAGGACCTGGGAAAACAGACTGATACAAAGGGTTGTCTGTGCTTGCTGGAAAGTCAAAAAAATAAATAAATGTGTTCTGTATTCTTGAACTAAACTTTTGCCTTATCAGCTACAAAAGAAATTAACCAAGCTGAAGGTATGTCATGAAAAAAACTCTTACTATCCTGAATTCTTGTGTTAGGAAGAAGTATTTTAAGTCCTAAGGAAGTACAATGGAGAGCTTTGAATGGCAAGATGGCAGGTGGCTTCCTGAGACTGGTGTGCTTGGGTAGGAAGAGTCCTGGCGCACATACTGGTCAAGGCTAAAGAGTACACGGAAACGTTTCCAGAGCTTACAGGAGAAATGTTTACATTTATAGGCAGTTACCGATTGCTCACTGAACAAACAAAAGCAACAAGGAACAAGACTTGTTGTTAAGAGTCTGGGCACTCACACGAGGAATGTGGAGAGTGATCAGCACTGCACTGTCCCTCCTATTTAAATCTTTCCATTTCTGAAAACATCGAATGAACTAATATTTAAATGAGGGACCTGTAAAGTCCATATCTCTAATCCCCAGTGGCACAGAGATGAAGCTGGCTCTCCATAGAAAGCAGTTTCAGATCAAAGGCAAACTGTTTGGGGAAAGCTTATATGTTGACCAAATGCCCTTTTAAAAATCTTTAAGAACAAGGATTTCTAAAGAGCTGAGTTTTTCCCAGAGGTTAAGCAATCAGCTCACACAGACACAGTCCCTGGAGCAGCATCACATAATAGTACAATCACATTTACTCACCCTCCTAACAGTATCTGTGGCTGGCTGGATTCATTTGTGATACCGAACACATCAGGAATTAAATCTCCATTGAAGCTGAAAAGAAAACATTAAAAACATGAAGCAGCTATTTTTATTAAATTCTCTAACTTAGCTTTCAAAGAAAAGCAACCTTTGGGAGGTGTGGCAGACATGACAAGGCTCACTGGTGTGTGCGGTAGTCAGTGAAATGGCAGCAGGAGTGATGGGTCCCTTCTAGCCTAGTGTTTACTTTGGGGACCTGGACCCTGCAGCCCTCGTGAAGCTTGCCGTGGCACAGAGGAGGACCTGTGTTTCAGACGGGCCAGCCCCCAGACGATGAGGCCTCTGACAGCCTGACTCCCTGGGACATGGCACACAGCGGAGCTGATCGCTGACTTACACCCGACATGCCATGTGAGCAAGAAATAAACTTTTGTTGTAAAAGCTTGGGGTTGTCTGTAACCTCTGTGTGATCTAGCCTATCCCTGAGTGATAAGGAGACATTTATTTCAGAATCGTAACCCAACTTATTTAGTTAGATGGACTTAGGAGAAATCACCCACAAAAGTAATCCCTAGCTGGAATAAAGATTCAAACTGGCCACTGAATATTGCAACAGCAATGAAAAAATATACAACTATGAAAGAAACCAACTAAGTGCCTTTAAGATTAATCCATAGATTTACAGTTTAGACTTCCAATGGTCACTGACCCACTGATATCATGACTATGGTTTTAACAGCTGCATGAAAGGCAGCTCTGGACAAGCACATGGCCACACATTGCTTTAGTCCCCAAAACGATCTCTACCTCTTTCCCCAAAATCCTGAAATTTGATTAAATATATCCTGGTATGAGTCTATTTTGAGAAAATAAATCATAACACTAAAGAGCTGTAAAAAAGGCCAAAAGTTTCTCTTTAATTAGAAACTTTCTAAATCACTGGAGAAAACCTGTACCCTTGATATATGTCAATTAAGCACTTAATAGTTTTACCCCCCAAACAGGTATCTTAATTCTTTGAGTAATGACATGGCAAGAATCAACACAGATCCAGAAAAGACACTTTCAAAGCTACTGAAACAAAAAGAAAACACAAATCTCTTCCTCTTTCCAAAACAGTGAGGTTCATTTTTCTATTTCATGGCAAATAAACATCATATAATCAAGAGTACAGGCCCCTATCAGCTTTAAAGGGAGATGAATCCAGTGTCAATACTACTTAGCAAAGTATAATAGTTTCTTATGTGAAAAACTTTGTTTTATATTTCTAAGTTGAAAATCACTCCAAGGGAAGCCGGCACATACTTACTCCATAATTAGTGGTTCATCTTGAAAAGTCCTATTGAGTATGGTCATATTGTTAGGGTCTGTAAAGAAAGAAAATACACAAATCAGCAGGCGTTTTACATTATTCTTGATATCTACTCTTAGGGAAAAACATTCTTTCATTCTTTTCAAGCTTCATCACTAATTGATTCCTCTAACTGAAACGGACATCAAGTTTGTAAAAAAATACTGGGAGAGCACATTCTACAGTGCAGACCGGCGTGACAATAACTTCCATTTGATGCTTCACCCTAAAAGTCACTTAGGCGAGTCTCCTTTACATACCGTCTAGCATCAGTGCAGCTGACAAGTAAGGCTTTGGGGTAGAGAAGCCAACCTCCACGACTCTAAGTCGCCCATGTGTACAGGCAGTGCTCCTCACATGGCGCTACTCTGGATACTAATTAGCTGAATGAGTCTGAAGTATTGAGGTTACTGTCTGCGTTCCCAAATGTTACTGAAAACACAACTACACCCCCTCGACCCCCGCCTTGAAATCTGGCTCCGTGAACAAAGTTGGCTGTTCAGGTATAATTACTTGGCTTTTCAGAGAAGACTTGGTTTGTGGGTGGATATGGCAGACGGACTCAACCTCTGCTCCAACCTCGCTGTGCTTTCCTGGACTGGGGAGAGTGGAAACCAAAACCAGCATTTCTCACCCAGCCTTCCACCTGTGATTCTGAACACAATGCGAGCCTTGCCAACCAGATATGCTGTGAGTGTGGGGGGGGGCAGGGGTGCGGGGAAGCTGTGTGTCTGCCATGTCTGCCTCAGCGTCCAATGGCTGAATCTGTGAGTATCAGGAGGCCGGGTGCAGGACATCCAGAGGGCTGCTGGGAGTCACAGCAGGCACAGTGGCCTTCTGACAGTTGTGCAGCTGGCCACTTTCTGACAGTAACAAAGCAGTAGCTTCCTTGAAGGCTTTGGAGATTGTTCTGGAAAGTTCAACCTACAGTTTGTTCTTTAGCGACCCCAATAATTCTGTAAGCCATCAAAGCCTTTTAATAAACCTCTCTCTTCCTTAAGCTAGCAAGAGTAAATAGGGTTCTCTGGAACTGACCCCAGACCAGTTCTGGGTTCAAAATAAAAAAATCAGAAAATGGACCTTTTTTTAAGTTGTTACAGACAGTTACAGACACTCAAGAACTGCATTTCTGAACTGGTTTCAGAACACTGTCTTTGTTACATTTACATAAGAATACAGGCATATTTTTGTGTTACTATCCAATGGTAAATATTAAAAACTCCTAAAACAAATTCACCTAATGTCTGATTTTGTCCCCAGAAGATAACAGCTCCCACTTCACCATGGCCATGATTCTGGGGAAGGTACGTCAGAAGCACATCCATCTGTGAATCTCCGTCATAATCCCCGGGGACGACACTTGTTATCAATGCGCTGTGATTCCTGAGAGAGATACCGGGTCCGGTTCAATTAGAAAAAGACACCTCCACACTTCTACCACACAGAGGTATTTTCAATGCAAAATTTAAAATTTCACAGAACTGACTTTCATTCTCTTCTTAATATTTTATCAGGCTTCGTGTATGTAGGCCTCTTTGGTCTACAGAGGAATTCAGGATAAATGCAGAGTTATCTTAAGAAACAAGACAAATCTGAAATATGTGCAGAGAAAGCTCAGTGTTATGTTTGAGCATTGGCTAATATAGTCCTTTTACTTCACTCTTTTGTCAAGGACACCAAGGTGTTTGGATGCTGTTTATAACAAATGGAGGCTCATAATTATTACAGCAGCAAGGAGTATCACCGTCACTTTATCAGTTACAAGGTATTATTTATAAAGTATTTAACTTCGGATTTTAATGCAGATTTGAAATATACATGAAAACAAAATAATCATTTTATTTCTGAAAGCTAGTCACGATTCACAATGAAAAATAAGCTCCTTTTACCAAAGCTGGTGATACACTATCAAAACATACACACTTAATTTTATATTTTTAACAATAAAATAATTCTAAAAGTATTGCTATTAACCTTGAAAACTTAAAACATTGTGGACAGAGTCTTGTCATAATGTGTTTGAATGACTCAACCAAAAAATAGGCCTTAAATTCAATTTATAGTTAATTCTACTTAGAGTAAATAGCAAGATAGCAAGTTTCCAACTAGATGATAATTATTTTCTAAATAACATCAAGAACACACACACACACATACACACACATACACACACACACACACACATATATATATATATATATGTTTTATTTAAAGTGAAATGAAGAAAATACTGAAAAGGTAGTGAACAATACAACGCTAGCCTTATTATAATCTGGGGTTTACTCTGTCCCAGATATTATAACAAGTGCTTACTAGCTATATCTGATAATTTAATTTTCAGTGCCTGAACTAGGTATTATTCTCATTGAACAGAGTAGGATGCTGATGTTTGGAGCGATTAAAGTAGCTTCCAGTGTTAAACAGTGTTAGTTGTGTTGGTACTAAAACTGATGCTCTCATGACAATAAAACAGTTTTGGCGGTGCCAGTTTCCTCAGAGAATTCCAACAATGCTTTAACCTTTCCATGAAAAATCCTGGTCTTTCAAAATGATGATGTAGCAACCGCACATGCTACTATGTAGCAAAGTGTATCTAAGGTGCACACCTCCACATGTGTATGTCTTCATGTGTTAATGTGCAGTAATACATACTGCACAGACATGGCAGGAAGACTAATCCAAACACTTCCATGATTTGGTGTCAAAAAGTGCCCTGAAATAGACAGGAATATACTACAGAGGATTTGATGGAAACTTAGACAAGGAGATCATGAAAGGACACAGCAGATGGAAGGGTGCTAACTGACTCAGCAGGACAAGGAAACTATCAGCTAAAGCGTCTGAAGAAAAAGGCTCAAGAAGGAAAGCTTTTTGCCCTGAAGAAGCCCTGAGAGGCTCAGGATTAAGAGTCATCAGGAAGCGGACAACACAAGGCTGAAAACAGGCTCAGATGAAAGTCTGCATTGTGAGTGATGGTTCCTTCTGTCTCACTGAGCCAGGCGAGAACCAAACCATGTTTATTTCTGGGAAGTCTCAGGCCTTAGATAGAGATTTAAGTTATAGCAGAGGGTAAGGTTTTGGCCTTAAGCTAAAAACAGGGTGTTAATGGCAAGTCTACAAAAGGAACAGTGTGACACCTTGCCCCCAGCTCCACCCTATTCCTAGGATCCCAATCAGCCACACTCATGGCAAGAGGCAGGAGACAGTCCCACCATCCAAACAGCTTCCAAATTAGTTTCTAGTGCCTTCCTTTTAAATACGAATAGACACCTCTGCCTTTCCAAGAAAACCATGAAAATTAAAGAGAGCCAAAACAAACAGCAATAAGCAATCTGAAGAAAACAGAGAAAATAAACAGAGGGGAGGAAAGAAAACTTCAAAGTACTTGGAGACAAAAGAGAAGTGTGTCCATTAAAACAAAATTAAAAAAGAAGAGCGTGCTAAGACAAAAGAATAAGAGAGCAAGGAAAACTTCTTGGAGATAAAAATATGACAGCAGCTAACATAAAAAATTCAATAGGAGGATTAAGATAAAATTGAAAAAGCCTCCTGGAAAATAAAATAAAACAAAATGACAAAAATACAGATAAAGTAAAGGAATAAAGGATAGACCCAGGCAGTATACTAACCAACTGACAGGAATTCCTGAAAGAGGAAACAAAAAAATTATCAAAGAAAAAATATAAGAACATTTCAAAAAGGCCCGAAGGGTAGAAGCCTCCAGCTTCAAGGGGCCCAGTGTAATAAATGAAAAATCATCCACACTAAGACACATTACATGAAATTTTATAGCAAAAGGGATGAAGAGAACGGAATAGCTTCCAAAATTAAAATAAAACAGGTCACATTTTAAGGATTAGGAGAAAGAATAACACTGGATTTTAGAACAGCAACCAATGAAGCTAGGGGACCACAGGCTAATCAAAGTGTTAAGAGTAGGAAAAAATTGGGGGCATGGAAGGAAATGCCACGCATCCTTTCTCGGGAATGTTCTGAAGGATGTAGTCCAGTGAAGTCACTGAAGAAGCTAAGAGCAAAACGGCCCAGGATCTAAGCAATAGGGACCCAACAAAGAATGGCCAAGGGCAAGTCCCTACATGAGTCTCGGCAGAAGGCCCAGAGAATGATCCAGATGGGCAGGAGGGCAGGGGGCTCGGTGGGGAAAACAGAAACGCACAATAGGCATATGGCAGATAGGAGGGAACATCTGCAAAGAAACTAAAGATATGTACACAAAAAACTATGCAATTTATTTTTTTAAAAAGCAATCATTTACTCCAGGAGGGACAAACTGTACAGACCTGAAATACTGTTTGGTTCTGAAGTATACAGAATCTACATGGTCAAAATGTAAACAATGATTAGTGATTTAACTAAAATGATGATATACCTGTATGGAAATGATGGAGATTATTTAAAGATGGTAAATCCTTATATATGCTAACAAAAAGTCTAAGAGATGAAGATGATAACTCAATTACAGTGAAAAAAACGTATTTTAAAGTATGGAACTAACCACCAGAAGAAACAGCTAAAAGTTTTCAAAGTGATTGCATCTGAGAGAGGAACAGGAGACTGGGGGAGGAAAAGGGTGAAGGATAGTTACTTTTACTTTGAATAATATTTGAAATAAATAAAATAAAGAGTTTCTAAATTTTAAAAATACAGCAAGTCCTCATGCAACATTCCTGATAGGTTCTTCGACTTGACGCCAAACAACATAGAAGGAAACCAATTTTACCACAGGCTAACTGATATAACCAAAGTTAAGTGCCTATGGCATTTCACCAATGTTATAATGAAAAGACGTTGAATGAAACAACGTTATTCAGGGACCTCCTGTATATAAAACAACATTGCATTAATAAAAACAATTAATTGGGAATTAAAAAAAATTTTTTTTAACTTAGTGGAACCCAAGTCCTTCATTTCCCATAAATTCCCCTCTCCCACCTCCCACAAAACAGTCGGCCTGATAAGCCTGTGAGTGAGCTGCTCCCAAGGGCACAGGAGGATGAGGGACAGACAATCCTGAACACATTCAAGAAAGGATATTAGACAGCAAGGGAATGAAGGGTGTTTATACAGGAACAGAGCTGGGTCCATCAACATGTATGTATTTATTTTTCAAGTAGGCCAGTTTTAAACTGTGGCACATTCACTGTTTCCTAACAAATTACCTCATAACTAGCAGTTTTGTGTCAATACCACAGCTGAGTAAAACTGGTTTCAAAGACAATACAACTAGCTATTGCATATCTATTGACACTTATGACTGTTTTACAGAAACAAATACATTTGTACTTACTTCAAGGATATCTTTACTTTGGGTTTAAAATAGGGTGCGCTCTGGTCTGCCAAAAAGACGATTAAATCATTTCCTAAAAGAAGTGAATATATGATATTAGAATGATGTTTTCTGGTAAGACATCCAACCAGTGGTTATTAGAAGTTTCTGGGCCCTGTTCTCAACAAGAAAACTTTTATTTTACTCCACTTTATTTGCCCTCTCAAGGTTAGTCCTATTTGTCTAATGGAATGGGGATTCCTAACAGCATATCAGAAGTTCAATGTTCAAAGCAGCAAAGATATAGGAAGGATGAACGTGGAAAATATAGTTGGTCCAGACAAATTGACGCCAATGGCTTCTGCCCAGTCAGATCGGCTAACTTAAAAGAACCATATCAACAGCATGCTTTACAACTAACTATACGGTATGTCAAGCCTCATCGTCTCCAAACCCAACAACGCAGCCCCTCATAAAGGCTGTTTAGCTCATTAGATGCATCACACCAAGGACAAAGGAACTCCTGTAGGTATTTGACTAGTAACAAGGACATGATTACATATTTAAGCCAAAAAAGCTGAATCCTCCAAGAGCCCCTCCCCCCACCCTTGTGGCTCCTATGGGACCATCCCACAGCTTGATGCATTCTTGGAACTCAATGAGCACTCACTGGAACAGACTTTTGCAATTGTTCTAATGAAACATAAGCCACCTTTAAAGTTAAGAGTCTCTGTATGGGTTTGGATGGAGTAGCTACAGCTGTGGCAGGAGGTGCCCTTTTTGCAACATATGGAGTCATACGAAGATACAAAACATCCAGGGTCCACAAGCCACTCTGGGGTCCTTGCAAGGGCCCAAGAAATCTGGGCCAGGATCCTGTCAGTCAGGTTCTGTGGGTACTCAAGAATGCTAAGACCCATGGTCAGCATCAAGGTTTACAAAAAAGTTTGTTTCGTCATGGTGAAAGCAAGGGACTCTCAAGAACCTCAAGGTGGCAAAGAAAGAAGAGCTCTGGAAGACAGGGTAGTGACCAAAGCCAGGCAGGGGCAGGTGCACATGAGACGAGGCAGCCCAGGAGGGAAGGAGGAGCTGCGCTGGAGAACCCTTTCCCAAGGAGACGCTGCGTTTATCAGTGGCCCATGCAAAATGCTGTGAGTTGTGGAGTGTTTAGGGCGTTGGAAGGGCACAGGAGCTTCCAACAAAGCTGGGACGCCACAAAGGGAGGGAAGGATGAGTTAGGTAAACGTGGAGGAAGGAAGAAGTCCCCTAGGGAAAAAACTTCCAGTTCATCAAAGGAAGGAAGGCTGGAGGAAGAAAGGCAGCAAGGAGTGACGGGCCTTTGGGAGAGAACGTAGAGGCGAGCGACACAGACTCCTGGGAACCAGGAAGAACTTCGGAAGGCAGGTGATTCCATGGGGGAAAGAGTGAAGGCTGCGGGCTTCTCGGGGAAAAAACGGGGGTGTCTCCCGGGCTTTGGGGGTGGGGAAGAGCCAACTGTGGGGTGGTCGGGCCGTGACTTGGGGCTGGAAAAGATGGAGA
This sequence comes from Hipposideros armiger, assembly GCF_001890085.2. Taxonomy (NCBI): domain Eukaryota; kingdom Metazoa; phylum Chordata; class Mammalia; order Chiroptera; family Hipposideridae; genus Hipposideros; species Hipposideros armiger. The sequence continues at coordinate 3,426,128 of NW_017731354.1, forward strand.
AGACGGGCAAGCTGTCAAGGATGCTGGAGATAAAGGGAGACAGGTCGGGAAATGCAAGAGGACCAGCCATCCGGGCAAGGGGTGTAGGGGACACCGGGAGGGGCACAGGGACAGCAGACAGAGGGAGGGTCGGGCAAGCACTGACTTTCCCGCAGCACGAAGAGGTCCGTCTGCTTGTCGGAGTTGAGGTCTCCGAAGGCCGCCAGGGTGCCCCAGGCCTCGGCCCCAAAGAGTTCGGCCGTGACGTTGTGCAGCGCCCGAGCCGGGACCGGCCCGACTCCCAGCAGCGCGAGCCCCCCCAGCAGCGGAGCCAACAGGAGCCAGAAGCTCTGCAGCCGGTCCGCCGCCGCCATCGCCGCCCCTCGGCCCCCGCCCGCAGGCTCAGTGCCGCGCTTTACGGCAGCCGGAAAGCACCGCGCCGCCAGCCGAGAGCAAAAGGGCGCAGCCCCGACGCTTGTGCGAGCCGCCGCCGACCCCGCTCTCACTCTCCCGCGCGGTTAGCCCCCCTGACACCCGGGAGGCCGAGGAGCTAGGTTGAAAATCGCCCTCGCGCTCACTTCCGGCCGGCGCGCTTCCCGACAGTGTCGCGCGGGGGGGCGGGGTCGGCCGGGCGGAGTTGACAGGCGGCCGGGGGGCGGTGGCCTAGGCGGCGGCGGCGGCCCTAGCGCGATGGCGGGGGCGACGGGGCTCATGGCCGAAGTGAGCTGGACGGTCTTGGAACGAAGAGCCCGGGCCAAGCGCTCAGGTTTGGCTGGCTGGGGCGCCACCCCCGCCCCCCGCCCCGCGGGTGGTGCTCCCCCTCGAGCGCTTTGGGCGGGAGGCAGGTGGGGTGTCCTAGGATGAACCCGCGCCCGCGTGTGGCCCCTTAGGAAGCAGCCGGCGGTCCGGCCTTACGCCTGATGTCTCCCCCCACCTCTAGAAACTAAGTGGTGGTCCCAACGCTACCCCGTGTATGTCTCCCCAACTCAGTTTCGTGTGTGTCCCCCTCAGAAAGTAGGTGGTGGCGTCGACTTCGCCCCGAGGCTTCCTTCTTAGAAATCAGACGGCGGCCACCGTCCTGGGAGGGAGAGTGTCCCCCTCCTGTGTGTCCGTCCCAGAAGTTAGATGGCCTCGTATGCCTGTGATCCGGCCCGAGACCCCGGCGGCTGCTCGCTGCCTTACATTCCTCCCAAGTGCTGAGCCCGGCCCGTTATCCGTGTGGCCGCGGGACGGGGACGGGGCTCGGGCCACGAAGGGGGTCACGCTGGGCACAATTAGGGCTCAGAAGGAAGCAGGTCCCTTCTTAGACATGGCCCCAGGGCACCGCGTTCCCACTTGAACCTCACAAACCCGAGGCCACCGAGGTCACACGACGCTGCTGCGCAGACAGTTGTTACCAGTACAAGTGTCCTGAACCGACTCGTTCAAATTGCAGAGTCACGACTTTGAAGTTAGCCCTTGTGGCTGATAAGTCCCCTGAGAGCCGGGATTGAAACTTTTCTTCCTCCTGGCTGGCTGGATATAACCGTGAGCTAAAAGTGTGCCTATACACGGGGAAGATGGTGGAGCCCCGAGTCTGCAACTTAGAATCTTCCCTTTTAAAGGACTGAAGTTACTGTGTGTCAGAGTTGGGAGGTGCAAACGTTAGCGTTCCCAGGCTACAATAAGAGCACCGAAATGCCGAGCCCTGGGAAAACCAACTCTGCATTTGCTTTGATACTAAGAAAAAATTTTCTTCGTTAATGTGTTACCATTATGTTTTTGGGCTTTTCCCATTTAGGAAGTTCTCAGTTGTCTGTTGTGCACTCTGCCCCCCCCCCTTTTTTTTAATTTGAAGAAAAGATCTAATTTCATAAATCACACAGAAGACATTTACCCAGTCTTGATTGCTAATTTCATTGTTTTTAAACCTTAAAAAAAGTTTTGCACTAATTTACTTAGGGCGATATTAAAACAGCCAAAAAAATATGAGAGAAGTTTTCAAAACAGTAGTCCTTAGGGCCAATCCAGTTACTTGGAATTGTCACATATAGAAGTTTTATTTCACACTTTTTCTGAGAATTTTTATGTCATATTGAAGTACTGAGTTGACCACTAGCAATGTATCTATCTGGGTTACAAAGAGTGTTGTTGGATTGACAACATCTGGTCACACAGAGTAACCACAGCTTTTTACTGGGAACGAGTTCTGGCCTCAGCATATATTTTAAAAGCATTTCTCCTTTCCCTAATAGCATATAAGGTTTGTTTTCTTCTCCAGTCTTTATTTCCTCTGAAATGCATGTCATAACAGTAAACTTTGAAAACACACCTCCCCTTTCTTAACTGAGAAAAAAAAAATTTAAATTTTACTTAATTGTCGAATGCAGTTGCTTAAATTCAGTTTCATGTGCAAAGTAGTTTAGTGCATAGTATAAATGTTGGATGTACCTATATGTTTATATCACAGTAGTAAAAGCGACCTTTTGAAGTCATTACTCCAAATTGGTTGAGGCTTCAGATTCTTCTGCTAACCCAGAAGTATAAAGTTTCCTCAGTGAATCGCTGACATTCTGATTGGTTGAAAACAGACTGATTCTTGTTACTTTTAGAAGAATCTGTAATCAGCTTTGTTTGAAACTGGTACTAACGTGTTAGGACTCCAGGGTTCTGAGCATTGTTACATAGTAGCATAATCATTTCACTGCTCAATAGAGGATGCTACTCTTATGTAATGTTTAATAAGTGGACATTATGTATTTCCTGCCTAATCTGTATAAGCACATGTAACTTACCAAAACAAAGGAAATCAAATTTTCAAGTCATAAAAGAGAAAATAAAATTATAATGAAGCTCAATTATTGTCTTTGTTGCACAGTGCATGGTGTTAATGACTGCTCACACTGCTTTCAATTAATCTAATGCTGATTGCTTCTAACCTTCACTAAACAGTTTTGAAAATTGCTGTAGTTTAGCCTGTGACGCTTATGATTAGAATCAACAATTTGAAATGGCCAGCTCACCTGATGCTGTCATCCCTTCTCCACCAGCTCTCTTAAGGTCTGGTAAGTGTGAAGACCCCCAAAGGGTCAATTGGTAATTTTAAATACCTTTGTTTCTGAAGTTTCATGTCGCCATATGATACTGTTTTGATTTTATACCTCTTTGGTGGGCCCAGGCCTGAACACCATTGTTCTGCTATTGTTAGGCTCAAGTTTGCACTGTATGCTGAATGTTGTATGGGCACGAGAAGTTGAGTTTCAGTTGTCAAATGAGTACACAGAAAGCTTCTTTAATCTTTGTCTTCTTGCATCATGGAAATAACGTTTTAAGAGGAGTTTTTGGTCAGCATCCCAATTATTTGCTCTTCAGCTCCCTGTGAAGTAGGTATTTTTATATACATTTTCATAGACAGGAAAGGGAAGTTTACTTGGGGAAGAGGTGAAGAAACTTGCCTCAGTTCTTGAGACACTATTCCGTTTCAAGGCCATGTGCTTTGCCTTCTGTCCCATGGCTTCTTGGTGTAAGGGCAGCAGGAAATGTTGGTGCAGTGGGTCTTCGGCTGTCATGCTGGTGAGACCCTTGCAAGCTGGATGCAAACTGTGGAATTGCTCCCTAGGTGAGTGCCCATGATTTGAAAACAACTGGGAGGAGATTCATGCATCCAGGAAAGACCCTTTGTGGATTCCCGTTTGGAAGCCAGGCCTTGGGATGTATCCAGTCTCACTTGACAGAAGGAAGGGGCTTTGTTAAGTGAACCTGGGGCTGAAATGAAGAATGAAGTCTTTAGGGCTTTTCCTGTAGGTTGTGACTCACCTTGGGCCATTGAAAACCTGTTGGTGTGTGAACACTTGGGAGATGCCTGTTGGCAAGAGTCTGCTTTGTCTCCAGTGTACCTTAAGCAGACTAGTCAAGCTGCAGGACCCATTGACAGCTGAATGTGAGATGAGCCAGCCAAACAGTGACACTGAAAACTTTCCTTTCTGGCTTCACCATAACCATGCAGAAGAACTTCCCCCTTTTATTTCCATTTCTATTTCAAGCCCTGTTTTGGCAAGATTGAGGGAAAGTCTTGAAGAAAAGAAATAAGAACTATCTTAGGGAAGAATCATAAACAGGAGCTAACAAAGCTTATACTTTAAGGAACGAAAATGATTCTTGTCTTAAGTTATCATCAGCTAAAATGACAAAATAGTGTATTACATATAGCATTGCCAATGGATTTCTGATTTAATCTTTGCACTAAGAATGAGAGGACATATATCTTTGGACTGTGTTTTTGTTCGGTACCAGGCTCTGTTTCCATTTTGGCTGTCCAAATAAGGGCTTGCTGCGTTTTCAGCACTAGCAGTCACTTAGCAGTTATGGGGAAATAGAATGCTAAGATAAGCTTCTATGCATCAGTCATCCTGAAAATTTCAACACCTATAAGAACTGTGCTTTAACATTACATGGGGCGTTCGAAGTCAGAAACAAGGAGCTTTTCCAGTACCACATTGTTAGATCAAAATAGAATGCACCGAGAAACAAACCAGAGAAATTCTAAACTTCACTGTTATGAGCCATTTTAAAGACTGATTCCTTATTAATGACTTTCAACATTTACACTTTTTTTGGGTTCCTCTAACCAAAACTTAGTAATGACTCTAAAGAAATACTTAAAACTTTTTAACTGTTAAACACTCAGAGTAGTTTGCCTTTATAGTTTATTTACCAATTTAGAAAGACTGCATTTATGTTGGACATGATTGTTTTCCACTATTGTAGTTCATTGGACATTATCTTTGTAGGAGAGTTTTATGGAGTTATTTCATTTAATAATCATTTTAAAGTATGTCCCGGGTTCACAGCTGAGCTTTCCCTGGTACTTTTAGCAAGAAACTCTCCAATGTTACCAAAAATGAAAGCCAGTATCTTACTTTTGGAAATTTAGTTTCCAACGTACCTAGATTATTTTATGCATTTTAACCCTCTTATTCCTCCTGAATTTGTTTCTGCTATTTTGTCTTTGTTTCTCCTCTTTGTTGAATTTAGTGTGTGTCCTGCATTTCTGAGTGTGCATGCTTGAGTTGTGCTCCGACTGCTAATGTGTCAGGTTGAATATAATTTGTCTTGTTTTCACTGCTTAAATCCAAAGAGAGGTCTGGATGTCCAGGTCTTTCTTTCTTTCTTTAAAAAATTTTTAAAAATTTCAATTACAGTTGACATACAATATTATATTTGTTTCAGGTGTACAACATAGTGGTTAGACATTTATATAACTTACAAAGTGATCACCCCAGTAAGTCTAGGACCCAATGAATGTCCAGATTTTTCTTTAAAGAACCGTGTGGGGTGAAATGTACAAGACAATGAATTTATAGGCAAATTCCACAGCCACAATAAATTCATTAATTATTAGGGAAGGAGTGTAGCATCCTCAGAATGCTTTGATTTCTCATGTGCCTACCACAGTTCTATAACGCATTAACTTGGTCAGCTACAGCAGTTATGCTGGCATTACGGTTCAATTATTTGGAGTAATTGTAGCATTTTGTGATGAGTTAAGAAATGTCTTGGCATTTTTACTTTTATTCTTAGATGATAAGATAATTTTAAAAATTACTCTTTAGGGAATAAGAGGTACAGATATTCAGTTATAAAATAAGTCACAGGGATATAATGTACAGCACAGGGAAATGGTCAATAATATCGTCATAACTTTGTATGGTGACAGATAGTACGGGACATATTGTGGTGATCAATGCATGAGGTATAGAAATGTCAAAGCATTATGTTGTACACCTGAAACTAATATATTGTATGTCAACTGTACTTGAATTTTAAAATAAAGAAAAAGGATTTATTTCCTTCAAAATTAAAAAAAAAAACTCTCCTTAAAATGCATCATCAGCTTATCTCTATCTTTTTTTTTTCTTTTTTTTTTAAAGTTTATTGGGGGAATTGGGGGAATGGGAACAGTGCTAGGGAATTGGGGGAAGGGGAACAGACAAGTTGCTGTCGTTTTGTTCCTCAATCTAGTTGTTGAGGACGTTGCTTCACTGGCCCAAGTTGGCACCATCATTGCGCTCTTCCCTGGCGAGGCAGATCAGTCGCCGGCTTCTGGACGGCCGCTCACTGCGGCTGCTGGCCGCTCACGCTGGCTGCTGGCCGCTCACGCTGGCTGCTGGCTACATACGGTAGCCCATGGCAACCCACTGCCACAGGGACTGTGGCCACGTTACGCCGTCGCCGGCGACTCATGGCAGCCCAGCTCCAGGTTGAGCTGTTGTTCAGCATCTTAGCTGTAGAGGGCAGTGTTACTGGCCCTCATATGTGGGATCCGAACAGGGGCCCTCTGGCATCCCAAGCGAGTTCTTAACCATCGCGCCACTCGGCCGGCCCAGCTTATCTCTATCTTGGCTGGCTAGGTTTACAGCATCTAAGTGAGTTTATCAGCATGTGACTTGAGTTTTTTCGCTTACTGATGTCTTTTTAAGTTCTTTGATTAATTTTCTTGTATTGATTTGATGTGATGGGCATATCAGTACCTGGTAAAGATTTGTTGCATATTTTGGGCCAAACTCAACTTTGTATTTTACAGGTTTGACACACTCTTCTTTTTAGACGTTCTATAGTAGTCTTTCTTGTCTGCAGCCTAATTTAGCAGTCAGCCAATCAGAAAGGTTCTTGTGGCTTTAAGAGGCTGTAGGCCTGAGGCTCCTGGGCTGTTGTCAGTTGTGTTCCCCTTTACAAGCCTAGGGGGAAAAGTGTACATTTTGTGTTCAGCTATATGTGAATGTAATCCTGCCATGGTTTCCTACCTGAACTTGAGGAGGTTACTTTACATCTTTGGTATTGTTTTCCTTCTCTGTAAAAATGGGGATAATAAAACCTACCCGGAGGCATTAGTGTGAGGATTAAGTAAGATGTTAGATGCAAAACACGTGCTGTTTAGTAGCTACCAGCACACTTGAGTTCTTCCCTTTCCTTTCCTGAAAGCACATGTCTTTTACAGGATCGCTACTACGCATATAAGAGTTGGACTTACACAAAAACAGATATGGTTGCTTATCTTTTCCCCTTATTTTGATATCTATCCAAGTAGCCATTTGATTAAGAAAACTTGTGCTGAAATACAACTAGCTTGAATCAGATTACTCAGAATGTAGCTTTTATTTTACTCTAAGTCCATTTCATTTTTGTCAATAATCACTCTAAGTCTAAAGAAATTGTTCCTGACAGTTTCCATGGATACTCCTGTCAGGCAGCAGAGAGCAGCCATTATTTTATGTGTAGTTAGAAGATATTTTTTGTCCTATATTGGTATGCGTTGGGCTCCCTTCCAGTAGGATGGAATTTTCGGAAGCACTTGTAAATTGTATCCTGTGGAGCTCTGATCTCTTCTTACTAGGTCCTGCCCTGTAATCTTATAAGATTTAGGAAATGGAGGCCACATGATATGGTTTAACTCCCTCGGCATGACTCTCATTGACCTAAAGCTTACTCTCTTTCTGTGCTATTAGCCTCAGCAAGGACGGTGCTTCAGTTTATAAGTGGAATGGTTTCATGAAGCGCACAGTGTCCCACTGTATTCTGTTGGTACAGAGCACTCACATTGTGCCTTCTAAGAGCTATTTTCCTCGTTGTTTTTCATTGCCGATCTCCTGTGAAGCTAGAGAAAGGGGAAAAGGGACTCCCCACAATTCCTGATTCCCATCCAGGTGCCTACTGACCCTTTCTAAATGGGAATGTGACAGTCATCAGAAATGTCAGCTGGTCAAAACAGAGCCCTTCTGCTCCTCTTCCAACCCCAAACATGTCTGTCCCACGATCGTCTCTGTTGCAGTAAACGAAACCATTATCCTTTCAGCTGTTCAAGTTTAAAACATTGAGGTTATTCTTCTTGCCTTGGCCCTTTTTGTTTAGTTCATTTGTAAACCCTTTCTGCTTCATCTCCAAACCATATACCGCAATCTGTCTAGTCTCCAGATGTACTCCTGCCTCCTCCACGTACCTCTCTGGTCTAAAGTACTCAAGTAGCCGGGTTTCTGTCTTCATCTTCTGGCTTCACTGCAACCTGTTCTCCACCCAGCAGTCATTAGAATCTGTTACCACTGGAAGTCAGATCATGTCGTTTTCCGGTGATCCTGCGTTACCTTTAGCATCAAATGCACAGCCCCTTCCCTGGGTGACCCCAGGCCACCTGGCTCCTGCCTGCCTCTCTGCTCTCGTGGAACCGTCCTGTCCCCCGCTGCTCTTCTGCCGACTTGCTTGGTTCCTTGTGACACACTTGTTTTCGTGTAGGCTCTCTGTGGCAGCGCTTTTCTCTGCCTGGGAAGCTCTCTGTCCTGCTCTTTGGTTCGCTTGTCCCGTTTGGTTGTCTGCTAGGTCCTCATCCTAAACTTAGCCTCCTTAGAAAGGCCTGTTCTAAGCATTCCCCAGACACATCACGCGTAGTTTTCATTCTCTGTAGTGTGTGCGTCAGTATTTGATGCTTTTCTCTTAGCTTCCCTGTCTCGTGTGAGAGACGCGACTGCACCTGTTTTGTTCACTCCTGTGTTCCTAGAGCCCAGGGCTGTGCCTGGGTTAAATAAATGCCAGTGAGTCATATTGCTTAGCAAATCCTGTGGCGTCCCACTCAGGTCTCTTCTGCCCCTGCTGAGAGACAGTGTCACGATGTGGGTGATATATGGACTGCAGACTCGTACCACTAGGCTCAGACCCGGTGTGATACTTGTAAGGTGTGAACTGCTTTTGCACCTGCTTTCCCTCATTAAATAGTGGAGATAGTAGTCATCCCTCCTAAGTTCTTTTGTGAAGATGAAATAATGGCTGTGAAGTACCTAGTTAGCGGTCATGGTGGTGGTGCTAATAACAATACCGACTGTAATGTTGGTGATGGCAGCAACGACAATTCCAGTAGCTAATTTATACTGAGTATTTAATAGGTGACAGGTAGTGTTCTCTGCTTTACATTTAAGAGTCAAGTCTTATAGCTCAGGACGGAATTTTTGCAAATCTGTAGGCCCTGGTCATGGGGGTAAACAGCCGTGCTGTTGTTTGGATGAGAGGCCGAGCCTTGCCACTGAAGCTGGGAAGGTGTCTGGCCGTGCAGACACAGGATTTGCCCCGGGCCGCTGCTGACAGTCCCTAGTCATCTATTTGTTTCCTTCTTGGGATGTTTGGAAATTATCCTCATATCAGGGGATTAACTTGTGTTCTTTATTACATTTCTCTCTTCCTCCAGATGTTGAGCCAATGAAGAATATTCTACATTTTTAAATTCATTTTTTTATGTGGTTACATTAATTTTGTATGCTTGGCCAATATCTGATGGTTGATTATAATCATAAATTATCATGTCCAAAAGATGACCTTGGCTTACTGTGACTTTAGTTAATGGACTATTTTTCCCGTGGCATTTTCAGTTTATAGGACAGCTTATTGTTTGTTTATTTCTGTAATTTACATCTAAACTTTAACAGCTTCTGATTTAGGATGATTTCAATCTTTTTTCCCCCCTGTCTTCTGAATATGTTTCTGTCGTGAATTTTCATCTGTGTGACCAAATAAATGGCAGTTGTGCAAATCTAACTCTTCAAAAATCAAGGACAAAGGACTAGACCTCTAAACTTACTGTGTGCTTTGATTTTAAATGTTTTGTGTAAGCACTTATTGATATATTTCGAGGATGGAAATTTTGTCATGTCTCAAGTAGCTCTTTCGTGTGTGTGTGTGTGTGTGTGTGTGTGTGTGTGTGTGTGTGTGCGCGCGCGCGCGCAATTTGACCACAGGTCTTGCTATCTTAATATAGCTGGTCTTACTATATCTTCTCTCCTTAAGGAAAAGCAATATAATTAATAAGTTTTGAACAACATCCTATGGTTAAGTGATTTCAAAGTGGGCAGCACTGTTAGGCTTTGACCAGTCTGATGCTGTAGATTTGGCTAGGTGACTTCATCTGGAAATTCGTAGGATAAAGCCCAGAGCTCTCGAGAAAATAGGCTGTGCATTGTGAGGCTTCTTTCATGATGTCATATAGGAAATAGAGCCATGTCCCCACTGGGTGACATTTTGTACTTCTTTTTTTTTTTTTTTTAGCTGAGCCATCCTGCCACCCGTTGGCAGCTCAGCGGCTGCTCAGCTTGGGCCGGGACTCGAACCGCTGTTGCTCAGAACTCAAACTCTTGAGTGAGTTCTTAACCAACTGAGCCACTTGGCCTGCCCAATTATACTTCTAAATACATGTTTTAAATGTGTCTTATTTAAAGATAATTATTTTAGAAATCTTATTTAATTTTATTTGATATTGTACTAGGCATTGCAGAAAGTATTAATCATTTCTATTGATATTCTTTCTGCTTTGATGGGAATTTTTTTTCATTCAAATTGAGCCCCTTTTAAATATGGCTCACATAAGCTAGTTGATTTTAGACCTTTACTTTTATTTGTGTTAAACATCTTTTAAATGGTCTGCTGACAACAAAGTTTCCATGTTAAATGTCTTTAAAGTGGAGGTATTTAAAGTAAGAGCTTGGTTTCTTACTTTACATATTTCTGAGGGTAATTATCTTAGCTTTGTGGAATCTTTCCATGAATTTTTATCTGTTGTTTCTGTCAGTTCAGAGATCCTTGTGTTTGGTTATGTTATCTTGTTTTCATGGTAATACACAGTGAAGCTCAATTAATTTGTTACACCCAGTTAATCCCAATTCTCAATAGGCGTGTAGCTTTGATAATAATCATTTGCTCAATAACCACAAGGATAAAAAAAATCCTAGCAGGATGTAAAGTTAATTATTATAATTTGAAGGAATAAAAACTATTTGAGGATTAGAAGTTATCACTGGACTCTTTCTCCTACCGTATTACACTATATGATGTTGGTATTTGCATCTAAGACCTGAACCACATTTTTTAGCCTTTCCTCAGTGTTATTCATTTTGCCTTTTAAATATTTCTTGACTATTTCCTCCCCTCTGCATCCCTGCTGTCTCTATCTTAATTCAAGGCCCAAGGAAGAATATTGTAACCACCAGAGGACCCTTGTGCCTGGGGCTCACAAGTTCTAAAGTTTGAATCATGTGACACCCTTATCTAAACCTCACCAGTGGCTCTCCATTACCCGAAGGATAAAATGCAAACCTGGACTATGCCACCCAGGGTCGTCCAGTGTGAAACGAAGCACACTCTTCCAGCCTCCCCTCCCAGCACTCATCTGTGTGCAGCTCCCCGATGGGACACTCTCTTCCTGGGTCTGCACCTTTATCACAAGGTTCCTTCAGCGTTAAGCAGCCTTTCTCTGAAAGCTTAGAGCACTTCCACAGTCTTTTATTCTGCTCCAGTGACCTCTCACCTTTACATATTTTCTGACAATCCCTTTCCCCTGCATCCCAGGTTTCAATTAATCGCTCTACTGGTTCCCGTGGCACTTTCTATATGCTTCTTTTAGCTCTGATATCACTGCATTGCTATTAGATAAGTATATATCTGTCTCCTTTCTAGGTTATGAAAATTTTCAGGTCAGAGACTGAATCGGTTGTGGCTTTATCAGTAGCCCCAATATAGGGCTTGGTGCCGGGGGCTTGAAGTTTAATGAATTAGTGGATCATGCTAAAAAGAATTAGTGCAATTTTGGTACAGAATGAACTCACAACATTCTAAGTTGTCTAATCATTTCACCTTTTTATGTGGTAAATAAAATTTGGTGAATTTATTTTCCAGCTGTTTTTAAATAATGACATACTAAATACATTTCCCCCTCTGGTCAAGTCCAAAAAGGTTCATCGTTCAAATTTCACAAAGGAAGTGTATGTATCAATAATAAATGAAGCAAAATAGTGACCTTGGTGAATCGTAACTGTGACTTCGTGAGGGCACTCTTGATGTTCTCTTATCTGTGGGCAGCCTCTCCAGGGCTGCAGCTCATGGCTCGGACCCATGCCCTGTGCTTAAAAACCCTGAGCAGTCCGAGCGTACTGATTTTTGCTTTTCCTGAAGGGAAACGGAAGAAATCACAGATTTATTCATCTGTCGTACATTGTTATCCAATTGTAAGTCACCAGTAGCACGTTTATTTTTTCACACATAGAGAAGGTCAACGCTGTTTAATAGGCCTTGTCTCCGGCATAGACTTCACCTAAGGTACCAAAAAATTTGAACTTGGCATTCAATTTCAGAAATATGGTTTGGAAGGAAAGTAAAGCGATAGATTTTTCAATGAAGTGGGGAGAAATTAGCTTCTTCAATCTGCCATTTAGAGTAAGTTCAAAATTTGTCAGAATAAGAAATGATACAAAATTTATTCTGTGCAAGTCCTAAACACAGTGCTAAAGAACGCACTAGAGGAAAATCCCTGTTTTCACACGAGACCTCTTCAGATCAGAGCCCAGGGTTACTATGGATTAACTACAGGAGAGAGCTCTTCCTATTCTTGTGCATTGCAGTTGTCTTGAAATAAGAGAAGTAAAAGGAGGTGAAATCCAGGTAAACGACAGGTGCCTCGAGTATAGGATGGGATGGATGGGATGGGATGGGATGGGATAGGATAGGGTATGATGGGATGGGATGGGATGGGATGGGATAGGTTGGGATAGGTTGGGATGGCTACAACAGCTCATGTACATGGCTGACAAGGGCAGACTGCACAAGGTCAGCCCTGGGATGGTTTGGAAAAGAGCTTAGTGTTTGGGGGAAAATTGTGAAAGGAGTATTTCTGATTTAAATCTTACCTTGGAGGCATACACTGCTGTGAATCTGTATTATTTTCATATAAGAAATGACATTTTCAAGGGAAGACCTGAAATGATAACTACATACTCATCTTTTTTGTTTTGCTTGGTAACAATACAAACATTACTTCATTGTTAAATCCTAGCTCTTTCACTTGCTAGCAGTGTGACCTTGGATAAGTCACTCAACCTCGGTTGTTTTCATCTGTAATGTGGGAATTATAACAGTACCTACATAATAGGGTTACGAGGATTAAATGAAATCATGCATATAAAGCTCTCAACACAGTTCTTTGCATGTGATAAATTCTCAAATAATGTTAGCTATTTTTGTGATATGCTGATAATAATGAGATTATTATATTATTCTTTACCTTTTTTTTTATCTCTTTGGCTAAAAGTGGATTTATAAGTTTATATTCAGTATGGCATGTTGCATATTGACAACTCCCATTAAGAGTGGTGTTCTGGGTATACTGGCAAATTATATTAGGTTTAAGCAGTGTCCTCCAGGACACAGAGGCCAAAATGATGAATGTAAATTAAGAGTCAGATCCCTGAAGAGGGAGTTAGGAGAACTTGTTTCTTCTGTAAAATAATGCTGCTTGTTCATGTTTCTTCTGCTTCAGAATATTATCACTCTTGACCACTGACTGGCGGGGGAGAATACTTTTAAGATTTTAGGACCTAGGCTGGGTGATTTTTAAGGCAGATCTGACAGGATGGAGACCGGCTGGGATCGGGCAGAGGTGATGATACGGCAGCTTTGGATTGGTTGTTAGGTGATTCAGGTCTTAACACAAGTCTCAGAATGCGATGTTAGTCTTGATCGTAAGCTCGTTGGGTTGGTGCATGGTCTTACCATCTAGGAATTGGAGAGTTGGATTTTCCTAAGATGACAAAGCTGCTGTTTGATTTTGCTCCCTTCTTTTTCCCTCCCTGGCCTTCCCCTCTCTCGTTTTTTACCAGATAGAGTAACTACCTCTCTAGAGTCCTGGATCTCCTTAAAATGCAGTACTGACTCAGCAGGTCTGGGATGGGTTCTGAGAGTCTGCGATTCCAGCACGCTCCCAGGCGGAGCCCTGCTGCTGGTGGACGGACAGCTCTGCGAGGAGCAAAGCCTGTCTCGAACAGTATCTGGTGGAGCAGCAGGCCTGGGACATGCTCATCTCTTCTCTGTGTGTTTTAGACTCTCGATCTTGGGCTCTGATTTAGGCATCCTCATGTTCCCGTCCTTACCTTAGTCTGTGGATCAATATATCGTCATGGGTAGCCCTGGTTGCCTTAGGAACAGCCCGCAGGTCCTGTGTGGCCATGGCTGTGACTGCAGTCGTCTTTCCCTCAGGCGGCGCTCTGACTCCACCAATGTGCTGGTCTCCTCTAGGCTCTGCCTTCCGGCATGGTTGCACCGGCATCAAATCCTTGACTCAGCTGAGCCTGTGCATTTAGGTTGCCGATTCATGGCTTCCATTTTGAACCCCCTGCTGTACATTAATAACATAAGTTAAATTTTCCAACAGGTGTTACTGGAAATGACTGGGTATCATTCACATTTCCTCTGAGTCTCTTTACTACACGTGATTTCAATAATTTGTATCTCTTTCTACGTCCAGAGGACTGTGTAGTCTCCTTTTCAGCAGGCAGCTCTGCTTCAGGATGTAATAACGGCCTCCAGTTTTGGGGAGTTGTCAGCCAGTTGAATGAAAATGAGAGGCATAATTGGTCAGCACTGGAAGTAAAGCTTTTTTTCCCCCAGTCCAATTTATTTTCCATGCGTATTTCTTTGAGTAACTGAAGTGTTGATTGCTGGAAGATCTTTGTGGAGGCCCCTGATCGGGGGTGAGGTTGAGGGGAGGGGGGGGATTTGGCCTCCTTCATATCTCATGCAGCTTATCACTTAAAGAGGAATCATGCCAGTAAACGTTGGCTTTAGAAGTCTTTTTTTCCATTCTTGTAAGACAAGATTCAACAATCGTAGAATGAACATAAAAATGAGGGTAGGCGCTTCAAGTAATAGAATATAATTTTGTTTGAAAAGGAAACAGAACAGCAAGCGGTCTTCAAATTAACTACAAAAAAAACTAGCGAGTTCAAGGCCGATTTCCAATATGGTTTCATATTATAGTAGTAGTTTAGTTTTATTTGCAGTAGCAGAAGCTGAATACCTTAATATCAGTTGTCATGGCTCCAGTTTTCATTTCAATTTTTTGCTACAATAAAATCCTTATAACTAAATTATAATGCAAATTAAAGTACAGCAAAATTTTAATAGTCTTAGTGTTCACCCAGTTACATTCTTCCAGTTTTGTATTACATAAAAAATTAATAGTCCATAAAAGATATGGTAAATTTAAGTTACACTTAGATGTGAAACATTTTAAGCCACATTAGATATTTTGAATAGTGTGTGGCTCGAATATACCTAGAACTTAAAGCAGGCCTATTTGTGTATTCCATCCAGTTCTATAATTTTAAGTGCATGTATTAGAAAGTAGGTTAATTTACATTTTAGTCTATTTACTATGGCATGGGTGTGGCAGCCTAACACTCACCCTGTGCCTCTTAATGAAAGAAGTTGATTCTGCTCCCAACGATCCTGAGTTTGCTTTGTCTTCCCAGAGACAGAATGGTTTTCTGGGGTGCTTGATGATTGGTGCTATTTGGACTTGGAGGTTGTTAGTGAAATTCAGGTTAGCTCTGCAGTCATGCTTCAGAAATCATTTGTTTTGGTTGTAAACTTTTATTGAAGACCTGTTAGCATCACTCTTCTGTAGCACAGGGTAGATAGTATCTTAGTGGAGCTTTTCTCCCTCTTCTCCCCGAGGCGGTGCCTGTCCTCTGGTGTGGTCAGAAAAATGGCGGCCTTGGTTCCCTGTGGCTCCTGCACGGGGCACTAAACCGCCTATCGCAAGCCGAGGATACTCCAGCATCACATTCACAGCTCAGATTCCTCTCAATTAACTTTTGATGTTTCTTGAAAATGACTGATGATTTAAATTGCTGATTTAAAATCACTATGCGGGCATCCATCCTCAGATTGATCAAAAGGATCCTGAGATTAACTTGACAGAGTCAATTAATTAAGAATCCCTTGATTTCTTATTTTGTGACCAGTCTTATGCTAAGTACTGGAGGAGATTCAAAATTTAAGGATGGGAAGGGCAGACACTTAGTATTTAATGCACACTGTGCCAGTTGCTTTACTTAAAACAGTTCATGTAAGTCTTACAACCACCCTGTGAGGTTCTGTAGTCCCCCCGACTTTGTAGACGAGAGCACCTAGCCCAGAGGGGGGCCAAGCCCTGACAGTTGCGAAGGGCGTCACTGTGATGGTCACCCAGGTCTGTGTTTGCAAACCCGTGCTCTGTCCACAGCCCCTCAGGACTTACGACAGGCTCCCCATCCAGGGATGCCTTCCCACGCTGGGGGTGGGTGGAGAGCGAGTGGGGGGCAGGGACAGCTTTTACAGGTTTAACCTTGGGTTTAAACTTACTCAATAAAAAGTGAAAGTTGGCTTGTAAAATATATGACTCGGATTCCATACAAGTTTGGTCAGTTAATAGCTTTATTGTAGGTGGGTGGTGACAGAAGGCTGTTATTCGCCGTAGAGCCTCCAGACAGCCTTGGAGCAAGTCACTGAAGTGTGAGGGTGCAGAGCAGGAAGTGGCAACGCCACCTCTGCGTCTTTAATCAGTAGTAATAACATTCATATTAAATGCCTTGCTGAACTTTACCGAGACAAGAAATACAGACCGAGCCTCATCAAAGTGGAAATGATGAATGGAAATAGTTCAGTTCCATTTTTCAAAATGCTGAATAGCTTGAAAGTATTAATTCTGTAGGACTTATGTAAACCAACACATAACACAGCAAAACGCATAATGTCACATGTTTTTATGACTATAATAACAAAAGACATAATAAAATAGAATATTTCCTGTAAAGATTGGGAATGGTGTATCGTGAAGTTCTTTTCCCCCCCTCCATATAATTCAATTAATATTGAACTAAGACTCTATCATTTAACCCTTAGAAGTTTGGAATTTAAACATTTCACTTGTAGTATAAGTATGAAATTATGACTCAGGGCTTCTCTTGAGAAATCTTATATGTTCTGGTTAGTATTATCCTTTTCAAGTGACCCCCTTGTAAGGCTATATACATTTATTCTAGTGATTAAATCATTTAAAAATCATATCCTTTTATAATTTCCTTCAGATCCTCCTTTATGAGCAATAGAAGAATGGAACAGAAGAATAAAATGAAGAGTAGACCAAGTTGAATGACTTTGTGGTCATAACAGGTTACTTAACTTCATCTGCCCTGATGAATCATCTGATTCATTGTAGCCAATTCCAAGTAATTTTTGGCAAACCTCAGATATCAGAGGATATGAATTCCATTTGTTCAATAAATATTTATTCAGTGCTCAGTGTGTGCCAGACACTGTTGGCATTGGGGTTTCAACAGTGAAAGAAACAACCACTGTTGAGAAAATGTAAGAACTTGAGTCACTGCTGAATGTATTTATTTTTTTGATAAAAAGGACTTCCAAAAACTTTTTAGGAAGATTAAAATTGTTCAAATACAGCTCTTCCCTCTCAGAAATCATGCAAATTCATGGTGCATTAATGACCAGGTGCTCTCGTAGACTACAAGTAAGACAGGAAAATGAAATAGCTAATTGAGTGACTGGTGTTCATAAGGTCAGCACATGAAGCACCAACCAGATTTAACATCCTTAAACAGGTTTTATAGGCTGTGCTCCTTCTATAAAGGTCACTGGGAGAACTTTTTATTAGAAATAAAATGGGAACAGTGGAGTGGCCTTTTCACATCTTATTTGGATAAGTTGAATAGGCAAATTTTACTTCATTTTTATAAAGTTGTGTTATTTCATATTTGCCATTTCATATTTTACATTTAAAATATATTTCTTACCCAACATGCCATGGAGAAACATATCGGCTTAAAAAGTTGAGGGTTCGGATGAACTGTGATAATAAATTGGGGTTAAGCATAGAAAACTGTACATGCATATATATACTGGGGATGCAAAAAAAAAATGTATAAAGTGGACACTTTGGTCAACGTTGCTCAAGCAGTAGTTTGCCGTAATCAGAAGTGTCTGGACACTGATGGGAACCACTTTGAACACCTCTTGTAATTGCAGAAGTCAAACGTGCCTTGTATTCATTCATCTTTTGCTAGCAGTATACTTGTATATACAGTATTACAATTTTAATACAGCTTTCCTTTCTTAAAATGTGTATACATTTTTTTGGCACCCTCTGTATATACATACACATACACATATAATTTTGTTGCAGCCTGTTGGCAGAAAATGAAAAACAAGGATTTAGGGCTCTTACCTCTTCTCAGCCAAGCATTTTGATGACGTCTCATGGTACAGGGAAAAGAGCACACACACCATTTGTTCTCCCAGAGCGCTGTGCCCGATTTCAGGTTGCCATGCCTCCGTTTAATGCCAGCCTCATAGCTTTGTCAGGGTGGTGAAATGGGACCATGTGTGTAAGTGTCTTGTACAATGCATAGGAGTAGGCATTCAAAATGTCCCTTTCTCATCTAAAAAATTATACAAGTAATAAACGAATCCATTCTTACGTAATAGATGATCAGAGCTCTATAGAGTAAAAGTCTTGTCCTCTCTCTGGTAGTAGCCATTTTTAAGCTTGGTGTGTATCCTTCTAGGCTTCTCAAAGTACTTAGTTAATCATATATGCATACACATTTGTAAATCACACATGTATAGTTATTTTGGCTACTTTGCAGCACGTGGTATCATACTGGATGCCTTGTTCTATGACAGTGCTTCTTCACACTATATATTTTTGGTCTCATGATATTACAAATAGATCTACCTCATTCCTTTAACAGTTTCAAGGTATTTTATTGAATGGAGGTGTCTTAATGTATTCGTTCCCGTCTTGGGGGCACATTTATTCCTTAGTGTTCTAAATTTCTGTGCATGGATGAACTGAAGAGTAAAGAAATTAATGGTTTCAGTTTTGTTTCTTTGTTTTGCAAGGAGATATTGGTGGCCTTGAAGATGCTCAAAGTGCTGAGTCATGTACAGTCTATTCATATCAACTATAAAAGTTAGTATGTATCTATTCTCAAGTTAGTAAGATACGTTTTTCAACTGCCTCATCATGGAAATCTGATGAGGTGGGACTTGATCGTTAAGTCAAATGATATGGATGGGGCAGTAGCAGGAGATATGGTGGCCTGAGAGAATAAAGCTGTAAACTGATCATCAAAAATCTTCTCAAACACGTTTTTGTCAGCTTTTCTCCTTCTTTACTTTCTTCCTACCACACATTCACTGCCATCTACTATGTATTAGCGACAGTCCCAGTTGTCCGATCAGCTTCCAGTGTGGTATAATACATTAGTTGAATAGTGAAAAGAAAGTGTATTGTGATGAGCAAGAGCTGTCGTTAAGGGATTTACAAAGTGCTGTAGGAATGCCAAAGGCGGAGCCATGAACTCTGCCTGTGGGAATTTCAGAAGACCTCCCCCAATCATGGGGACCACCCAGTTTCATTCAGTAAGTATTTACTGAGACCTCCTAGTCCCAGCACTAGGGATACAAGGTTGAGAAGGTGTTGGAATAACTCGTCCCTTCTAGTACCCTTCTCTTTTTTAATCAGTGGAGGAGTAAAAAGGAATTGTAAGATCAAGAAGTTATCATCTGAAGTTAATGATGTAATTTAAATTTCAAAATTGCTTGAAAATATATCATGTATAGATGATATGTAGGATAAACATACAGGTTGTTGTTCTCTGGGAACCCTTGCTATTTTAGCAGCTCAAAAACTAATGCTTTAATAATTTACTGATAAACCACAGATGTGGTCTGCATATATTTTGTATGTTCATATACAAAGCTGTTTCTCCGCTCTCCCATGCCTACTTGGTCTGCCCCCTTCCTGCCCTTCTCACCTTCTCTACGCTTGTACAAGGAATCCACACACCTCCTGAAACTGTGGAGCTGTTTGACCCTCTGCAATACAAGTTCTACTTAGGTCTCGTTACCTTGCTGTGGAACATGTTAGCGCAGGGATTTTGCTTCTGGACGGCCTCTTTGTCCATCCTTTCTTATTAGTGGATTAGCCTCTGCATTTCACAGTCTTCACAGCTTACTCCCTAAGCTTTCGTAGACTTGTTCCTGACTGAAAAATCACAACTTGAACTTGTCCTGTATCTATAAAACCAGCTGCTCACCATTAGCTAAAGCAGGAGAAGATCCTAAGTTTGCAACCATTAGAACTGGTGGATTTCAACTTGCTCAATTCCCAGTGTTAGCGAGTTATTTATAAAATGCAGAGAGGAGATATTGATTCTTTCCTTGGGGCAAGATTCTACTTTCACAGATTTTGTGTTTTTCTGCCAGAACCCAAGAACCCTAGAAAAATAAAAGTATGCTGTTTACTTTGTTTCAACTTTGTGTCAATATCCAGTATCGAGTGCTACATAAAATACTTTTTTACAAATCAATATGTGTTGCCCCAGGCAGTGGAGATTTTTAGAGACCTTAATGTAACCACACATAATGCTGACTTCTGTTTAAGCTATTTGTAAACATCATATGTCCATGATAGAGTTGAAATCTTGCATGAAATTTGTTATATCTGAGAAAATATATGTAGGCCAAATGCTACATTATTAGATACTAGAGTTTTAATGTAGCTTTTGAAAATTTGTAATTGTTTTAAGAGGAAATGTCTATTTTAACCCCATAATTTGGGATGTTCTCTGCTTATAATTTAGGATAAATGCATCTTTCTATTCAATATTTTATAACCTAAAAAAAAAAACTGGACCAATTTGATCTTTTTAAAAAGTATGGAATTAACTACTTACTTTAAAAGCAGTTTCTGAAGCAAATTCCTAGTGGATCAAATACCTAAATGGGATTTTTTTAAGAAAAAAATAATAAAAAACTTAGAAAACTGAGGTGGCTATATATGTAACCTAGGGGTTGTCAAATCTTTTTAAACAAAGGAAAACTAGAACCTAGTGAGGAAAGAGAGACATATTCAATTATTAAAAATTTTTATATTGTAACATTGGTATATTGATGAAAGCTCAGGGGACAATATTTGAAATGGGAATGTTAAATAACAAACAAAACACGCAAAGAGCTCTGCTTAGAAATTGATGACATAATCACTAATGAGGTGAAGGCCAAGGGCAGTAGGGTGTAGGCAGTTCTGTTGGGTTGTGGGAAAAGTCATGACACATTTTTGCAACGAAAAACAGAAAAAATACGTCATGACTTTTCTGACAACTCAATAGAAGAACAAACCCACGAGGCCAGTTGGAAAAGGTTCTCAGCCTCACTGATAGAACGGGAGTGGGAAGTTAACTAAGAGTGAGCTGTACTTGACTCCTATCAGAGTGGAGAACTTTTAAAAGAACAGAACACTTGCTTGTAGGAATGTGAAAATTTTTAGTCTTTTTTTAAAGATGCAGTTTGCCATTATCTTGTAGAAGGTACATTTATCTTTTAATTCAATATTACTGGAAATTCAGACAAGAGATAGGCAAACTTTTTCTATGTAGGGCCAGAGAGTAAATAGACTTTGTGGACCGTATGACTCTGGTTGCAACTACTCAATTCCACATGACGTCACAATGCAGAGTCAGAAAGAGATGTGCTGTAACCTGCGGGCTGGTATATGGTGTTTCCAATGTGGACATACGGGTATAAACTCAAGAACGCATGGAATAGTGAGATGTAGTAAAATAAATAAGAAAGTGTTGAGTTCTGAATATGTATTACCTTTGTTTTTAATAATTATTTAGTTGTAAGTTTATATAATTTAATTTTTACTTATGGCTGTGTTTTGTAACCAGCTCGCCAAATCCCTGAAAATCTGACAGTTGGATCTCCTGGCCGGAACTGGCTGGCTCTCACGTACTTCTGCCTATATCCATGTATAAGTATGTATTGCAGTATTGTTTATGATGGCAAACGTAGGAAACAAATGAGATACCCACTGACGGGAATAGTTGACTAAGCCAGACCGTCTCCACACCCCAGAGGATGTAGCAGCCATTGGACAGAACCATTGCCTTTGGTGAATTCCACGTGTGCTGTTAAGTGTGGGAAGCGGGATGCAGAATGGGCATATTTCATGATCCCATTTTCATAAAACAAGAATCACAGGTGCTCCCCATTCTTCACTGGGGGGCCATTCTGGGGGCATTGTGAAGGCTCTTTCGCAGGAAATCTCTTCACTCAGCGCAGAGTATCCTGTGGTACTTATTTATCCACGCTTCAGCTCTCTCCAATAGAAGATAATGGGACCATTGCTTAAGTGTGTAGAGCCTTTCCTTTCTTCATAATGCTGACCATATGCCTAAATATCAAGAGATTCCTAACACCTTGGCTTTAAACAAGCGTGGTGGCCATAGCAATGTTCTGACCATAAATGTTTTGATTTCTCTAACAGTTTCTTAATGCATGCCGACACGATACCCCTCCTGCCCTCCGTCCCTCCCCCACCCGACCCCGGTAAATTACAAGTTCATCCTTGTGCTGTGTTGTCAGACTATGTGACATGCATTTCCTAAATCCAGAGGTGGATTAATTATGACCTTGAGTTTATGATTTCTGAGTGCTTTTAACAAGAATGAGAGGCAGTACTTAGTCTGATGGCTGAGGGTTCGGATGCACCCTTTCACTCCACAGGTGAGAAAGTACTCGTACACTGCTAGTCAGGTGAACAATTTTCTGTATCCATTTTGTGGCAAGTTATCACGATTGTTGTGTGTTCTGTAGCTTTTGAGCAGTGTGCTCAGCTAACACTGGCGTAGCTTTCATGGTCGAGAAGTAGACGTGGTTCCTGCTTGTAGTCCAGAGAATGAGGCAAGAGGATTGCCTATCCAGGAGAAAGTGGAGGCTTCAGAATTTCAGTGTGGAAATGATCTGAACACTCATGGAGGGGATGACGTCAGAACATCAGTGTTCCCTTCTTCCTTGAGGTTTTGGGGATAGGATCGTTTGACAGCAAAGCACATGATGAAGTGAGAACATAAGGGATAATGTGTGGGCTTCAGTACATGTTAGAGGATGTGTTCCTCATGGGGAACTGAGATTACTGGGCTAGTGACTGCCAGCTGAGTATTGGTGACACGTGAGCTGTCAGGACCGTATACACACGAGTTAGATGGATTGACTGCAGGGGAGCGGGCGAGGCTATCCCATAACAGGTGCTTCCCTCTCCTTCCCCCACCAAAAATTTGAACAGTAGTGAAATACGATAGTTCACATATAAAAGTCGAAAACTAGATTGCTAAGGAGCGCTTCTTCATTTGTTTGGAAGTTTTCTTGGTTTATCTGGGTGAAAGTGACTGAATTTGATGAGTTTTCCTTCTTTTTAGGCTCAGTTTACGAACCTCTTAAAAGCATTGATCTCCCGAGACCTGGTAATGAAACTCTGTGGGAGAAACTGGATCATTATTACAGAATTGGTAAGCAAATCGGAGGGAAACATGGTGGCCGGGGTTGGGGTTCACTGTGCCTGGGCTCTGTCACACGCTTGGTGTGGGGGCGATGCGCTCTCGTTTGGATGTTGTGCTGGTTTCAGAGCTTAGGCAGCCATGTTTTCCAACTGCATGTGGATACCGGGACTGGAAGAGGAACCCAACAAGCCAAAGCTGTCCCTTGAATAATTTGAAGGCTGTCACCAATGCCCTCTGTGTCCTTTTAGCCTTCCTAAACATGACTAGATTTGAGAACCAGAGGCTGTTTCTTGATTGGTGCTTACACAAACAACGATTTGGTAGAAGGATCCCTTGCTCATTGATTCCCACCTGGTTCCGAGGTAGTCCTGACCGCTTTACATCCATTTCTAATTCACTGAGATACAAAGGGTAATCTCAGGTGACTATTACTAATATCAGATTCCTGATGTTTATATATAATGGGGGTGGGCAGGGTCAGTCTGGCAAATTGTGCTTTTTAGTGTGAGTAGGCAACTTTGAGGTACGTATGCATGGGACTTCTCTCTTCATCAGACTGTAGGTTGGAAAGACCTATTAGTTTCTTGTCAGTTTGCTTCATGTGCCGTTTACTTGCCCTAGTATGGCAAATAATATAAAATTTGATGTATTTGTCTACCCTAAGATAAGGACTTTTTTGTGTGTTTCAACTTCACATAGCTCAACCTATTTTGGTTGAGATTCTGGTATATATTTTATGATGCCCTTTTATTATCTTTGTAGCCATAACTAGCTAAAGAGATCAGCTGAAGCTGCTTCTGCCTCCTCGGAAGTTTTACACAGCTAAGTTTAGAAACAACAAAATTGTCAGAAGTGGGATGAGGCTGAGGAGGCAAGGGAAATGGTGGCTGTAGCATTCGTTCTTTTTCTTGTCTCCCATTGCAGTCAAGTCAACGCTGCTGCTGTATCAAAGTCCAACCACAGGTCTCTTTCCCACGAAAACCTGCGGTGACGACCAGAAGGCCAAGATCCAGGACAGCCTGTACTGCGCTGCTGCGGCCTGGGCCTTAGCCCTCGCCTACAGGTAAGCTGGGCACGCTCTGCCAGCGGGTCCAGTCCAGGCCGAGGGTGTGTGCGCCCACGACAAGCTGCTCAGCTGCCTTTCGGCTCTGCTGCTGGCTCAGTGTGACGTGTGGCTGCTCACATCTTCTTTTAGGTCTCTGAACCTCCTAGTTTCCTACTGAGGAAAACCATGAGACTAGTTTTAACATTTTAGACCAACATTTTTCATCTCTAGGTTTGCAAATCAGCATTACTTTTGGGCAGAATGAACTGCCGTTCTCTTTGAGTTGGTTGGTGTCAATTACAGAGGCAATTGATGGTGATTGAATTTCGCAGATGATAAAACTGGGGCCCAGAATTTGGTTACAAGATTTTTTCAGAATTACACAACTAGTTAATGAGAGAACCAGGCCCAGGACTCCCCCTACCCCCGTTAGTGTTTTTCTCACTGCACTTCATTGGGGTATCACTTGTTGTGAGCCAAAGAATTACTTTATAAAGTAAAAAAAAAATCCTTTCACAATACAGAATTTCTCCTTAATTTTATTTTATTGTATATGGAAAGCATCCAACGTGGGTCCTGCCACATAGTAATAATACATTTTAACCATTTTTTTAAAATTGAAATTTATTGGGGTGACAATGGTTAGTAAAATTACTTAGCTTTCAAGTGTACAGTCCTGTAATACATCATCTGTATATCACATGGTGTGTTCACATTTTTAAGATTAGGCTTCTGAATATTAATTTTCTAAAGCTGATACATGCATATACTTCTGATTTGAAAACTGTATCTTTCACATAAAAACGATCCCTCTGTTATACATCTTTGATGGGTTGTATTTGTACAGGAAAATCAAAGACTGAGATAATATAAAGCACTGAGATAATATCACCTTGGCACCCTGTTTGCTAATGTCCTGCAAGCGTTTCTTTACATAGTTTATGGAGGCACAGTACAGCTTCATTAAATGTGAAGCTACCACTGGCCTGAGGAGTACAGGGAGTTCCAGTAGCACCTTATCCAGTGGTCATGCGAGTAGTGGGGCAGACTGACATTGGGTGCGTCCTGATGTGACATAGCTGTAAGTGCACATCGCCCATGTTGACTTCTTACCAAAATGTTTAAATGAATCTACCTGTGAATAAATAATCAGATAAAGCCAGATTGTGGCTATTTATAATTCAGCTTGCCTGGACTCTTAAAAAATGCAGCTGTAATAGAAGATCAGAAAACAGGTATGAAAATGGCTAGTTAAGAAGAACTAAAGAAGTATGACAACCAGATACAATGCATGATCCTTGATTGGACTCAAAAAACACTGTAAAGTATATTTGGGGGATAATTGGGTAGATTTGGTATAGAGTATATGTTAGATGATATAGTATCAATATTAAATTCCTTGGGTGTGATAATGATATTATGGTTATGTAGGAGAACGTTCTTGTTTTTAGGAGATACTTCTTTAACGTGTAGGGGTGATGATGTTTGTAGTTTACTTTCAAATAGCCCAGAAAATACATTATAGATAGAGAATGTAAGCTGATTTTAGCAATCGGTGAATCCAGGTGAAGAGTAAAAGGTTCATGCATTGTAGTATCCTTTTAGCTTTTCTGTAGATTTGAAACTTTTCTAAAGGAAATGTTGGGGGAAAATTGCTTAAAAAAATGCAAGAGTACTGGTTTTTTTCCCAAAAGGCTTAACACATCTGATAAATAGGTGACATTAACCCTTGAACCCTATCATTGGTGTATTATTTCCCCACAGGCAAACTTCAAGGAAAATAAAATCGGAATATTATATGGTAGAAGTAGCCATGCAACTTCATTGTTTACTGGCACTAACTAGGGCCATCTGTTTTATTCACTTCCTGAGCCAGTGATGACTATGCCACAGGGAGGGGACAGGAGGCGTTCTCGCAGGAAGACATCCTTTCCCCCTTGGCCAGTGCTGCCAGGTGTCTCGTCAACGTTTGCCTCGAGTTTTTGTTTTCCCAAGACATACACAGTTAACTAACCCATCTGAAAGTACCCTTTCAAATTGAGACTCTTTTAACAATCACTAGCCTTCTCAAATGTAAAAAGTAAAGAAAGTAAAATTCCATTTTTAAGCCCTAATTTAAAGTCATGTTTTTTTCCAGACATTATATTAAAAACAAGCAATGCAAAAACCCTACGTGATACTTTTTAATATGCCACAGAGTATAGATTCAACTTCCTTTTAACAGATTTTTGTTATATTGAGTAGGTTCAGAAACAGTTGTAACATGAGCCATGTAAACCAAAAGTGTATAATTATTTATAAAATAAAATAATATAATAGTTGTACTTATAAGAACAATAAAATGTAAGTATGTTATATTTAATTATATTAATTATACATAATTAGTGTAATGTAATTATAATTTAAAATGATGGCCATTCGAAACTACACTTGATATATATGAATAGACGACATTTAAAAAAATCATACATTAGTAAGCTTTTCTTCCTTCCTTTGAAACAAAAGTATAAAGTGAACTATAACATTAAATTTAAGAAAATCAAATTATTTCAAAGTGTATTTTTGCAAATAAATTACTTCATTGTTTCTAACAAAAATTTGACAGTATCTAATTAAAAATAATACCAAATTATACTCTTAAATGGGTATGAGCTATAAATGTGCATAAAATAATCTTTTAAAGTCCTCAGTACACACATACACAAACAAATTTAAACAGGTTTCAAGGTTTCATGAGATTGTTGACAAGACTTATTGAAAACTAATGCAGTCAGAAAAATAAAATTTTATATTATGCATTCATTACCAAATGAGATAGATACAAGTTCCTGAAGAGAAAATATTGACAGGTTAAGTTTTGAGGAATTCTTCCTAATGTAAAAAATCCTACCTCCAGATTTATTATTAAATGAGGAAGACAACGCCCGTCTTATTTTTTTATGCTTCCATAATTTTTATGTTATTTTATTCCCATCATCCCACCCTCCTTCAGATCATGTTAAAACTTGTATTTGCACCCACAGAGCTTGCTCAGAAAAGCAGAATCGCCAGTTCGTGGTAGAAAATAGAGGAATGATTTTGGGTCACTGAGTTCACTTTACATTTTAGGAAAGATCATAAATATATCCTGATGCCTAAATGTTTTTACTCAAATGCAGCTGTTTTACTTCCTCAGACAGAAGAGAAATGTTATGGTTACTATTTTATTTGCAAAAGAAGGGAGAAATGAGAACATCATTAAGATACAAAGATTCTTTATTGTGGCTGAATTATTCTAGAATATATTAGTCTTGGTTTAATGCTTATTGAAAATAGGGGCAGAGAATTATTTTAGAGACAATTTTAGAAAAACTTGATTTTTTTCTGAATTATTATTATTACTGTTTAGATGAGGTAGGAATTATACACAGAACATTTCATTGAGCTCATTATACTCCCACTGTGCTGTTTCCTCCATGTATCAATGTCTGATCCCCTGTTATCCATGCTGTAATTTGCCTCCATTAAAACCCTTGTGTCTGACATCGGGGTAAAAATAGAGCATAGCGCAAAATCATGCTAGTTTTACTGCAGTGCCTACATGTGAAAGGAGGAACGATGTTCTAATGAGGAAAACTTAGCTTTTTACTGACGTTCACCATCCTATGTTACAATGATCATCATTCTTCCTAGCAGTGGCACGTGAGACCTGCAGTTGGGAGATGAGGTAATTATAGTACACTTTTCAAGGAGATGGGTGATACTTTTTTTTTTTTTTTTAAAGATTTTTATTGGGTAATTGGGGGGATGGAAACACTACTGGGGAATTAGGGGAAGGGGAACAGACAAGTTGCTGTCGTTTTGTTCTTCAATCTAGTTGTGGAGGACACTGCTTCACTGGCCCAAGTTGGCACCATCATTGCGCTCTTCCCTGGCGAGGCAGATCAGTCGCCGGCTTCTGGACGGCCGCTCACTGCGGCTGCTGGCCGCTCACGCTGGCTGCTGGCCGCTCACGCTGGCTGCTGGCTACACACGGTAGCCCATGGCAACCCACTGCTACAGGGACTGCAGCCTACGCCGTCGCCAGCGACTCACGGCAGCCCAGCTCCAGGTTGAGCTGTTGTTCAGCATCTTAGCTGTAGAGGGCAGTGTCACTGGCCCTCATATGTGGGATCCGAACCGGGGCCCTCTGGCATCCCAAGCGAGTTCTTAACCATCGCGCCACTCGGCCGGCCTGGTGATACTTTTTTTTAAGTGGGGATGAGCACCAGATATTTTAGTTAAGATTTAGTGAAACAATAAATAAGCTACTTTTATTTTTTAGTGGTGGGTAACTCTCATCTGCCTTTCGAAGGTCACTGATCCATAAGAAAAAGGGAACCACAGGACAGAAGAACATCTTAACCTAGTTTAATAGTTAGATTTTAGCAGTTCTTTCATTTTTGAAAGCAAGTGATGTAAACTGGGGTCCATTGATTTTAAACTCAGACCTGAACATATAGACATTCATGCTCCAATACGTCACGTGTCATTCTGGATGTGTGTTTAGTTGAAGGCACCCCTGACTCAGGTGCCCACCCAGGCATTAGGAAACATGTGACGCAGCAAAAAAGGCACGTCCCTGCCCTAATCTGTGCTTCCTTGAATCCAAGTGGCCGTTGCATAACCTGAAGGGATTGATATTAAAGAATTGCCTCTACTCTGTGAGTTTAAAAAAGCTTTTGGTAGATTGTTCGACTAGAGAAATATTCCTTAAAATTTCAGCCAAGTCAATGTAGAAAATATTGGATGCTATTTTTAAAGCAATTGGCTTACTTCCTTGAAAGAAGGAGAAATCTGCACACATTTTCATCATAGGATTTTTTTATTGCAACATTTTTACATCTACTAGGAAGATGGAGCTCCACTGTTACAGAATTAGTAGATGTCGCCAGAACACAGGATTAGCCGGATAGTTAAATACTTCATTATCAAAAGCTCTGCTTCCTTTTCATGTCCATTTCCAATTTCTTTCATGAGTTATCTCTCTCCCCCAGGCGCATTGACGATAACCAGGGAAGAACCCACGAGCTGGAACACTCGGCCGTCAAATGCATGAGAGGAGTTCTCTACTGCTATATGCGGCAGGCCGATAAGGTATGCCACTGCCGTGTGGGCCGAATTCTCACGTCGCTCCGAGGGATTAATTTAACCCCTGTAGCCATAGCATCTCCTGATGGGGAATGTCCTTCCTAGAGGTAAAGCCACGTCCTAGGCCAGTTAGTGAGGTGAGAGCAGCCTTTGCTTTCCCGGCCCAAGGCTGTGAATACCGAAACTGCAGACACACCTGAGTGAGAGGTGACTGAGAAGTGTCACTTAGGCTTCATGTTGTATGTTGCATCTGGTGTCTGCTTGATAAAGACTCACAATATCCATATCCATAATTCTTACCAAGGTTATGTTACTTGAGAAAAATCCATCAAAATTCCTTTGGACAGGTGAGTGCTCTGGCTTAAGTAAACTTTAGTTTAAAAATATAATACAGGGCCGGCCGAGTGGCGCGTTGGTTAAGAACTGGCTTGGGACGCCAGAGGGCCCCGGTTCAGATCCCACATATGAAGGCCAGTGACACTGCCCTCCACAGCTAAGATGCTGAACA
>NW_017731354.1:3457309-3557563 GCF_001890085.2 Hipposideros armiger
CCAGGTCGAGCTGTTGTTCAGCATCTTAGCTGTAGAGGGCAGTGTCACTGGCCCTCATATGTGGGATCCGAACCGGGGCCCTCTGGCATCCTAAGCCAGTTCTTAACCAACGCGCCACTCGGCCGGCCCAAGTTATTTTTTTTTTTAAGTGTGAGAAGTTTACTGTTTATTTCAAATTTATCATTTCATGAATGCCTAATGTCTGTGACTTCAACTTTCCTCTCCAG
The DNA here is from genome assembly GCF_001890085.2 of Hipposideros armiger. NCBI lineage: Eukaryota > Metazoa > Chordata > Mammalia > Chiroptera > Hipposideridae > Hipposideros > Hipposideros armiger. The sequence continues at coordinate 3,457,537 of NW_017731354.1, forward strand.
GAAACATTATGAGAACTGTGAATTTCATGTGTTTGATAAACAAGCTGACAGACTGAAATTAGAATTGTTTATCAGAAAGAAGGAAATGATGTAATAGGAAGTTTTTTCTTTGTGGCTTGTTTAGCTAGTTGTTAAAGTCCCTTTCTAAATATTATTCAACCTTATGAGCCAGTCTTCATAATTATGTTTTCTTTTGAATACAGCTTGAATATGACTTAAACTTTCTTGAATTTCTTAAATCATAAAGGATTAGCATTTCTTTCCTTATATAAAATGGTAGACCATTAAAATAAGCTGATGTGAGAAGGTATGGATCACTTTGGGATTTATGCATACCACGAAGTGTAGGGTTTCTCACAAATTGTAAAGCATTTCCATTGTTACAATCCTCCCTGATCTCTGTGCCTTTAGAGGTAGTAGGAAGGGAGGGTATTTCTCTACTCCACAGATGCCTGGGAGGGGCTGACTCGGAGAGAGTGAGGCATGCGCTCAGCTCCCTGCCTCGCCGTCCCTTCCCCTCTTGTTGATGCTCAGCGTTTCCTTCATGATCCGTGGCAGGAGGGAATGTACCATACTTCAGAGTGCCAAAAAAAGGTGTACACATTTTAAGAAAGGAAAACTATTAAAATGATGATACTTAATATATCCCGATAACAAAAGATGAATACAAGTCACGTTTGACTTCTGCCATGATAAGAGGCGCTCAAAGTGGTTATCACCAGTGTCCAGACACTTCTGATTATGGCAGACTATTGCTTGAGCAACGCTGACCAAAGTGTCCACTTGCATACATGATTTTGGCGTCCCAGGTATATATCTCTTGGCCTTTCTTTAAAGCTAAAGGAAGCCCATTTGGAGTGTTCATTTGCTGTTGACCTAAAGGCTTACCTTCTCTGTCTTCTGAAGTCAGGACTTGAAAGTCTTAGGCGCTCCACTTTTAGTGGTTTCTAAAAATACTATCTAAAAGAGATATTTTTAGTTTATTATGAATTTGAGTGGATAATTAGAATTGTCCTTGATTTGCAGAATGTAGAGAGAGCCATCTGATTTCTGTCTGTTTTGTTTTGCCACTTGTCTTAGTACTTATTAGCGTTAGGTATTTTTTACCTTTAAATATTCATACACCTATTCTCTCATTTACTCTTCTAATACCCTGTAGGGAGAGCTTTCAGAATTTTTCAAAATTGACTCAGTCTGTAGTTAGTAGTTTGGAGGGCAGAGATTTGCTTACAATAGGCTAGAATGTTACTGTCTTTAACTATTTACTTAAAAATATTTGTTTAAAATGCTACTAAGTAGTTTTTAATTCATGAAAAATCATCAAAATTTTATAAAATTTATTCTTTCAGGGTCCCCTTAGGAAATTATTTTTCTTTCCTAAGTGTATATTTGAAGGCTAAAAATTAAGAATGCATAACACAATACTCAGTTACCTCTTCCAAAATAAGCTGTTTGTTTACAATGATCAAAGTTTTTAGGAAAAATCCAAATAAAATACAAGCAAAGAAAATATTATTCTAGATTTTCTTTAGTCTAGAAAATTTCATTTAATTGTTCTTTATTTTTTACTTGCCAGATGCCAGACATAAAATACTAATTAATGTCTCCTTGATTTTGACTGTTTTCAAGAGTACTTTTTATTTGTAATTCACATACAATATGCCCCATTAAATTTCAAAGCTTATAGAGTTTGGGTCTTATTTTTTTCTGAAATTTTAAATTATTTGTCTTTTAACAGCTTTTATGATTCAAAGCATAGTTATGTGATTCCCCATCTGAGCATCTTTAGTTGTTCAGTGGTTGCTTTTCCCTGACACTGTGATTGAGTATAAACTCTGATGCTGGGTACTTGTGTGTCTTGAAGACAAATGACAAACACTGCCTTGCCAACTGCAGCAATCACTTTATTAAACTGATAAACCCATATCCTTTTATAGGTCCTTATCAAGGGGGCAAAATGGACTTTGTTTTAACTCTATTTTTGTCTAAGAGTCCAGAATACTGCTCAACACTTTGCCACACTAGTCATGGTAGCGTGAAAGGGGCGACCACCCTGGTTTCTGTCTGTGTAGTCAAAGATGATTGCCGGCAGTTTCCGATACTGAGAAGGCAGAGCCTTGTCACCTTCTCTGAATTAACACTGGGTGGCTTGGTCACTGTGTAGAGAGAAGACGTACATCTCTGCTTGTACTGTCATTCTCTCATTTTTGCTGATAGGTCCTGACTTCCAACGTGTTGTTGACTTCAGTCGTGGGGGGGCTCTAGTTATTTGTGCAGGGCTCCTGGCGGGTACAAAGATATATTAGTCCTCCAGCACAGCGCTTCCAGTTATCTTTCTATGATGATAGAAGTGGTCTATATTATAGTGTTGAACAGTACAGAAGCCACTAGTCACATTTGGCTGCTGAGCTCTTGAAATGTGGCTGGTGTGACTGATTTGGAAGCTGGTGCTTCCAAATTTTATCTAATTGCAATTTAATTTAATTAGTCACATGTAGCTAGTGGCTACCATATTGGATAGTGTTGCTTCTAGAAGCTTATAAGATAGTGGGAGATCCAGGCAACTAACAAAATTAAAAGACAGTAGAAATAATTGAAGGATAAGCATCCTGATGTGGGAATCCAGAGGAAAGAATTTAACTGGGGATCAGAAGGGACTTTATAAAAGAAGATGCTTTTTGAGATAGGATTTTAAGGGTGAGAAGAATTTTGAAGGTGGAGAGGAGAATATGGCTTATGTATTTCCTTAGTCACGTGAAGCAAGGCAAGCTCATACCACCCAGGTATTATCATCCTTACATCTTTTCAGAGAGAAGAAAACCATTGCCTTACTTATTAACTGAACATAAATAAGGCAATGGTTTTCTTATATTTTCTTTGAATATATAAGACTTTTGTTAGCAGAAAGAAAAAGAAGAAGAAAACCATTGCCTCTACATAGAGTTATGTGTCCTTCTGTTCATTCTCGGTCCTAGTCATCTCGTATTTCCTGGGACCAGCACAGTACTTGGCATATAATTGATATCAGTAATGTTTACCAAGTTGAATTGGACAGGACCTAAAAGAGTAGATAGATTGGTTTTTGTCATTGGAGTTTGTCTGTTAGATCGTTTAGTATTTACTTAGTATTCTAAAATGGTTAAAATTTATGTTCGGCTAATAAGTCAAGTTATCGACTATGTTCTCTTAGCGCTGTTGCCTTGGTAATGAGAGTACACTGGAAAAGGAAATGAAAACGTGTTGACAGGAGCATTGGTTACAATTTGTAACGCTTAGAGAAGGAAATAGATTCGAGGTTTTGGACACTTACTGATTAGAACGTGGCCTGTAGCACTTTCCCACTGAGATTCATGTAAGCATTTCCAAATAGCAGTGCAGTGGGATACAAACCCTGAAATCCTGTCCCACACAGTGAGACCATTACTTGACTCTAAAATAAAATAAGAAGCCAAACATTGCAAAAGTCATTGCTGCCACATTCACATCTCCCTGTTAGAGCTGAGTTGCAGTTTGTGAAATATCAACTCGGTATTCAACAGTCACGTCAACTCGGTTAAGTTAGTGGTTATGAGTTTTGTTTCTTTAGAAAAAGTAACATTTTTGCTTTGTTCTGTCCTTTGTGTATCACTTGTAACTTTCCTCATTAAAAAGTTCCATGGAAAATCACTTATAATTTCTAACCTGGAATGGGAATGGGAATTCTTACCATGATGTCAATTTTATATTTGATTCTAGGTCCAGCAGTTTAAGCAAGACCCACGGCCAACAACGTGTCTTCACTCTGTTTTCAACGTGCAGACAGGCGATGAGATCCTCTCCTTTGAAGAGTACGGTCACCTTCAGGTACAAAGACAAGATCACAGGCCTTCTTCTCTGGTTCTCCTCTACATCATAGAAGATTTGAGGCTATTTACCATTTTTAGAAAGTAGATTTCATCAGTGGTTCACAACAGAAGGAGAAATCACATGAAATGAGGCATGAAATGCTCACACGAGGCTGTTAGTTGTGATTGAAGATTCAGTCTGACTGACGCCTCGGTCTGCACGCAGAAAGGGCAACTGGATGGATTATAATATTCGTACTACCTAGAAGGAGAAATCCATGGTTTTGCCAGTGACAAAAGCGTGTACTTGTTATCAAATTTGGAAGAATTTCAGCACTTAGGAAGGAGGGAATAAGAGACAATTGGCAGTGCTGTAACTGCAAGTCAGAAGTTTCTGTTACATGACGGTTCATTTTTCATGTATCAACTTTCAATAAAGCTAAAAACATCACTCACATGAAATTCCAAAAGGCACTCTGGAGTCTATAAATCCTGTCTTATATGATATATCCAATTTGATTCCGCTGCTAAGAATACACTGTAGGATTTTATGTTTTGTTTTCACTTCTTTTTCTCTCACATTTGTGTGCTGCTTTTAGCTGGACATCCTGTAGCCTTGTTTCTATGACAAATAGTATATGTGCTGTTTACCTTTAATGGATTTTCTTCTTGCTCATCATTTGGCTCTGTGATCTTTAGGGCAGAATACTTATATACTTAATTATATACTTCTTGGTACAGCATGAATATTTCCTTTCTATAGTTCCTCAAGAGAGAATGTCTTACTTCAGTGTGACACACAGAAAGTGCCATGTCCCCATTTCTACACTGCAGAAACTCTTAGACTTATTTGTCACCAGGTCCTTTGAGACTTATTATGATATAAATATGTAGTTTCTCAACCTTTTCCTTATAATTATCACTTAACTAGGTTTTATTTACCTTTTGCTTTGATGAATATGTTTACTATCTGATATAGGGTTTTCAGAAGTTAACAGCTCACTTATATTTGTATTCCAGAAATTAAGCTCAGTGCCTGGCACATCGGAGGTGTTCAGTAAATGCTGGTCAACCAGCTATTCGGCAGTCCCTTTACAGGTTGTCACTTTCTGATATTTTCCACAGAAGCAACCCAAAAGTCAGACCAGAGAGCTGTTACAGGTGTAGCCCTGAATTGCTGTCCATAGGAATGAAATTTCTTCAAAGTCATTTCTGACAGGCCAGTGTCAGTGCTGTATAATAAAATATTTGGGTGCCTGACAGTGGGACAAAGCCCTTCTCCATCATGTTCTGAGAAAGGTCACTCAAAAGTTTATGTCCCTCTAAATTACCTAAAGCCAGAAACCTTTATCTTTTTGTGTGGCCCCTCGGACCTTAACAAGACTCTGATACCACTGGCCATTGAGGACTGGGAGGTCAGGAGATGTCCAGGATGGTCCTGGTTCCTGTGAGAGCCATCAGCACCACCAGGCCCTGGTGGTACAAGACTGCTTTGTCCATGGCCTCCAGGTCATGAATTTCCTGCCCCATCCCAACGTCCTGTCAGTTACTCAGTAAGGATAGGAAGGGAGTCAAGGGGGACACAAACAAAGTTCCATCTCGCTTTATCTTTGCTTTTAACTCAAGTTAGCAATTTCCTGGCTAAATGAAGCATTTTCACTGCTTATTTATTTGTTTATTGTGTAGCAACTTTATTGAGATATAATTCACAAGCATACAATTCACCTGTTTGAAGTATACAATTCAATGGTTTTAAGTCTACTCATGGAGTTGTGCAGCCACTGTCACCATCAGTTTCAGAACATTTCATCACCCCACGAAGAGAGTACTCGTTAGCAGTCACTGCCCATCTCCCCCGAACTCCCCAGCCCTGGTCAACCCCCAGTCAACTTCACAGCTCTGTGAACCCGCCCATTCTGTGCATCTCCCATAAATGGAGTCGTGCAGTATACGGCCCTTTCTGACTGGCTTCTTTCACTTTGCACCATGTTGTCGGGATTTGTCTGTATCCTCGTGTTTCTCGCTCACTGCTTGTTTACTTGAGACAGTTCACACATCATGTTCAGGATTCTGTGAGTGTCTTCTTTTGTTAAAGTGGATGTTATTGTCTTCATTTTTTTGTTTTGTTTTGTTTTTTGTTTAGATGATATAATGTCTATTTTTAATAGACTAATAAGAGAAAAAAGCTAATTTGTTTCTAAACTCATTTGTTCATAAATATACTTTAAATTACATGGTTTAGCATTGATTAAAATGAGCATATCCCTGCAGTTGCTTTCATAAATATTGTATTCTCTGAAAATAAGAGTGTTTTCAGGATGCATTGTTTATTGTTCATGGTGTGCTGGCATAGTCCCAATGTCTGACTGGCCAAGTAGCTTTTTCATTTACATAAAATGGATTGAAATGGATTGGCATTACATAGCTGCCTTCGGGGCAAAACTGGCCCAGTGTAGGAATACTCTAGTCCCAAGTGTGAAAATAAATCTTTGAAAACAAACGTTCTAGAAACACTTGCTGACAGTTCTGCTTGTAGTCATTTCCCTCATCAGGTGTTAACCATCACAGAGAATTTGAAGATTTTAGACTTTTATCTACAAAGTGGGATTTTATTATGAACTAAATCCACAGCTCCTTTATTTCACAATAACAAGGGAAGTAGCTCTTATATGCCGCTATTAGAGCACATGACGTCCAGTTTTAGCTTCTTTACATTTCATTTCATAATATTTTTGTTGTTTCCCTTAACTGTGTCACTTTGCTGTTTGTTTTCAGATCAATGCGGTCTCACTCTATCTCCTTTACCTGGTGGAAATGATCTCCTCTGGACTTCAGATTATCTATAACACCGATGAGGTAAGTTCTCCTCTAATTTTTTAGAGCTCAGCTACAGCTCTGCAAATATCTTTTTTTTTTTAACTTTTTGAAACTTATTTTTAGTTTCATAGGAATGGATTATTCTATTTTTTTTTTTAGCTGAGTCATCCTGCCACCTGTTGGCAGCTCAATGGCAGCTCAGCTTGGGCCGGGCATCGAACCGTTGTTGCTCAGAGCTCAAACCCTTGAGCGAGCTCTTAACCAACTGAGCCACTCGGCCGGCCCTGAAATGGATTATTCTTAAATTCATATAGTCAGATACTGGATTTGGGATATTGGATCGAGAAATCTTTATATTTTGAGTGCAGAGTACTTTAAAAATGAACAAATATATAACAAGTTATAAAACTTTACTTCTTTGAAGGCTCTATTCAGGTGATCTGAAATAAAAACTAACTTTCAGAAAATTTTAGTAACAATGAAAGTAAAATTGCAGATTTTCTCAGTTGTTATGTCTTTCTTCACTTCATTGCTTTTTGTAACCTATCCTTTTAAAAGTAGAAAGATACTTTTATCATCTTGTATTCTTTTTCTTTGTGGGGGGCCTCTCAGTAGGGTTCTTGATGTTTTTCAGAAGATAAATACCAGGCTCTCATTCTTATTGAAAATTTGCAAAGAATGTATATCCCAGTGTCAGGAGCATTTCCTTCCTAGGCAGTGGTGCTTGAACAAACCCAGACACACATGCCAACACACTGTGAAATGTGCCACAGGGGGGACAGAAAGCTTTTCTTCCCGAGATGGTGCATGTGACGGGCAGTCCATCCGAGAGAAGGCAGGCTGTGTGCTCCTGTCCCGTGACCCACGCAGGGGCAAAGCTTGTCTCGTCTACAGACACAGGGTCCTCGGTGGCTGCGCGAGACCCCTGGGAAGCCGGTGCGTGGAATCCTGCCCTCCAGTCAGTCACAGTCTTGCGGGTCCTTCCAGTTGGGCCTTTTAATTACAGCAAGTAAAGTCTGCTTCGAAATGAAGAGAAAGGATAAAGAAGAAATAATGATACAGAGGAACTAAAAATAGCCACTTCAGTTTTCTTCTGTTTGGTTCATTAAGACTTATGTTTTCATTTCATCTAAATCATTCTCATTTTTAGTAATGTTGTGAAATACTGCTATTCAAACATTTTGGGTAGGTGAGGGGCTGGGAGACTCCTATTTCAGACCAATCTTAAGCAGCATCCTAAATATAAAACAAATAAAGGAAGTGTGTCCCTGACTAAGGAGAGGAGGGCTCCCAGAACCAGCCCATTTAGCTTTCCATTTCTTCCCACCCATAGCAGCTCCAGAGCACAGGGAGGAGCAGAACACAGGATGGTAACCATTGACAACTGAGGCAGCTAACATGGCCGTTGCCAGAGATTTCCCATTCATGTGACTGATGGTGCAGAAATGGCCTCTGTTAGTGATGGCTTTGTTCATTTGGTATTTTCATTTTCAATTTTTAACATTTATTTTGTTTTTTCTCAAAAAAAACCATTATTTTTGTCTTTTCTCAATATCTGCCATAGTTCATTTTGATTGATTAATTTATTTATTTTTAAAGTTCATTGGGGTGACAATGGTTAATAAAGTTACTTAGGTTTCAAGGGTACAATTCTGTAATACATCACGTATATATCACATTGTGTGATCACTATTTTAAATCTTCATTTGTCAACTGACATTTTTCCTAAATATGATGTTGCTTTAACGGTCACATTCTGTTTTATATGGCTTTTCTATATTTAAACAATTTTGGTATTTTCTTCTTAAATTTATTTTTAAATTTTTTCTCATGCTTTCTCTTGGCCTTATAGGTTTTATGTGGTAATATAAAGCTTTTATCTAGCCAATATCAATAAGCCTTCAACATGCCCACTTAAAATCCTGGAATAATAACATGTTATAGCCACTCACCAATGTTTTCCTGGAAGCTTTATACACTGTGTCAAGGATCGTATGGAGAGGCAGAAAATGGCCGCTTAGAACCCCCAGTGGAGGGGGCTCCTTCTTGCTAATATTTCAGAGAAATGGATCCTCTGAAAGGTGCTACGACTTGGAACCCTGTTCTTTTCTAACTATACCTTATGCCCTGGAAAGTCAAGTTTGTAGTCCTCTCTCTCTCTCTCTCTCTTTCCCTTGGTTTTTTTTTTTGTTGTTGTTACCAACCAGATTTACATTTCAGGGCAGTCCAAGAGCCTGGGGAGGAGGTGGGGCTCCCACTCATTTCTTTTGCTATTTACTATTAAAGTTTTAATTTCTCCAAACCCTTCTTTTACTTAGGATTGAAGAATGCATAGTTTGGGGAGACATATATGTATATCACAGACACACACACATACACACATGAAAAAGCAAGCATACATGTAATATAACATACATATTATGTTGTCAGCACTTGGGTTTTTCAATAAGCCATTTTCCTTCTTTTGACAGCTCATCATCCTAGCTTTACTGATTCTCTTGTTCTTATAAACTTGGTACCCACACCTAGTTCCTTAAGGAGAAGGCCATTGTCTCCCTAAGGTGCTCTGAACATACTGAGTGCCAGTGTCTGTGCTGATGAGCTTTGCTGGGGGCGTCCTGTAAGGGCAGGAAGGCAGTGCCCACCCATTTCCTGCCATCTTTCATCGCCCACACACACATGTCATGTTTGATGCAAACACAGTCTGCACTGGTGTCTGTAAAAGTATCGCAGTGCACGAGACTGGCTTTTTATTCAAAATAAAAGCTGAAAGAGGCAAAGTTCTGCAGTTCTGTCCTGATACTGTTATTTACTTTCTCTTCTTTATCTGAGGAGAAATCCATTATATATGTTAAACTTACATATTTGAAATATATGTTGATAAATATTATATATCTGTTACTTAAATATAAAATTCACCTAATTCAGTCCTCTGTCTACCTGTGGAGATGACTTAATGGAGGTAATCTGTCAGAAGGGGCAATGTGATGAACTGTCATGTGGCATTCTGTGTGACAGTCCAGGACACCCTCCATAAATACATTTCCTAAAAGCAGATGAAAAGAAACAAAGGACTCATTCAGAAATGGGTCCAGAGAAACTTTTCAAAAATCAAAGAGCCCCATGTTATCCCCCAAACTCGTATAACAAATGAGATTTTGTTTTGTGTTTAAGGTGTTTTCCTGCTTTTTGTAGAAAAACTTCATTATATGAAAAGACTCATAATTCTTTTATAAAGAAGGGATTTTTCTAGACTTCAGTGATACCACAACTATAAGTTTTGGAAAATACCTTGAAGGTGAAGATACAAGGTTAAAATTTAGTCTCCCCTTCCTATATTTTACATTTGCTTTTATTTTAATTAAGGTATTAAAACCTGTTAATTGTATGTCTCTGTGTTAAGTTATATCAGCTAAACGTTTATACAATGAAGTAGAGAAGCTACCTGTATGGATTCTAGTGCCCCTTCTCCTGTATTATGACTAACCTTGGTGTCCTGTAATGATGTCACAGTGTCATGTCATTTTAGAAAAAAGTTACCTTAGATATCCTTCTTATAAACTTAAAATTTAAGGAAATAAGCATGAATTGGGGCTTACACTAGATGGTCTGTTGAACCAGCTGTACTGACAAGTTCGTCAGATGGTCCTGCCTGCTCCAGTCCCTTAGATCAACGTGCTTGAGTGTTGCTTCTGTGGCTGAAAGCTTGTTTATTCAGGAATGGCCAGACGGTGCTTGTTTGGCTCCTTAAGGGGAGTTTCGGTTGTAAGTTTTTATTTTTGTTTTTTTTTCTATTAACGTTTATTGGGGTGAAAATTGTTAGTACAGTTACATAGGTTTCAGGTGTACAATTCTGTAACACATCATCTATATATCACATTGTGTGCTCACCACCCAGAGTCAGCTCTCCTTCCATCACCATATATTTGATCCCCTTTACTCTCTTCTACTATTTTCCCCCCCCTCCCCCTCTGGTAACCACTGAACCATTGTCTGTGTCTACGAGGTTATAAGTTTTATAGTAGTAGAAATACTGCCAAAGCCTGTGGGTGCTGTGCGACCTGAGTGAGACCTGTGTGACACAATCTCCTTCACTGATTGGGTCTCATGTGCTATTTATTTTGTATTTTGCGAAGGTATCTTCTTCCACCTGACCTAGAAGCCCTTTTCAGACCTCTTCAGATAGAATGACACGTGGAATTTCTTTTTGTCTCAGTTACCTATTGCTGTATAACAGATCATCCCAGGACTGAAAAGACTGAACATTTATTATCTCATAGTTTCAGGAATTCAGGAGCCGCTGAGCTGGGTGGCAGTGACACGGGGTCTCACATAGTTGCACTCAAGCTGTCAGCCAGGTCTGCTGTCCGTCAAGGCTTCACTGAGACTGGAGAACTGAGATGCTCACTCACTCACATGGCTGTGGGCAGGGCTGCTTGGCTGTTCTTACAGTATGGCAGGTGACCTCCTCCAGAGCAAGCAACGCAAGAGAGCCAAACACAAGTATAGTGTTTTCTGTTCTGTGACCTGGCCTCAGAAGTCACCATCTGTCACTTTACTGTATCTTATTTATTGCATCCAGGGTGGGAGGGGACTACTTGGGTATGATTGGGGGCCAGCCTCCTAATCAGTAGTTTCTAGTTTGGTAGAGAAACTTTTTTTATTAAGATGTGTTTTGTCTCTTATACACTGAGGCTTTTTAAACGTTCTTTCATTCTGTACATGTAGAGTGGAGATGGGGTGTATGTATTGTCACTTCAGAGGACCTGGAGGTGAAGGGTAGGCGAGATGCCCATAATCAAGGGCCGGCCGAGTGGCTCAGTTGGTTAAGAGCTCGCTCAAGAGTGTGAGCTCTGAGCAACAGTGGTTCGATGCCCGGCCCGAGTTGGGCTGCCGCTGAGCTGCCAACAAGTGGTAGGATGGCTCAGCTAAAAAAAAAAAAAGGGGGGGGGAGAGAGAGATGCCCATACTCAGTTTGCCATATTGAGCCAAACATGATGTGTACATTCAAAACCCTGTAATCAGGACCGGTGGCCCACCTAAGATATTGCCTTTCTTAAAATGAATAAATAAAAACTGACTATAATCTTTGCTTTCCTTAGTGACTTTTGAGAGTGTAAATTTCATCAAATGTCTGAAATGTTTATTTGGAAGCTATGTGACTCCTGGTCTGGTGTTTGGAGCTCACCTCTAACTCTAAGCTTTGAGTTTATAAGAAGAGGAACCGGTAGTTATACAAAGGTGGGGGAAGATTAGAGGCAAGGATAAAACACTCGAGACTCTGGGCTGCCCCGGCGTGGGCCCGGCTTGTGGCAGAGCTGAGAAATACCGTCTTATCTCCAAAGTCTTAGACTCATGTAACATCATATGGGCAGTTTAGATTCCAAATCTTATCATCTAGTACAGTGGTTCTCAACCTGTGGGTTGCGACCCCGTTAGGGGTCGAACGACCCTTTCACAGGGGTCACCTAAGACCATCGGAAAACAAAAAGATATTTACATCACGATTCATAACAGTAGCAAAATTACAGTTACAGCGTAGCAATGAAAATAATTTTATGGTTGGGGGTCACCACAACATGAGGAACTGTATTAAGGGGTCGCGGCATTAGGAAGGTTGAGAGCCGCTGATCTAGTACAAAACAGTGCTTTACATTTTTCTTCATTTTTAAGATGCACAGCCCTCAGGAACAGTAATAGATACATCACTGACGAATCATAGCTGAAGCATTGACAGGATTTTAATCATCTTCTTGTATGGTACAATATTAGGTTTTCATTTTAGGCTTTATAGTAGAATAACCAGGTGTAACACAGTATTCATAGTAGTAATGTAATCACCACACAAATTTCAACATGTTAAAAAAGTGTTGGTAGCCAACTAGGTATTTGGATTTCAAATGGCATCTAATTGTTCTCACAAATATCTGAAGATCCTGTTACTGCATGTTTCATCCTCCCTTTTTTTTTTTTAGGTCTCTTTTATTCAAAACCTTGTGTTTTGTGTAGAAAGAGTTTACCGTGTGCCTGACTTTGGTGTCTGGGAAAGAGGAAGCAAATATAATAATGGCAGCACAGAGCTACATTCAAGGTAACTTGCCGATTTCTGAGTGTTTTTTAAAATTTAAATGTGTGCATTTGAATATGAATAAAAATCAGAGTATTAGATTGGAACTGTGGTTTCTGTAATTTTCATTTTTTTTCCTGTATATGATGAAGATGAAACTCACTTAAAATTAAAGCAAAAGAGCCTGTCTCAGTGCCCACGAGCAGGTGCAGAAAGGAGCAGGGTGTATTTCCCAGCCTCCCCCGGGTCCGCACCTGCGCATCAGCCTCCGATCCATGACTCGGCCTTCCGCGCAGCCAGCTCATTTGCTTTCTCCTCTTTGCAGTGATGCTCTTTGAAAGACCAAGTACATTCAAACTGCCGAACACCAGCATATGTGCATTGCGTGTAAAATTCCCTTCCATGTTCTAGAACTGATTTTTATCCTAACCAGAGATGTTCTTACCTTTTACATAAAACTTAACATTCGTTGTTAAGAGGTGTGATCAGCGGCTTGGGCTATGGTTTAGTTGGTTCAAATAAACCAGTAGCTGATGACTGATGTTAATAGTTTATGAATTTCATTTACCTCCTTAGGGTTAGGGAAATAGCTTTAGTGACTTATTGCCCTTTTAAATATTCTAAATTTATGCCTAGGAGGTCATCTTTTAACTAAAAAGTGTAGCTCAATTAGTCCTATCCATTTCACACTAAAAGACTGAAGAATTGAAAGGTTATCAGCTGTAGGTCAGCTCAGATTATTGAGACTTAAATGAAGTAGAGAAAGAGTTTAGGAAACACTGGTTAAGAGGAATCTGCAGCTCTATACTTTTTTGGATAGAAGGACTAATCACACAGAAAATTAAGCTGATACAAGATACTCAATAAGGGCAAGACTGACTCCAGGCCGGCAGCTGTGTAACATCTCTAATGCCTCAGCTTCCTCACCTACAAAATGAAGATAACAATAGTTTCTACTGCATAAAGTTGTAATGATTGTGTTAACATTTTATATTTTATATACACGCACGCGTGTGTGTGTGTGTGTGTGTGTGTGTGTGTGTGTGTGTGTGTAGCATTTGAATACCTGGCATAAGTAAGCACTAGAATACAAGTGTATTCTCACATTTCAGAATATTTTAATACACATTTTGAAACAAAAAGGACCTTCAGGTTAACTAATATACGAACACTTTTCTATAAGTTTAATGATTCACATGAGAGATTTTTATAATAGAGAGCAGGACAGTAGCGTTCAGTGGAGGAGTCAGTGAAGAAGAGAAATAATATGTGGGAACGTTCAGCTCAAACGTAAGACAAATTCTGGCAAATAAAAAAACCAGGAAGATAATATTATGTCAGCCATCATCCATATTTAGTTCTCAACTTAATTAAGTTCCAGATTATCAGTCAAATTATAAGAAAGAAAGTGGAAAGAAAAGGTGATTATTAAACATTTGCGTTTTCATTGTTTATGATTTATCGTCCCCTTCTGCTTTTCAGTGAGCAGACATTATTTTAAGTATAAAATGTTTGAAGTAGGGGTTTTTCAGTTTATAAAAACTGTAGTTCAGTAAATCCTCACTTAACACTGTTGATGGGTTCTTGGAAACTGTGACTTGAAGCCAAATGACATAACGAAACCAATTTTAACAGGCTGATTGATATACAAAAACTCCTACAGCATATTCCTGGTCACTGAAACATCACCAAACTTCTAATTAAGGACCCCAAACACTTCTCATATTAAACATTGAAAGCAGTGTGAGTTTTATATACATTTAGGAAAGATGAATAAAAACAAGTAAGGTAATGATTTTCCAGTTGAGGGTGCAAGGTGGGACCCCAGCCTGGTCAGGACGCGTTTCATCGCGGGGCCACTCACACACACCCGCACTCTCTCGTCCTGGGACAGTGTAGACACTCCCTCCTAATGTGCACATCTTCGGGATGTGGCAAGAAACCAGAATCCCTAGAGAATACCCATGCAGACATGAGAACCTGCGAACTCCAGTGGCCCTGCCGACGAGCAATGTTCCTTTTTCTCACCAGTGTGGCAGTGAAACGACATTGAATGAAACGATATTTGAGGACCTGCTGTTAGCAGAAAGAACCTTGGGTAGAAGTTACCATGAACCCTAGAGAGTGAGGGTGCTGGAAGGCCCCTAATGAAAAAAAAAGAAGCTCCAATTTGTTTTCTTGTAACAAAGGTGCCAGTCTTTAAATTGAATCATTCATTAAAGATTTTATTTCAAGGCTTGAGAGTTCATTATGCGAGGTTCTTTGCTACCCTTTGCATGCAAAATTAAATTAATTTTTGCAGGCAAATTTTATTGGAATGGATGGGAAATGAAGGATGTCATTTAGATTTGGTTTTATACATTTAACGTTTTCCTTCTGATTTTCCATAGTATAACACTTCACAATTCCCCAGAATAACTTTAGACATTTTTTTTTTCAAATGTTTCTGAGCTCATCTCCACAGCCTGTTTTGGATGTGTCACTTCTGGGTCTATTTTGAAACTGCAGGAGAACTTGGCGCTCATGGATGCAGCGATAGCAGTGGCCGTGGCCAGTATCTTTCTGTGCTCATGCCTGGGTCGTGGAATTTAGGGGTGCCGACACCCAGGGTTGTCACAACTCAGTCTGTTGCTTCTGTAAGACACCTCAGAACTGTCTGTGCCTAGTGGGATCTGATCTTGACTGCTTCATGTGATATCTGTAAGCCTGAAACAGTGTACAGTAATTCTTGCTGCAGGTACTCACTGCCTTTTGCCTTCGGACCTCCTGTGCCCCTCTCCCTCTCTCTGTCCTTCGCAGGAGTCAGAGAACAGAGTCATCAAGGATTGGGGTGCCTTGGTGCGCCCTGGGGCGTTGTCAAGGTGACTGGCTTGATGAATGTCTCTTCCTTCCCTTCCACACTGGGCACATGTTTTCTAAGATGCCCTCTGATCAAAGAGGAGCACTGCTGTGGGCCCCCAACACACACACACACACACACACACACACACCCCACACACACTGACATACACACACACACACACACACACACCACACTAACATACACCACACACACTGACACACACACACCCAGACACCCACCGACACATACACTGACACACACACCACACACCACACACACCGACATACACAGACACACACACACACTGACACACACACACTGACACACCCAGACACACTGACACACACACACACACACACACGCACACACTGACACACCCAGACACACTGACACACAGACAGACACACACCGACACACACACACGCACACTCACACGCATACACACTATTCTGAAGTCCAAGGCCCCCTCTTCAGCATCGTGCTCAGTAGCCCTTTAATAATTGCAACCTGGGACACTGTAGCTAAGAATATCCAAGTTGTTTTTACTGTATCACATTGTGTTTTAAAGTGTTAAAAAGCTTTTCTAAAATTTGAAAAACAGCAGAGTGGACCTGCTTGGTGAAATTGTGGTATGTTTCAAGGATATCTTCACTTGATAATCAGTGCAGCTTGATTCAGTCTAACGCTTTGGTCAGACCCACCCTGCGCGGCCTTTTTCAGCCCCAGGTTTGCTGGCATCCCTTTCAGTTCAATTTCTTGAATTATTTAGTATTTCTTACATAACGCCATGATTTTTTTCTAAAAGGTGATGTCATTGCATTTATCTGAACCCTATTCGAGCAGGAGCCTCACCCTTTGCAGGGCTGTAGTTTAGGGATCCTGTGCTCTGAGCACATTGCGATTCTCTTAAAATGTTTCCTAAACAACCACCCTGCTCTCCTGACCTTTCTGCTCACTTGGCTCTTCTCAGACCCCTCTCAGCGTCTCCTCGGGTGTCTGAAACTCTCAGATTCTCCTCTTTTCTCTTATATCTTCTCTCAGTCTTTTAATAAATGCCCATCCATTTAAAAATCCTGTATTCTAATATTTGATTAATTACATGGCCTTCATATGTCATTTTGGTGCCTATTTATTGTCTCACTAATTCTTTACCCCCAGGATTACATAGCCAAGTAACCTTCTCAGCTGCTCCAAGATTAGTTCACACGTATTTTAATCTATATATTTCCCTCTCCTCGTTTATGTACTTATATTCCTACTCCCTAGGGCTACCTTTAATCCTTTAAACCCAAACCCTTTTGTTTTGGCAAAGAGATGAGTCTATAAAATGTGAATTGAATCCCAAACTGAACTTTGAATTTTTTTGGTTGTTGGGAAGCAAAAGGGAAAACTGTACTTAATAAATTAGTGATGTGGATGATGGCCACATGGAAAGAAGAGGTTTAGAAACATTAACTGCTAAATAAGATTTTACATTTAACAACATAATTTCATGTTTTATGTTTTTGATTCTTGTATTTGCAAGATTGTAGAAGCAAAGCAAGCTTAAATCGGATTTTTCAAGGGTTTTTTTGATGGGTCTATGTTCTATTCTCTTGGCTTTTCCAATAAGGAAAGTCATCACTAAATGTCAGATGAGTAACCATCATAGCACCACTTTACTCAGCTGAAGATGCTTTCAGTGACCATTTTATTCCACACAGTGCTTTTTATCTAAAGTAACTCCTTAATCTTCTTCAGTCATGTTTGATATTCCAGTTTTTGAGCTACAATAGCAGCAACTAGCCATCCATTCTGCTTTATTGTGTGTATTTTTCTGTATTGAACAATTCATGAGCATCCATTAAAACCGTAGTACTGTAACGTCCTTTTTCTTTTAGGAAGTGTGACTGGGTAGCTTGGGGAGTTATAGCGTCGTGTTAATGAGCAGGAGATTGTGAATTTAATCCCCGTGCTTGCCATTCATTTTGTTTGGATTCCATGGTGGGTTATAAATCACCTAGTGCAAACCCATCATCTTTTGTAGAAAGGCTTTGATTTATGCAAGAAATTACTTTATTGCAAACTATCTCCCCAGCAAACATCACTTTAGTTTAGCCCTCATAAGTGAATGTTGAAGTAACACCTTGCAAACATCAAATTGGTGAATGTTCTATTGATACTTGTTACCTAATAGTAACATATACAAGAGCTAATCATAGACTAATTCAATTTTCTGAGAATGTTTTGTGCCAGTAAAATATTTTTAATTCTTACAACATTATATATTACACTCACCAGTCAAATGTAAGATCACATGAAGAGTGTTCCATTTTTTAAACAACTTGCTTCTTGTCAGAGATTTCAATATCCAGTGGGTAATAAATTAACATATTTGTAAATTTCAGTTAAGTCCAATTATTTCACCAATCGCATTGGGAAAGAAAATCAAAGTGGAAAGAATTTGACATTTACTCTAGCCCAGTACACTGTTCGTTTCTTTTTAAATGCTTTATTTAGAAGACGATTTCCAAATCCATCCCTCAGCTGTCTTTTGGCTCCATTGTTAGAGACAGAACCTTGGGCTCGCTACACTGTGCATCTACTCCAGCACAGAATTTCTCATGTAGTTGCCTTTGAATAAGTTATTTTCTCTCACTTCTCAAAATACTGCTAGCATATGTTCCTCACGCTGGAAGTGGGGGTTTTCTGGTGTTACTCAGTTAAGAGCATGTAAATATGTGCGCCCTGGGCTAATGGGGAACTCCTAGGACCTCAGGAGCACATTGCTAAGCATGCAAATGAGTCAACAGTGAGTGCTTTGGCATGAACTGCCTGCCGGCTGATGTACCGCCTAGGAGCTGTCCGGGCCTTGGTCCTGAAGGTCTGGAATCTTGCGCAGGTCCTGCTTGGCTGTCTTTTGTAGTGTGTGAGGCTGAATGTGATTGGCCTCCTTGTTCTGGGGACATCACAGAGTTAGGAACCTGATTTAGGTTGTTTTCTGGTTACCTGTTGTCACGAACAAGCCACCCCAAATTTGGAGGCCTAGACAACACTCTTATTATTATTCATTCTCATGGTTCTGAGGTTTGACCGGACTAAGCTGTGTGCTTCATGCTTGGGGTCGCTATGTGCTTGCCGTCAGTGGTGGCGGGGCTGAGTCAGCCTGAAGGCCTCCTCGCTCGGGGAATAGATTGTTGCTGTCGTCCAAAAAGCCTGTATGAAGTTGTCCCATACAGGCCTCCTTTCAGCGTGGTGGCTGGGTTCCAAGGCCCCGCACCCTAAAGCAGAGGGCCAGCTGGGAGCTGAAGTTTCCCATCTACTCACTATCCCATAATAAAAGTAATGCTTCCCTGACAGCATTTCATGTAAACAACCCATAGAAAATGTAGGTCGTGACGACATGAATAGCTTAGAACAGTGGTTCTCAAATGTATTGAGGCACCTGAAGGACTTGGTAACACTGGTTGTTGGGCTCCCCTCCCAGGGAGGAGTGAGAGCTGGCATTTCTGAGCAGTTCTGGGGTGATGCTGCTGTGCTGGGGACCCCACTTTGTTAGTCACCACCTTAGAGAAATGCAGACACGATGACAGATC
The DNA here is from genome assembly GCF_001890085.2 of Hipposideros armiger. Classification (NCBI taxonomy): domain Eukaryota; kingdom Metazoa; phylum Chordata; class Mammalia; order Chiroptera; family Hipposideridae; genus Hipposideros; species Hipposideros armiger. Next base: position 3,476,662 of record NW_017731354.1, read on the forward strand.
ATTCATTGTAAATGATATTAATGGTATATGCAGATATTTTTAGAAAAAATATTGCTTTAAGTAAAATACAGTGGCTATTAGGTCTAAAATACTTAAAAGGTGGTATTTAAGTGACAGTGTCATATTTTAATGAAATTTGGGTCTTCCCATTTCTCAGCACTGTGTTATGTGTGGCATTTGAGAGTCCAAAGGAGTATACATTTTATTATAAAGAGAAGAAAATAGCAAAAAATGAGAGGTACGGTCATCAGTTGTTCTGTGAGCATAAAAGAATGCCTATTTCATTAGTTTCTAAGCAGCAAGTTTTTGAATGGGTATATTAAACCACACTTGTGATAAATGTATGATGTGCGAGATCTCTTTAAGGCCCAGAGTTGACATCAGAAAAACTCTTTTACGTTGATCTAAACTAACGAAGCCTAACCTGGTCATTACTGTGCGCATGTCATCTTAATACACCGTCCTCTAAAGTTCATGCTCCCCCCCCCCCGAGTTAGTGAATATAAATGAGGCTAGAATTAAAACTACTCCCATCAATTGTATGACCATTTGTCTAGATCAAGGTGAACCTAGAAATATTTTTCCCAAAAGATCACTAGCCATAAAAAAGAAAAATTAAAATACTGAAATGTCAGACTGAAGTCTCTTAGATATTCTTCTTCTTGCAGAAGTTGTTATAAGTGTTAATAAAGAAACTTGCTTGTGAATATTCATCAGATAATGGTTCTTATTTTTGTAGCCAAATATATCAGAGTTATAAAGTACTTTCCTTTCTCTTTCAGCTCTATTGGCTTAGCAAAAGCAGCTCTAGAAGCAATTAATGGATTTAACCTCTTCGGCAACCAGGTAAAAAAAACAGCCATAGCAACAACAAACTTTGATTATTTTTTTTTGAGTTACATGTTTAATTAATTTGGCCACTCATTAACCAAGTCGTTCCTTATGATTAGAGAATGTCTGAAATTTATGTAGCAGCTCATGTTTGAACAAGCTTCACTTTGAATATAATTTGCCAGTTAAATTTTAGTTTTCTAACTGAAAAACGTTGCTTAATTAAATAAAATTTCTTGATAAAGAATTCTCATTATCTTTGTTCAGTGACTTATCCCTCAAGTCTCTTGATGAGCTTTCACATTTTTAAATATTTCTGGCATTATAGGCCATGTATTTTTCATGTTAGTTTTCATGTTGGTTTCAATTTAATGTATATCCGTGTCTACCTCTTGTAGAGGGGAATTTGTGCAATGTGTACAGCTAAACAATTGTAAGCTTGGATCCTAGCTTAACCCTCAACTGGCTGTAATCATGTATCTAAATCTCATTTTCTTTGCAATAGAAGGGAAACCCTGAGGGTTGCCTTAAATTTTTATAAGGTCTTTAACCAGTTTTTGCACCTCATCCTATGACCATGGATTGAATTGTTGATGGAAAGGAATAAAACTATAAACAGACAGGTTACTTCTCTGGATCAAGAAGTAGGCTAATTTTCTTGAGCAGTTTTTATAAAGATTTCTAAGATGGAAGGACAAAGGAAGATATAATTTACTCCAAGCTATTAAAATGCTAAGTTGGTAGAGATACATTTGAGGAAGTTATACAGACACGCAAAATGTGACATGGCTTTTTATGGCTGTTTGAATACCATGTACCTCCAGTCTGAATTGAAGAAAGTTTCAAGTTGGAGTGTGGCAGCACAGCACTGCCTTCCCCTCCCTCCACACAAACCCGTCTCTTCTCACTCCAACTTCCTCTGGAGGATGGATTCTGGTTATATCCAGGACGTGAAGAATGGCCACAGACATGAAAGGACTGGGAAGCGGGGAGCAACACCTCATTGTGGGTGCCCAGGAGGTGACTCTAAACCACACATTTCACATACTCTTCCTCTCTCAAGTCCTCTGGCTGGAGAAATGGAGGGATCAGAGCCCGTGGGGATTTGGGGGGGTGTGAGCCTATGAAAAGCCTGTGTCCAAATGTTATGCCTCTCCTGGAGATTCTGGAGCCTCGGGCACTTGGCTTGTCAAAACATTTCTCACTCCCTGAAGAGTCAAAGACTCGTGGAAATCCCACGTGTATCTTTCGATATTTTTTTTCCTTTTCCTGCCTCACTCTCAATACATGCATTTAAATGTGTGAATGTGTGTATGACTGTGTGTGTGTTGGGGGGGGAGAAAGAGGGGGGGAAGGGAGGGGAGGGAGGAAGAGGAAGGGAGGAAACAGTAGGAGGATAATAAGGCGTAAAGGAATGGCATTGCAGAGTTACTCACAATGGCCAAGATATGGAAGCAACCTGTGTTCACTGATGGATGAATGGATGAAGAAGAGGTGGCATGTACATGTATACACAGTAGAATGTTATTCAGCCACCAAAGAATAAAATCTTGACATTTGCAACAACATGGATGTCCTTCGAGGGCACTATGCTAAATGAAATAAGTCAGAGAAAGACAAGTACCAGGTGATCTCACTAAGTGGGGCATCTAAAACAAAACAAAAGGTCCAAGGTCATAGACACAGAGAACCGGGTGGTGGTTGCCAGAGGTGGGGTAATGCGGTGGGTGAGATGGTGAAGGGGGTCAAAAGGCATAGACCTCCGGTTATGAAGTCAAGTAAGTCATGGGGACGTCATGTAGCGTCATGTATTTACTAGAAAATAGTCACAGAAACTCAGTTTGGGAGTCAGGTTTGAGCTGTCTGTCTGAAAATGTGCTCTTTTGATGGAGTCATGATATTATGGCAGAGTTGTGATGATTTCGGGAAATGGAAGATGGATAAAATATCCGAAGTCAATCAAATATTCTGTATGACATATAAAACATCCTTTCATATTCCTGTCTTTAATTGGAAAAATCATAATATTGACAAAAAAAAAAGATGAGGCCAGAACCTAAAAGGTGATGACTAGAGAAATTGCTCGTTACACAAAGTGTTCAAAGCAGTGCAGATGTATTAGCTTCTTTTGAAATCTGAAGGCTTAAAATGAATGTGTCTGATAATTTAAAGTAGGTGATAATTAATTCCATATGTACGATCTCCTTGATGACATTTTTCAAAGTTTGCTTCTGAATAGGAATAGCTGCCTATGGCCCTGGGTGAATTTTATCCTCCTGTCAATTGGGCCATATGCCTAACATATGGTCCATCTTTTAAGAGGACAAGAAACAATGTAGTTAACTAGCCTTTGACCTCAATGTTAAAATACAGTGATATAAGATTATTTTTCCCCTTGGCCATATTTTTTAGAGGCTCTCAGAGAAAGAGGCCTGAACAAATATTTTGATGAATTTAGATAAATAAGCCATGTTTATATGTGGCTAGAAAATAGAAGTTGGCTGTTTATATGAATTAAATAATGGCAAGAATTGCCAAATTTGCCATTTCACTTCATTATGTATAAATTATCCTACTTAGACTGTATCTTTAAAAATCCAACTCAGAGCGGCCGGTTAGCTAAGGTGGTGAGAGTGCAGGCTTATAACACCAAGGTTGCTGGTTCAATTCCCACATGTGCCAAAGAGTTGCGCCCTCCACAACTAGATTGAAGACAATTACTTGACTTGGAGCTGATGGGTCCTGGAAAAGCACACTGTTCCCCAATAAAAATTTCTTAAAAAAAAAAAATCCAACTCAAAGCAGACTGATATGGCATGTCATTAACTTTATCATCAGCCTAAGGGTCAGTTACAAGCCCTATTTGTGTACTTACAGGCGCTGCACATCTCACACCCACTCATTTCTCTGCTGTTTAGTTCCAACACCCATACTTGCTCCCGTTCCCCCAAAACTCAGGTCCTAGCTCTGGTCCTCACCTTTCCCATGAAGCACCCTGAGTTCCCTGTTTTGTTTTCTCCTGTTACCTTTACAGGTTCAGTATCATTGTTATTCTTTCCTGGACAGACTTTTGTTTTGTTTAGTGGTCATCTGGTTCAGGACTGTGTATCACCTGGGTCAGCTCCTTAAGAACAGAGGTCAAACTCTACCCTGTTTGTTTCCCTCAAAGCAGAGAACACACTGTTACTCTGACAGTGGCAGCTACTGCATAAAGCTTTGTTAAACCCGGTTTTGTGAGTAGAGAGAATAAGAGTGACAAATAATAGAACGAACAGTTTAGCAATAATCTGGCTGTTGAGAGACAGCCTTATTCATTCCTTGTTTGTTGATTGATTTGTCAGAGTTAAAACAGATTTAAGAAATGATATGAATGAAAAATTCTATTTTCTGAGCTCAGGTTCATGTATGAACATGGATTAACAGGAAAAATACGCATGTATTGAGGCCGATATATGGATGTAGGGCCCAGGACGACTAGATTGCTTTGAATTTCAGTCTAGGTGATTGATTGATCAGAGGTATTTTAGTTTCAGGGTGAATGCATCTTCAGTGTTGGTGAGAATTGGGATGAGATTTAGAAGGTAATATTGAACCGACATAATTTTTATGGTAGTTTTCTTCTTCCTTTCCCCATGTGTTTTCTGAGTATTCTTTTGTAATAGAAGCAGTCTTTATATTCCAATTTCATGCTCTTTGATTTTCAAAATACTTGTATATTAGATTCTAAATTTGATTAGATTTAATCAAGCAGTTTTTATATTCATGATTCTAGATTATATCTAAATTTGTTTAGTTTGATCATATAATCAGTGTTCTTTATTAGGACCATACAATGAGATTTTATGAATTGGAATTAGTTTTTGCATTATTTCTTGTCAAAAATGTTAGCTAAATTAGTATTTGTATTTTTATTAAAATAAATATCTTTAATTGATTAGTTATCTGGTAATCAGTACATTTTTTTTTCTCGAATAATTTTTTTTTTAATTTATTATTTTTATTGTTAGTTTCAGGTGTACAGAACAATACAATAGTTACCCTTTTTTCCCTCACAAAGTAACAACCCCCCCCCCCCATCTATTGCCCTCCCACCCCCGATATCATGCTTATCTATTACAATTCCATTGAATCCGTTCCCGCTCTCTACTCCATGTCCCAAGACTATAAGAAAACTAAGGAGAAATAGAGAAAATATAAAAATAACATTTATTTTTTATGATTGTAAAATTAATATGTATATTGCAAGAAATTTGAGAAATACTGAAAGAATAAAAAAGGAAATTGAAATTTTCTGTAATGCCACTCTCAGGTGCAACCAGTGTTAGTGTATTTGTGAATTTTCTTAATGCCCGTCTTGCTACAAGTCCTTTTTTCTTCATTTAGGAGACATTTTGCTCTTTCTCATTCCAGGGCTGTTCTTGGTCGGTTATATTTGTGGACCTCGATGCTCACAACTGCAACAGGCAGACTTTGTGCTCACTGCTTCCCAGAGAGTCAAGATCTCATGTGAGATGTTTTTATAATAAATTAATACGAGCTACCATTTACTATTGTTATCTCTGATAAACTTTTATATGCCCGTAGTACCCCATTGCAGATTTTCCTAGGGGCTGTTTGTGGCTCTATTTTTAGAAAACAGCCAAGATGGAATAATTTAATTATTTAAAAATAACTATTGTATAGAAGTAATGCAAGATTTTGACAAAAGAAAAATAAAACCCACAAATATGCAAATAATAATACAATATCTATTCAGTATTTTACTACTCAGTTATAATCTTAGGGTGACAACATTTGTGTTTATATGTTCCCATATATTTTATGTACACATAATATTTTTACTTTACAAAGCTGGCAGAATATTGTTCATAATGCTTGACAACCTAGTTCTATGAGCACACATGCTTTCATACCAATAAACATTTCTATAATATAAATTTTAATGGCTGCTAATTTACTCACCTAACTGTTGGACATTTAGATTGTTCTGTGCTTTTCACTATCATAAACAAATTGTTACAACAAGCTAAGCTGCAATGACTAGTTACTGGCATCAAATTTTTACACACTGCCTTAATTAACATCTTAAAGTTTGCATTCGGTGTTGAAACTTGAAAATACTCCTTATTAAGGAATGAAGTTTTGTCTCCTCTGTCAGGGTCGCTAAAACACACAGGTGACCATCTGCTGTCCGTCTGAGCACAGCGGCCTCCCTGGCAGGCAGGCCCTTGGCTGACTTCACCCCTGTGACTCTCCTTGGGCTGTGTTGGTCATACACTGTAGGCACCGACACCCCTTCTTTTTCTTATTGCCCCAGAACACAGATGCCGCTCTGCTCCCCTGCATCAGTTACCCTGCATTTGCCCTGGATGATGAAGCTCTGTTTAGCCAGACACTTGATAAAGTGGTTAGGAAATTAAAAGGAAAATATGGATTCAAGCGTTTCTTGAGAGATGGGTATAGAACATCATTGGAAGATCCCAACAGACGCTACTACAAACCAGCTGAAATTAAGGTATGAAAAGAATACCCCATCTCAGGTAGTATCACGGGGTGGTAGGATGCACTGACTGAGGAGGCCGACTTCCTGAGTTGGAATTCGGGCTGTGCCACTTACTAGCCTTGGGCAAGATACTTAGCCTCTCCCACAGCTCATCTCCCTAGAGAGTCCATCAGGCATTCATTGAAGCATCTTTTCTCAGAAACCCTCCTCTGACCCCGAGGCAGACTCAGGTGTTTCATCCCCTATGTTCCTGACATAGCATGTATCGTTACAGACATTTCGTAAGGCACTGCAGTTGGTTATTTATGTGTGCGCCTCCTCAAGGCTGGGAGCCCTTGAAGGCAGGTTCTCCATCTTTTTGTCTTCACGACCCTCTGCCTACTGGGTGCCGGGCGTTACTAACTGTTAGTAAATATCAATTGAATGAATGACTTCTATGTGGTGGATTAAATGAATGAACTCTTGAATAATAGGAGTTCTGAGAGATTTTTTTTTTAAAGAACAATGAAACCACTTATAAAATCAGTCAAATTTTGTTATAACTGTAAATAAATCTTTTCTGTATATCCTAACTATACTTGTTCTAATTAATGTAATTGTTCTAAGTAATATAATTGTTCTAAATAATTGTTAGTGAAATTTTGAATATTTTATTTTCCGTTTTAGCTATTTGATGGCATTGAATGTGAATTTCCCATATTTTTCCTTTACATGATGATTGATGGTAAGTGAGCTTTTCTCTGGAAATTCAAGCTATAGAATATAAGTGCTCGAAAGAAGAGCAGAAATGAAATATGACTCCTTTTAGCTGGCAAAATAGACTGCACCTCAGCGATTTGTACTGCTTTGCATTTTTATATGCTACCCTCCTGCTTTCTGAGTGAATGTTAAATCATCTAAAAAACTTAAAAAATACTTTGAATTACTTTTAAAATGATACAAATATATTTCATATTTACAAAGAAGAATTTTTTTATGAATAGAAATCTTGAACACTGCAATCTGTGACACTGTGAATATCTATAACATTTAAACTGAAGAACAGAGAAATTTCAATTAAAATTCAGTTTTCAATTCTAAATGGTAACATGACCTTCTAAAATTGATTTCCTGGAAAAATATCACATGCATATTTGCATTACCCCTTTTCAATTTTATTTTTATCATTGATATGGAAAATTACCAAAGTCATTATAACTGGGCTAATAGATTTTTCTAAGGTAAAATTTCTGTGGTGCTGAGGGAGCTCAGATGCTATTGGATTTTATGTTTTACCTTCTAGGAGTTTTTAGAGGCAAACCCAAACAAGTAAAGGAATATCAGGATCTCCTGACTCCTGTACTTCATCAGACCACGGAAGGTATAGTTGGATTGTTTTTTCAAAAAATTCTTCCTATTAATATTTCCTTAATGTTCCTTTGAAATGTATAAATGATTCCTTTTAAAAGAGCAATTTATACTAAATTGAAAAAATAAATGGGGCCTTGAAGGAATTAGAAAGACTAATCTATTAATTTGTTATAGTAAGTTTGTTTTCGTGAAAGGAGTTCATTTAGCAAGACAGGAAGGTGATGAATGTAGGTGGCATAGCTATAGTAACTGCAAAATGGCTTGCCAGGTGGGTACAGGTTCTTCCTCTGTTACCTACTGTGTCACCCCTTTACTCTGTGTAGTATGACAGTCATATAAAGTGATGGCTTTCTATCCAGGTCACCAGAAACGCTGTGTTCAGGAGGAAGCTGCCCCGTGGGAGGGCACCTGGAGACTCTGCCCTTGGCTGGAAGGCATTCCCATTGCCAGGGGCATGAGGGCTTCCTCTTTGGAGTTGCCTCTAGGGCCGTTAGTAGGTTGTTTTGAATGTCCGCAGTGGTGCTAACATGGCTTCCTCTGAGGGGGGATTTGATATTTTAGAAAGATCAAAGGCCCAGCCTCTGAGTAGTAGATTGGCTTCAGCGAAACACCAGTAGGGCCCATAAAAGAACATAAGTGATTTTTCTGCATGATTAGAAAACTAATTCTGAAAGGAATTCCAGAGGAGAAGTTCCAGACATCTCTGGTGTTGGGAAGTGTTACTAAAATAAGAACATATTCTCATGAGTGAGCAGTTATGAAAGCATATTTCTCTGGAAGTTAGAAATTAATTATGTGTCGGTGCAAAATGGATGGTCTCGTTGACACGATACACAAGCTGGCAGTCCCAGCACTGAGCCCCATTCCTGTGTCACATGAAACTTGTGACATTCTGCAGGGTTTTCCACAAGTATCTTAGAGTCAATGCTTCACATTATGTGTCACCCTTTAAAATACTTGTAATGTTAGAGTAGTGAAATGTTTATGGGTAAGCATTGAATTCAAATTTTATATTACTTTTTAAACCCAGTTACTTGATGTGTTTATGCTCCACAGAATCATTGTGAATATGATTCAGAACATAATGACTATAGTATGATGAATATAATAATATAATGAAGAACGCATTTGGAACCTCTTGACTCAGACGTTTTAGTAGTCAGTGGTGGGTCGTGCACGGCGGTGGTGGGCGAGCTAGCATGCTGCACTGCAGGCTTCATCACATCCAGAAAGCGATGTCTCAACTATTCTCTGTATCTTTCTAGCGATTTTAGACACAGAGCTCACAATTGATGATGCATGAGGGAAGAAGCAAATTTTAGGGAAACCTGTGCAATTTTATTAGGAAAATTAAGTTTACTGTGGGCTGATACTGCAAAAGAGTCTAAGAATGTTGTTGTTTTCCCTTTCATATCATTCACAAAGATTCTAGTCTTTAATAAGTTTTAGTTTCTACCAAAGAATTTTTTAAACAGGTTGGTCACAAGAGAAGATAGATTTTTTTTCTCTTAGGTGATGTTGAATGGTAGATAATGGACTTAATATTTAAAATGGAGATTTCATTGCTCTAAGCAATGGCTCAGGGTTATAATTCTTCATTTAAGATTACACGGTATCTCATTTGTAAAGCTTCCACAGACTAATCCTATTAAAGACAGCTTCTTCTATGGCTCTAAATATTTGCATACAGTGTATTTGTTGATTTCACTTAAAGGTGTGAAAATTAAATGTTGTTAAAGGAGATTATGTTCACATTGTTGGCTAAAGCATAACCTATGAATGCTGTCAAATTAGTGTTTTAAAGTCAAGAAGCTTTTTGCACATTTTTCACTGGCAGTTTCTGAAAGGAACCACAATATCCAATGTTCTATGTCCTGTCGGATCTGTCACCTCCTGTCACCAGCTGTTCTCTCTCTCTGCGTTCTAATAATTGCAATTTCTCAAAGGGAGATCTTGGGGAGCTCACTGATTTGTTGTGTTTGTTTTAAATATTTATTTTTGAACTCCATAGGTTATCCTGTCATACCAAAGTACTATTATGTGCCAGCTGATTTTGTAGAACATGAAAAAAGAAACCCTGGTAGTCAAAAGCGATTTCCTAGCAACTGTGGCCGTGATGGAAAACTGTTTCTTTGGGGACAAGCCCTTTATGTCATCGCGAAACTCTTGGGTAAGTGGAGAAAATTGGGAACCTTTTTTTCCCCTTGTTATCAAGTCCTTAGAAGTAAGTATGTCTTTGCTGACATTTTCCTTGGCTTTGGGCTGTGTTCATGCTGTTAAGAAGTCTTGGGGGAGTATCTTAGTATGTAAAGGTATATAAGATGTCTGTTTCACTGTCAAATCGATGTAGGTGCCATTAAGATCACTGAGGGAGCTACAGTCAGCTTAGCGGGTCGGTTTCTAGCAGAAGGCTGTGGGAACTTTGATTTACTTCTGTATACTGTAATAAATTTCATATGACAGCCATGTTTGGTCATAGCTTGCCGAAGGGAATTAGTTATCTCAAAATTCTCTTCCTGCTAATAAATACATGTTGGCAATGTACTCAGTTAGCTAGAAGCTTAATGGAACCATTATTCATCATTCTTTGAAGAATTATTTTCAGCTTCTCCTAAAACTTCAGCTATGGGAATATTCTTTGGATACATTGAAATGAAGGCTAATTTAACGAACCCAAAATAGTATTATGCACCTTCCTGTACCATGCTAAAATTTCAGATATTGTTAGCATTTCCATCAAAAAGCCTATCACATCCGTCAGAATTCCTTTATGGTAACAGGTGATGAAGTGGGCTGATTGTAGATACTGTGCCTGCACGAAAAGAACTGCTTGCTGCGTGAAATCCCCTTATTGTCTTTGTCGTTCCTGGTATTTCTGCATAGATGCTAAATTTGTACTGTAAGAATCATCATCTGTGCTTCCTTTTTTTACATTCCATTAGAGAGAATATTTCAAAGTCCAGACTTCCAACTCGAGCTTTACACAAATAATATATAAGAGCAAACAGAAGCTAGCTAAAGAAGAGAGAGTTAAGTTAATGCTGTTTTCCATTTTTTCATTTTCTAACTGCATTTTCTGGGTCTCCATATAAACTTAGTGCTAATTTAAGAACCTGTAGAACAATTTTCTTCCTTTAAATGGACAGTTCTTTGATATGGAGTTGATACTATTTATATAGATTTTGCTTTTATATTTTCCAAAAGAAAAAATAAATATACGTGAAGTAGTTTTCTTAGAATCAAGCAAGTTGGTAAGGTTATCTCTGGTTAGAATGCTATTTTTATCTCCCTAGCATGAATACAAAGAAGACTTGTTGATACTTACAGCTAAATAAAAAATATTGCAGCAGAAGAGTAGTTAACCTATGAAAGGACGAGAATTTTAACATCAGAATCATAAATTTCTATATACTACACTTGGAAATGACAAACAAGCATGATGAAAATCATCTGTGATTCTGAGGCTGAACATTGGTATCTGGGATATAAAATTTGAGATCTAAACCTTCATCCTGCTTTCTGCGATATACCAGCCTGAGGGCAATATAGCTAGAAAGAGTGCTATTTGAGCAAAGCCTCTGAATAAACTTAAGAAATCTAATGAGGGCCGGCCGAGTGGCGCGTTGGTTAAGAACTGGCTTGGGACGCCAGAGGGCCCCGGTTCGGATCCCACATATGAGGGCCAGTGACACTGCCCTCTACAGCTAAGATGCTGAACAACAGCTCAACCTGGAGCTGGGCTGCCCTGAGTCGCCGGCGACGGCGTAGGCTGCAGCCCCTGTGGCAGTGGGTTGCCATGGGCTACCGTGTGTGGCCAGCAGCCAGTGTGAGCGGCCAGCAGCCGCAGTGAGCGGTCGTCCAGAAGCCGGCGACTGATCTGCCTCACCCGGGAAGAGCGCAATGATGGTGCCAACTTGGGCCAGTGCAGCAACGTCCTCCACAACTAGACTGAAGAACAAAATGACAGCAACTTGTCTGTTCCCCTTCCTCCGATTCCCCAATAAAATCTTTAAAAAAAAAAAAAAAAAAAAAGAAAGAAATCTAATGAGTTGGGAATGGAGGATTGACCGTACTCTACATAAGGAAATTGAGCTTAAAAAAAAGAAAAAGATTGAAAATAGCATCAGTCAGTAAAAAAGCTGTGGGCCTTCCTTGTGCCAAAATAAATATACTGAAAGTAGACAGATTTTGAGTATAAATAGCATTTTCTTACATTAAGACCAGAGTGAACAGAATAGTCCAGGTCTAGCTTTAATCTCTGTTGCATGATCAAAAAGAAGAAGAAAGGCTTCAAAGAACAGTCGATTTCTCTCTTCCCCGCTGAGCTTCTAAAGAGGCAGTAGAGAGCACACAGAAGATGTGTTGCAAACTGTGAAACCACGTACTTATCTCCCCTGGAAAAAAAAGAGACGCTACACACTCATTAGCACTCAGACCTAGCTGTGTGTCCTCTGGTTAACAGCTGGTTAAGATGAATAAGATCTCAGAAGATTGAAGCATTTAGTTGCTCTTAACTACTGGATACTTGCCCCAAGAACCATCAGATTTCTATGGATGCTATTAAGATTCCAGGCACCATATTTACAACAAAGTCCCATTTATGCATGAGAGGAGCCTCAGCTGGATATTTTGTGGGCAGTTATTTGGAGCTACATAAAAATAATAGAGCAGTGAAATCCTTGAAAATATTCTATAACTGTGTATGACTTTAATTCAGGTGAGGTTGTATCCAGTGGAACCTATTGAGAATATTGTGCTCTATGTATTTGTTAGTAAATAATTATACAAAAAAGTGTGTGACTTATTCCATTGTTAGAGCAAAAAGACTTAATATGCTGTTTCCTGGCCCACAGCCTGAACTACCTGTGTTCTCAGAAAATAGTTAATGGTTAAACAGCATCTTTTTCTTTAGAAAAATTAGACTTTTAGAAAATCAGTGTTTGCTATAAATAGGTAAATAAATTCTAAACATGTTTATTTTAACTCAGATAAGATATTTTGTGACATAACATTTGACATGTCTTAGAATAAAATGATCATTTGTTATGCCTTCTGTTGTTACATAGATATGGAAGTTTAGAAACTATCCATGTCAGAGATGATCAGTCTGTAGAAAGCAGTGTACCTTTTTGAGTTCTTTGGTGAAAATAACCTTAAAAGTATTTATCACATGAAAGTCACTTGAAAATTATGATCTTTGGACTGAATTTTTTTTTGAGGTTAAGAAAGCTAGAGAACTGTAAAATAACATGTGGTTAATGATAACTTTACTCTGAAACTTTCCCAAAGCCATTAGTTAAGTTTAATATATTTTCTTATTCAATACTTTTTAAAGAGAGAAACTAACACATCAGTTGTTTAGCTTTAAAGAAAATCTGACTTCTAGACTTTAGTTTGTCCTTTGGACATATATGTAACTAACTTTCCTTACCCTGTATGTCAGACATTCGCAGTGTTGACCTTCATTTAGGTACTACTATAAGATCCCAAATCATTAAAGAGTCGAGCTTTACATTCTGTATAATTTAAGATAGGTGAATAACAGAATTTTTTTTGGACAGAAATTTTGAAAACATTTTTCATAAACATTGAGTCAAAACAAGGCATGTTCTTTGAGTAAACTTGAATTATTGAGCAATTTTAATTACAACTTTCTCTCCAATACACACAAACTCCCAAAATATTCAGGTGAATGAAAATTTTCTTGAATTTTACAAAGGATTTTTTTTCCTTTTTGGGATAGGTATTATTTAATTTCCTAGGAGTGTTAATAAGAGACTTTTAAGGTGATAAAATAGATATAGAAGTACTTCAAAATATCCCAGATGTTATATACATACAGAGTTCCCAATTTAATTTCTTGGGTCCCTTAAAATTCTTTGTAAGTCATTGTTTAGAACTCTATTTCTAGTAGAAACTATATTTTCAATGATTATGGACATCCAGCAAACTTATAACCATGTGACATAGATTACTTCTGACTTTATTATCTTTTTCCTCCACTGTATTCTCCCTTGGTTTCCTTTCCTTTTTTCCTTCTCTTCACATTTGTCTTGGACTGTAGTGGAGAGATCAAGAGTTTTGGGGGCATGAACTCAGGAACTAGACAGTTCAGGGTGTGAATCCAAGTTCTACTACTTAGTGACCTGAAGAATTCTCTTAACTTCCATAATCATCAGTTTCTTTCTTTTTATGTTTTAAGGATTAACTGATGAGGAAATACACATAATGCGTTTACTGTGGGACAAACACATACTTAAATGGCTCTGTTTCCTGTTCTTCCATTCATCCTTCCTCGCTCCCTCAGCCACCATTTAGGAGACAGTATTTGTGAAAATATGTTTCCTAGTTCTTGTTAACCAGGCAACTCAGGATGCTCATCCTCCTTGGGGGTTCCCCAGAGCCATAAAACATCACAAGAGAATGCTCCCCTCGTTGCTACTTAACCATTCACCTCCTCGGTGATTCAGCTGCTATTTGTAGAGACCTACTCTGTGTTGGTCACTGACATCCGTAACTCTACAGCAAGAAGGGAATGTGACAACCTAGGGAATATTTTTGCCTCTCTGAAGACAGCCTAGTTATTCTGATATCCTACAACCCAATTCCAGTGTTTGTAACTAAGAGAAGTCCATTTCCATGTGATTTCATTCATGATATTTCTTGCCCAGTTGACCTCAAATATAAAAGCCACTGATTAAGCCTGGAAATCTGATGCTTTTTAAAGTTCAAGTCTCTTATCAAGTGCCCCCTAGTATGCATGAGGACAAAAGAAACAGAGGCCTTGATTTTCAGTGGTCTGTTGACTTCAGATGCAATTGACGCCTCACTCAGTCTAGCACTCGGTTTTGTTACTGATCAGCTAAAGAGAAAATGAATAGATAAGAGTGTACAGATATGCACACTGTGGTTGCTAAGAGATTTTCCAGCTGTTACACCTTAGGAAACTACAAGCAGAAAGACATCTATTTTTGAGCACTTGTATTATCTCCTTCATAGTATCCATGTGATTGCCAGTGACCCAAAGTGGGATTCTGTGCAGCAGGCGTTATAAACATCTGGAGAGCACACGCAATGCGCTATTGCTTTAATAGCTTCACCTACGGAGATTTTCTTCCTTCAGCTTATTGTATAAATGATTGGCTTTCTTGGAACTAACATTTTGGGTTGAATTGCTACTAAGGCTAGAAAGCGTATAAAAAATTTATGATCCCACCCTCCATATATTAGTAAAATTGAATATGAAAGCAGTGATGCCTGGAGTCCCAGAAGAGTCTGCACATATTGTCAGACAGTGTCCCAGAAACACTACTACTAACAAAGGCCTTAAAGCGTTGTCAGATTCTGTGCCCTGCGCTCTACAAATAGTATCCTAGGTGACCCTCCTAACTTCTCTATGAGATGAGTGCGGTATTAGAACTGAGGGCCAGCCACCCAAGGTCACAGCCCGTGACTGACAGACGTTATTGGTTTATCCAGGAACCTGAAGGGTGATTGTGTAACTTGTCACCTTATGGCATTAACTAGACTCATTAAAAATGACCACCTTGCTAACTTAGTAAGATACCACTTTGTATCCTGTTTTCATTTACATGCTGATTGTTAAAAACGTATTTCTGAGTCATTTCTGTGTCCTCTGTAAATTGGCTAGTTGTTTGCTTTGCCCCCCTAACCTTGGTTTTATGGTTTTCGTATCCACCTGCCTGTTTTATATGTTAGGTGTCCTAAACCTCACCGGGATTTTCCCAGTCTGCTTACCTCTAAACTTGGTTTGTGCTGTTTTTTGATGAATGAAATTTAAAATCTATATATTCAGATCTATCATTATTTAATTTTTACCATGGAATTTAACATTTAACCTTAGAAAGTTCATCTCTGTTAATTAAGTCAAAAACATATATACTAATTTGGAATGTTTCAGTTTAATGTTTGAAGCTGAGAATCTACATTTTTATTTCCTCCATCGCTCATTTCTTAACATACTTGTTACTAATGGGTGTCTCCGCCACTGGAAATCAGTTAGACTTCGAAGCACATAATCTTCTCCTGTAAAGTATCTGCTGAGCCTGTTTTAGTGGGTCCTATGTAATTTTGGTGTCATAATAAAAAAAATTACTTGCTGTATGAAATGTTCTTTAAAGTGTCATTTCATTAAAGAAACAAAAATTCTTCTTAATATTTTCTTTTTACCCTCAACAGTTTTGTTAGAGGTAAACTCAGGGTATATTTCATAAATCTTTCTGTGCATAAAAATGCAAATATTGATGACCTAGTCTGTTCGCTAAGGATTAAAAGATGGCTGTTCTATTTATAAAAATGCTTGGTAGTGAGTTTAGTACTGTCTAGGCAATGTGGAAAGCCATTGCCCTTATATCCTTGTTGTTTTCTTTTATTCTTAAATATTCTATAATTGGTCAGGTATAAATTCTTTCAAGCTGGTCACTCTTCACCAGAGAACCAGTGCCGGGAATTGGCACAGTGAGGAGCTCTGTTTTGCTTCCTGAATGATAAAAATCAATGCAGCGAAAAAAAATATGTCTATTAACTTGTCCTTTTACGGTATTAGTCACTTTCACCATTATGGAAATGAAAGTAATGATTCCAGCAATTAATGTTTCCAAATTTGTTAACCTACCAATTATTATTTTGTTTATCGAGTCTCTCGAGTGCCTGCCGTATGCCAAGTGGGGTATAGCCGTGAATAAGAAGCGCAGAGCCGGGAGGGCTATAGATAAGCACACGGATAGTTGGAAGCACATCAAATTAGATATGCAGGTGCAGCACAAAGAAAGGAATGAGAAAAAATGCAAAGAAATCAGCTTTTCCAAAAACTTGGTTAACTATTTTATTCATATCAACTTTAATAGATTAGCATGTATGCTTTCCAGGGATATAGATTTCTTAATTTATCTGTCATCATTTATAAGTAACACAATAATAAAGATAGAATTTCATTTCTGTAGAATGACAGTAAAGCATTAATTATGTAAAACGCTTGTTGGTAGTGGAAATTTTTTCACATTTCAGTGATCAGACAAATGAGACCTGGAAATAATTTGCTGCTATTTAGAATATCACTGTCTAATCAACCCTGCGTCATGAGCTAAACTAATACTAATAAATTGAAATTATATATCAACATTTGCCATAATTAGCCTATATTGGTTCAGTTTAAATTTTGCAAAAGTATATTCTTTTCAAAGTGAGAGAAGCATGTACTATATAATATGCTCCCTGATTTGGGTAAGAAAACATAACCTATCAAGGTCTAAGCTGTGTATTGTTTCCTCTTCCTGGTACCTTTTGCATCTGTGTTGTACAGAACGTCAGCGTTCTTACAGGGCAAGGTCAGGGTGTGGGTCAGAGCCCATACTCCAGGGTGTGGGTCAGAGCCCATACTCCAGGGTGTGGGTCAGAGCCCATACTCCAGGGAGAGACTGCCTGGACTTGAATCTGAGCTGTGTCGTTAGCCATGTGCAAGTCGCTTACCACTCAGTGCCTCCATTTGGCAATCTGTGAAGTGATAAGGATGTTGTGAGGATTCAGGAGTTCATATACGTGAAATACTCAGACAAAGCCAGGAATGTAGTAAGCACTAGGTAAGCGCTGGGCGGCTGCTGCTGGCAGGTGCAGGGTGCCGTGGTGGCTTCTGTGGCTGCTGCTGCTTCTGCTTTCCCTTGTTGTTCTATTATTAATATCATGTATTATTATTAAAGACATCTTCCTAGAGTTGCTGAAAGCGCCTTTGGTGATTTTGTCTAATGGATAACATGGCACGCCTGCCTTGAAATTTCCCCAGAATAGAAATATGAGAAACATTCCCCAACCTGCAAGGAAACTTACAAGCATTTTCGTGGTTGACTCCCTGCTCTGTTTTTCAGAATTATTCACTGCCTAAAAGTGGTACCTAAAAAGCTATGGAAATGAGGTGTAATTTTTTTAAAGTAAATATTAAACACAGGTGAATTTACACAAGAGTCAGCATGGTGTCGATTTTACATACCAGTATAAAACTGAAGCTCAAGAATGAAATGAGCACATTTTCATAGCTTGCATGCAGTAGAAAGAAAGAAGTGTGCTAACTCATTTTAGAAGTGGGAGTCTTTTCTGATGTTATTCAATTAACTTTCACATGTCTGAGCATAATGAAGATAACTTTATCTTCATACACTGCTGGGTCAGAGAGTATGCCCTCTCTACATTTGCATAGATACTGCCACCTTGTACTCCACTGGGGCTCTGCAGAATTACAATTCAGGAGTTTTCCCCACCACCACCCACCCCCTCCCATCACAGCCCCTTTCGGGTCCCCAGAGAGTCCCTGCTACAGACAGTACATTAGGAAGTATTTTCTAATTCCCCTTTTGATTTTTTCTTTGACCCTTTCATTATTTAGGAATGTGTCCTTTAATTTCCATATTTGTGAATTTCTAAAACTTCTGTTATTGATTTCTAACTTATTGTAGTGAAGTCAGAAAATATACTTTGTATGATTTCAATCCTTTTAAATTTATTTATGGCCTAGCACATGGTCAATGTTCCACGTGTATGAAAAGGATGCATATTCTGCTCCTGTCGATAGAGTGTTCTATAAATATCTATTGGATTTTGTTGGTTTGTTTTCTTGTACATTTTTGGTAATGTCCTTTCCCTTTTTCTTTTTCAGCTGATGAACTAATCAGTCCTAAAGACATCGATCCTATCCAGCGCTACGTCCCACTACAGAATCAACGTAACGTGAGCATGAGGTTTTCCAATCAGGTAGAGAGATCTTTTATTTTTTAATTTAAACTCATCCAGAGCCATTTAAAGCTTAGCTGAAGAAGAAATTTTATCCTGAATGGGATTTTTATTGCTTCTTCTAAGGGCAAGGCTTCTCTCTCTTCTGATTAGTTAAGATTTACCTTTTATGTCAACTATAATTTAAAAAAAGGACTTGTGGTAAAGGGCTATTCGTAAATGAGGAAGAAAGAGTCAGGTGTGTCCAGCAAGGCGTCTTCCAGGTAAGCATTGTCATCTTCACAGTGGTTGCATTTTAGGTGTCACATGTCTTTCAGATGATGCAGCGTGTGGGCGGCAGGGGCATGGGCGAGATGGCACTGTGATTGAAGGGAGGGAGGTCCCGCGAAGGATCCATGCTTGGTGTCTCTCCAGTGCTGTATCTCTGTGACAGGGCAGAGTGAGTGAGTGGCAGAGTTGTTCTTAGTACTTGGTAACATGTTGGGTGAAGGAATACTGTACGTTTTTTACAGTTAGTCCTGTGGATCCAGACTGTGTTGTGGCAAAAAAATAAGTGTTTGCAGCATCAGCAAGATTGATGTTGATGTGAGCAAACCCTCAAGTATTAAACGATACCAGTAATGAGGACTGTTAAAATGAAAATGCAATGGACTGTGGTAACAGCCTGAGTGTGTGCCTGGGCTCCCAACCAGCTAACATGTACTCCATCAGGAGAGCAAGTGGCAGCACTGACGGAAGATTGCGTGTGGAATGTAATCGCTCCTTTTATTTAAAAAAGCACACAGGGAGCCAGCCAAGTGGCTCAGTTGGTTAAGAGCTCGCTCAAGAGTTTGAGCTCTGAGCAACAG
Source organism: Hipposideros armiger (assembly GCF_001890085.2). Lineage (NCBI taxonomy): Eukaryota > Metazoa > Chordata > Mammalia > Chiroptera > Hipposideridae > Hipposideros > Hipposideros armiger. The sequence goes on from NW_017731354.1 coordinate 3,495,934, forward strand.
CGGTTCGAGTCCTGGCCCGAGCTGAGCAGCCACTGAGCTGCCAACAGGTGGCAGGATGGCTCAGCTAAAAAATAAATAAATAAAAGCATACATATACCACACAATCACACACACACCACACACACACGCACACACACATGCACACACAATCACACGCACACAAACACAATCACACACACAAACACACACACAACCACACACACACACACACAACCACACACATGCACACACAATCACACACACATGCACGCACACACTCACATGCACATACGCTTGTTTTAATGAGAGAAAGGGAGAGCCAAGCAGATCCATTAGGCTCTGTCACACCATTTCTATGATTCTTTTGCTGGTCTTCAACAAAACATGTAATTACTCTGAGTGGTCTATAGATCAGAGCCTTTGGGAGACTTTTAAATAAATGTTAAGATTTTTCTCAAGAATATAAAATCCCTGTGTTAATACGTGATGGAAATTTCTCCCCGGCTCTTTAGCTCCTGTATTAGGTGGGGATTTGGCCTTTGTCTCGGTTCCCACTCGTGTCAGTGCAGCACGTGTGAACGTTCTGTACAGCCTGAGACGTGTGCAGTTTTAGTTGAAGAAGCGATGAAGCGGGGAATGCAGTTCACTTCATGTTACCCAGTGCTGGCACTCGGAGCCATTTTAAGACGGGTGTGCATCCTTTACCCAGCATTTCACACATATCACCCGCTTCTCTGGGGTAATGGAATCTCAAAACCTTTCCTTAGAAAATAAAGAAATAAGTCACACACTTGAGGTGGGGGAACGGAATCAGAGAGCATCAAAGCACACGACTAACGAAATCAGCCAGTTCAACAGTGATTTCATGCTTGACACATATAAGGGAGGCTGTGGGTTGTGTGTAATTTCTAACTGCAATGTACTTGCAAGTCTTTCTCTCCCACTCAAGAAAGCTTATCAGAGTACAAGTGAACGCGAATGACTTTTATAGAGAATTCACTCTGGGTGAAATCTTTTTCCAAAATTGCTCCTAAATTATCCGTGGCAGGCCTCCCAGGCGGAGCCACATCCCAGCTAAGAGACTTGCTCTAGGGTAAGGGCACGTGGGGATTGCATCTGTGCAGAGTTGTGTCCACTTTCTGAAAGGGAGAGGATGGGACGATTGGCAGCAGGAAATTGCGGGGTGCTGTCATGCCAAGCTATTGGCAGCTTCGTTGTGGTGGGATACAAAATGGCGGGGTGTCTCTGCCAAGTTCTCAGCCATTTAAGTGGCAGCCAAGACTCGGCACGCCCATGTTCATGGCTGCGACCGGGTGACATGCCCTTGGCGCACTGTAGAGATCAGGCAAGCCCTGCGCTTAAAATGTGTCGGTGGCCCCTCAGTCATGACCTGCCAGATCAGACTTCGCAGGTAACCGATCTGTGGTGATTAACATGGTGCTCTGAACCCTGCCAAATGTTGGAAAAAGTAAGCAGAGAGTAGCGAAGTTCAGACGATCGCTGAGAATGAGAGAAGGCACTCACTTCAAGGAGGATGTACCAGGGTCCCGTGATTGCCCCGAGCCTCGGTGATTGATGGGAGGACACAGGACGGTTACACTTGCACTTAACGGTTTATTACTGTGAAAGGTAAGGGTGAAATCAGCAAAGGCACACGGGGTGAGTGCTGAGGACACCAGGCTCCACATCCCAGTGTCCTCTCCCAGTGGAGGCATGTGCGTGGGACACCGTTACCAGCTCTGCTGTGTGACAACACGCACAAAGTGTGGCCAACGCTTCAGCAAGGGGAGCTTGCTCAACCTGAGCGTCCAGGGATTTTAGTGAAGGTCAGACCTATACGTGTGTAGCAGCTGCATGGCCGACCTTGGCCATTCACGCTCTAGCCCCCAGAGGAAGAGCAGCAGTTCATCATAAATCACACTGTTAGCATAGCCGCCTGGATTGACTGGACAGGATGGCCCCGCACACACTCCTATCTGACAGCCCTTCCAAGCAGCCAGCCGAGGGCCCATCCTGAAAACATGCCTGTCTTGGGAATGTTCAGGGTTAGAACAGCCCAGGTCTGCTACATCAACTCATTGCTGCCCAGAAGGCTTGTGGCAGAAGGAAGTTTCCAGAATCCAGAAAGCCGGGAGTGCCCAAACTGTAGCAGTCCACTCCTTCTAGTGTATATAGGGTTCTTGGCATATCACAAACCCAAAGCATTGAGGACGAACTTGAGAACTGTTGTCTGGGCCTATTGGCTGTCTCAGGCTGCGGCCCTCTCGGCACACAGCCCAGTGTCTGTGGGGCCTGAGGAATCTGACTGCGCTGCGGGCCCTCAGGCCCTGAGGCTCTTAGCCAGACCAGTGTGCCTCCTCCTTTCCGTCTCAGAGCCCTTCATCGCTACCCATTGGATTATTTCCAGGGGAAATGATCGTGCTTAGAGCAGGAGGGAGAACCAAGCCTCGGCCGTCTCAGTCCCACTTCCCTGTATTTTAAAAGAGACTTTCTCTTCATAAGTCTTTCTATGATGAAAAATTGGAGTTAAGATTTCTTCTTGTCCTTGAGTCACCTTTTTTCTCCAGAGGAATTATTTAAAACAATAATGGCTATCATTATTAAGAATTTATTTTTTATAAAAGCTTTATTGAGGTGTAATTTACATTCAGTACAGCTCACTAATTAAGTGTCCAATTCAATGGTTTTAGTATATTCGCTACAGTCGATTTTAGGACATTTTCGTTGCCCCCAAAAGGAAGCCTGTAACCGCTGACAGCCCCTCGCCACTGTCCTCACTTTCTTCCTCCTGTTCCTCAGCCCTGGGCGCCTGCTTTCATCTGCTTTCTGTCTCTATGGGTTTTCCTATTCTGATGGTTTCATATAATACGTGGGATTTTATGACGCTTTTTTCACTTCACGTGATGTTTTCAGTCCATTGACGATGTAGCCGCATCAGTCCTTCATTCCTTTCTTTAGCTGAATGATATTCCATCGTGTTTGTTTATCCATTTACCTGCTGGTGGACATTTGGGTTGTTTCTCCTCTTTAGTTATTATGAATATGCTGCTGTGAAATTTTGTGTACAGTTTTTATGTGACATGTTTATATTTTTCTTGGATAGAGTGGAACTACCAGGTTATGTCTAACTGTATGTTTAACATTTTGAGGAATTGCCAGGCTGTTTTCCAAAGGGGCTGCCCCATTTTGCACTCCTCCCAGCGATGTGTAAGGCTCCCAATTTCTCTACATTCGTGTCAACACTTGTTTTGATTATAGCCATTCTCACCACTGAGAAGTGCTTTTTCGCTGTGGTTGGATTTGCCTTTCTCTAGTGACTAATGTTGAGCATCTTTTCATGTGAATATTAGCAATTTGTGTATAGATCTTCTTTGGAGAAATGTCTGCTAAAATACTGTGGTCATTTTTAAATGGGGTTGTCTTTTTATTGTGTTATAAGAGTTCTGTATATATTCTAGATATAAGTCCCTTATATGATTTGCAGATACTTTTTTCCGTTCTAGACTATCATTCCAATTTGTTGACCATGTCATTTGAAGCACAGAAGTTTTCCATTTAGATGATATATCTAATTTATCTATTATTTCTTTGGTTGCTTGTTCTTTTGGTGTCATATCTAAGAAACCACTGCCTGATCCAGGGTTACAAAGATTTATGCCTGTGTTTTCTTCCAAGAATTGGATAGGTTTAGCTCATACATTTAGGTCTCTGATCCATTTTGAGTTAATTTTTGTATATGGTGTGAGGTAGGCATCCAACTTCGTTCTTTGTATATGGGTATCCAGTTGTCACAGCACCATTTGTTGAATTTCCAGTGATTTTTTTCATTTTTATCACTGTGGAAAAATAATGTTACCTAATATTTATTATTTTAACCATTCATAAGTGTATAATTCAGTGGCATTGAATAAATTCACAATGTTATGTAACCATCACTGTTGTCTGTACCCAAAACTTTTTCATCATCCCCAACAAAAACTCTGTACCCGTTAAACAATATCTCCTCTGTCTCTCTTCCTTCTAGCCCCTGGTAACCTCTGTTCTACTTTCTCTATGAATTTGCCTATTCTAGGCCCCTCATATAAGTGGAATCAGACAGTATTTGCCTTTCTGTGACTGGCTTATTTCTCTAAGTATGATGTTCAAGGTAATTTCTTGTTTCATTCATGTGGTATTTCTCTTTCTTCCTGCTGGTTATCTTGTCATTTATCTGGTGACCCTCAATTACCCAATCACATGTTAGTGTGATACTTGGTCTGATTACTCTCAGTTAAGTAGTCTCCTCCCAGCACCACCTCAACCACAGGTGAGGAAGCTGTGATTGGGAGGCCGTCTCGCAGTGGGTGACCATCATCATCCTCGCCTAATGCCAGAGTGGGAGGCCTTTACTTTGAGGAAGCTCTTGCCTACCCTAGACGTGTTAAGTCACTTCATGCAGTTTGTTCAGTACATGAAAGGAAAACCCCTGTTTTATTGCCGACTGTGGTTCCTTATGTGTGGCATGAGCTTGGCTCCTGTGGCTTCAGTCAGCTCTGTGTCAAGCCCCACTTTTCCCATCTGCCCTCCATTGTTCCTGCAAACCAGGTGCCCCTCTGGGGCCCCTCTGTTTGGTGGGCAGCTCCCACACCTGTGGCAGCAGTGTGGCGATGCTCTGAGTGGTCTGGCTTGGGCTATATTGACCTCCTCTGCTCCACTTCCTTCATTATGCTCTTCCACTCCCCATCTTTTAATGCACTGACATCTTATTTGAAGGCCCTCTTTATTCTGGTCATTGCTATGGCTTTAGCCTTTTTTGTTGGTTTTTAGCATCTCTGTGGTCATTCCTGAAGAGAAATGAGAACGGAGAGCATGTGCTCACTTTGCTCTCTAGAACTGGAAGCCTAGGCCCCACCGCCTACGTTACGTCTCATCTCCTTGCGTCTGTTAAGTTTGTCTTTTTCTCCAGCTGTACCTTATGCTGCTTTAGACCTCAGGCAATGAGCCTCCACTGGGATTTAAGCAGAGCATGTTCATTAAACAGTTGTGATGGCCCCAAGTAGATGGAATCCAAGTAAATTAAACACCAAAATTACTCAAATTTTCTGGTAAAGAAATATTGGAAAGAAAATAATTTACCCCAAACTGTTACAAGCAGGGTGACAGTGCCTGCTCCTCTTCCCCCCACTTTCCTGTATCACGTTTGATTCGGAGAAGATAAATTATACAAAAGACCGTATTATCCAATCATCCTATAAATTTCTTTCTGAAAACAAGTCTTGTGGGTTTGGAAGCTGTACCATTAAGCCTGCTTTCCCATAGCCCCTTGCATACTCCATGTTACAACACTTGTAGTTGGTGGTTTACATGCCTGCGTCTCTGGCGAGGGTCCTCAGGGCGGACAGTGTGTCTTCTTCTTCTCTGTGTTCTATCAGCCCAGTTTCATATTTGACAGGGCAAGAGAAGGGCAGCAAAAATAACCACTACGGCTTGTGATCCTCCTGTTTGTAGGCGCTCTGCAAATTATGTCTGATTTTAACAGTTTTCTGACATAATATTATTAGACTTGTTTCACAGAGAGAGAAGGTGAGGCTCAGAGGCTTACGCGTTTTCCCAAGGTCACACAGTTGTCAAGTAGCAGAGCCAACATGAAGGTGTTAACTGAGGAAGGGAAGGGAAAAAGGTGTGAAGTGTTTGGAAGCAGTGTTTTCATAATTGTGCCAAGAGGCGTTGACAGAGGAAGTATTGGGTGTCGGAAAAGTCATGACGTATTTTTTTCTGTTTTTCATTGCGAAAATGCGTCATGACTTTTCCAACAACCCAATAGATGGTTTCCTGAAAAGCCTGGCTCAAAAATCACATCACAAAGCCATAGCAGCACCTGTGCCTTCGGACCCAGAGAGGCCTTTGGACGTGACCTGAAAAGTTAAATGCAAAGATTTCACATCAGTGTGACAAAACGTATCCTGGGGTTCATGATACATGACATTTATCCGTTAAAGGGGTCAGATTGTCCCTTTCTTCTCTGTCAGCACCAGGATGAGGCCAAGTCCCAAGTCTAACAATTAGCAATTTTATTAGGGATTTCCTTCTTCCTTCTCCAAAACAACAAAACAGGCCCATGTCAGGAGGCTAGCCAGCTCTGTGTCCGAGCGTTGACTGCCCTCTCCTTTCGCTCTAACTTGGTCCTGTGAGGGCTCCGTCCTTCCCTGTTGCTCAGGTAATCCTGGTGCTGGCTGCCTACTGATCCTGCGAATGAGATTTTCATTGTTCTCCCTACAGCGCTGCTTCCACGTTCATGTGAGGTAATGCTTCATCGAAGACCGGGTTTGTTTCCAGCCTTTGCTGCTCATTCATGTTTGGAAGAGGTCTGATTGCTGCAGAAACTAAGCAGCTGACCATGTTCATTTCACTGACTGAATGTATTCTGTATGATGGTTGTCCACCACGGATAAGCCAACCCCTTAGGGGACATGCATTTGTAGCAAGTGGGGGGGGGCGGGTTTCCGGAGTTCTGTAGCAAATGGACTTGATTTTGAAATGTGTGTTATATGAATCAGAATACAGAAGGTTCCCGGTTAAAGAGGAAGACAGATTGAATACCTTTTTAAATGTTTGCAGGATTCTGTCTGAATCTAATATATGTAACAGGGGATAGCAGAAGACCAGCCAGGAACTGGGTTTCTTTTATTCATTTTAAAACCAATTTGAAAAAAAATAATTTTTTTTCTTGAAATGGATGTTGAATGCAACTGAATTTTTACATAAACAAGTCATTCTACTATCAAAGGAAGAGTCACAGAAAAAAACACTCTGAAAATGCTATTTAGCATTCAAGAATATAAAGAAGAGAGGCTCCATGCTGCTGGACAGTCTGCCTGCACAACAGCTGAGAGCACAGGCTCTGTAGGCACCCTGTGTGGGCCTGAGCCCGAGCTTGGGCAAGCTGGGGAAGCTCCGTGTACCTTAGTTTCCTCACACGGAAAGCCAGAATCGGGCCTCATAGAGCTGTGGTAAGGATCAAGCGTTAATAGAGGCACGGAGCTTAGAACAGCCCCTGCTTATAGTTAAGCACTCAACCAATATTAGCTGCGATTATTATTATTATTATTACTATTTACATTTTGACAGTTCCAGTGCAGATATGGTAGTTAGTTGAGGTGCTCAGTAGTTAATGAGCAGAAAGATACAAGGCTGTGTTGCCATTGGACATGGCTCATGGTGGAAATTGGAATCATGAGACAGAATTCTGGGAAGGCCCCGCTTGAGGCAGAGTTGTTTGCCAGGGTGGGGATAACGCAGATGGTGGATGTAAAACCGTGTCAGTGGATGGGAAAGTGTGGGGAATTTTGACTTGGAGACAGTGGTTTGAGAAGATTGACTGCCCGGCTGGCTGGGGAACTGTATGGCACTGGCAAACAGTCAGTGCTGGTCTTTAGACCTTGCACAGCTCACCTGCAGGTCATCTGGGCCAGGCCTCCAAACTCATCTGGAGTGTAGTTCCCTAATCTATAAAATTATTTTTCTGGGTTGATTTGTAAGTCTCCTCCTAGCACTTCTGTGGCTGGCTTCCATGATCTAGGTGACCGGTAGTCTTTGAGTGATTGTGGCGGGTAGTGTGCCCAGAAGCCAGATTGTGGGGAGTTAAAGAGTGATTAAAATGGCAGAAGACCATCTGTTCACAAAGTGAGTTTTGCTGCAATCCAAGAAAGGTTATAAGCCTCTCCTAATTTAGTCGGTTCATTATGCAGCTCTGCCACAACATGGACTTAGCCCTACTTCCCTCTTCTATTCTTGTTTCAAATCTGTTCACAGTTTTTAAAGATTATTAATCTTAGGTGATTTAAGGAAATTTTGCATGAGGCTCAGTTTTATTTGGTTCACTTCATTCTAATGCTCTCAAAGAGTTGAACCAATTTGAGGCAATTTCTACTTAAAAGATTTAAAAAGAAAACTTAATTGGCAAGGAAAGAACATGTTTGTATGGGACCAAAAAGCGAAATTTATCTACAAGCATGGGAATGAATTTGAGTACTGAACAGAAAGAAGTTGTTACGATTATCATAATAAAACAGAATAAGATAGTCAAGGCATCAAATTTGCCTCTAAAAGCCTAGCCTTCATATGCCACAGTGGCACAGAGCTTCTTTTCAGGCAATACTATATTCAGCCTTTAAGGGAAATGGGGGTCTCCTATCAACTAGTACTTATACCAGAGCCAATTAAAATTAAATGCCTTGATCAAAAATATCCAGAACTGAGAAAAGTTAAGTTGGAAGTAAAGTAAATAAACAAATAAATAATGAGCTTAAACACATTTAATAGCATCATTCTAATTAACCCACTGAACTTATTAAAATTAAAAGTTCCAATAATAGGCATAAGAGATAATGACATATTTCATCTAACAAGATGAAAACGTCTTAGGGTCATGGCTGAAATGTAAGAGAGGAGGAATATAGTTCTTGGTAAGAAAGTTAAGGGTTCTGGTCCAGAGTCAAGAGGCACAAGGAAGATGACCCCGCAGTGATCCCGCTCTGTTAGAACAAACCTGCCCCAGGCTTCAGTGCACGGCCTGCTCTGGCCCAGCGTGCCGCGTCCACCTGTGTTCCTGGCATTTTACCCTGAGAAAAAGATCATCTTTATTCATAAATATAAATAAATGGATGAACTTGTCTGGGACTTCCCTACTTCCCTTTTTGTCCCTTATTTTGAGTCTATTAACAGTTTTCGATCTTTGAAGGAAAACCTACCCGTTAGCTCCCTCTCACTGAATGATCCGCATTACATGGAGCTGCCCTCTTCCAAACCCCAGGAATGGACTCTGGGAACCCCCACTTCCCTGAGGTTCGTGGAACGTTCCAGGTATTTTTGCCATTCTACTGGTGAATAAAATAGGAGTATTTTTGGTCAGCTACCTGAAACCATATTTTACATTAATAGAATAATTATCATGATAGAGCAGTTCATGTGTTTGAAGCAAAGAGCTCTTGAGAGAATCCCGTTGTACATTTGTCATTTTTAGTGACACCCAAGCTTTGAATCTGAGCAGTACCTTTAATATGCCAATTAAAATGGATTGATCTACCTTGACAGGCTTTGGAGAAAAGGCAAATATGAAAGGAATGCTTTTTAGTCATAAGAGCTTATTTTCCAAGCTGTAAGGCTCTAAATTTAGGATGAAAGTCAGTACTTATTTACTAAATCCTGTACATATTTATACAGATCTGAGCTAAAAACGTAAATACTTATTGATCTCTTACTTTTCAAGTTAATGAATAAAGGAGGGCTTCGTGCTTTGTTTTCTGAAAATACAGGTGCATAAAATTCTGTATGATTTCTTTTCCTGAAAATTAAGGAATACCACATATATATATGTAATCAGTTTTTATTTTCAGGAAGTGATTTGTTTCATACAGGGTAGCTACAAAACCAGCCTCTTCTATTTATTAACTGTGTGACCTTGGACAGCTTAAGTAATCCCTCTAAGCCTCATTTTCTTCATTTATTAAATAGGGATAATAATTCCTAACTCATGTTGGTCAAATATGATTAAATTATAATGTATGTAAAGCTCTAACAATGTCTGACATGTTATAAGAGCTAATAAATATTTTTATTAAAAATAAAAATATTTTTATTTTATTTTTATTTTGTTCCAAATAATTTAATTTTATAAATACTATTACTTTCTCATTAATGAGAATAAGAAAAATTCTGAAAAGTCTGGAGAAAAACATATTTTTAACATCTTGGCTATTACTATACATGACCTTTATTATTCTGTGGTTAGTCTTATTGGATGTTCACTTTTGCATTCACTAACAGGCTGTCATAGTTATTTTTCATATTATTTCTATAAAATATTATTTTTAATCCCTATGTATTTTTTTCATTTGACTATTTTAAGATTTCCTTGACCATACACCCTTTACTGTAATAATGTCTGTTCTAGAACTTTATCCTAATAAGAGTCCATTAAGATTTGATGTTTACTGCAGCATTATAGCATTTTCAAGACCATTGATGTGTCCAAATTGCTTTGCATTAAAAGGTCTGTACTTAATGCTATTCTGTTGCTAAATGAAATACTTTATATTCCATAGTGTTCATTATCTAATGAAAATAAGGCAAGAGACTATAAAACAATTTAAGTTTTACACTTACTAAAAATCATAAACATGAAAATCACTTTAAAAACTATTTTTCCCTAAGACATACTTGATCCAAGCCTATTGTTATAGACCTTAGCCCAGATTTGGGGATGTGGAATTTTTTTAAATCATGTGTGTATAAGCCATAAAGTACCCACAGCTCTGTGACAGACAGGAGCTGATTTCTTCTTGTTTCAGTGCTAAAGGTCGAAACCATATGCAGACCCTGGCATTTACTGCTGGTACCTCCCATACATGGCAGAATATAGAGTTTATTTAGAGAATGTTTAAATTATCAAGAGCTTGTTGTTTAACTCTCACTTTTTGTAGATCAGGAAATGCAATTCAAAGAGAAGTGACATGTCCAAGCTCACACAGGTACAGATCTAAGGCTGGAACCCAGGTGTCCTGAAGTGTGGCCAGGTGAGCCAGGCCACCCTGGTGTCCACATGGGTACAGTGTGGTGCAAAATGCATGGTATTAAAGAAAAATCTCTCAGTGACGCTTTAAAGATTGTAGGGCTGGCTGTATTCAGGGCCATTGCGATACGTGTAGGGACCACTGCAATGCAATTGTACTGTGGGGTAGAGATTGGGCTCAACTCCAATCACAGCGTGGGCAAGTGGGAATTTATAGCCAGGGAGCAGGGTGGGGTCAGAGGACGGAAAAGGGCTGAGGGGAAATGTCACCGGTGAGGGGGATTCTGGGTAAGCCGACGGAACAGGATTCTTTGCTGAAGGCAGTCCAGGGTGAGCAGACATCGGCTGGGAATGGCGGGGGATGAAGGTGGGGACTCAGGTTAAACTGAATTAGCAGGATTCTTGCTAAAACTGCATTTCATAAGAAAGCGTCCGTATGAACTGAGGGAAAGGTTCAGGAGCCTGACTAAAGTTTAGTCAAGCAAAGAATCATTGTCAGTGGGGCTTCTACAATAGTATCAATGCCATCACCTTGTGTCCTCATTGTCTCTTAATCATGACTAAGTTAAATTAGTCACGAGTCCACATCTTATACATTTTTTTTTTTAGCTGAGCCATCCTGCCACCTGTTGGCAGCTCAGTGGCAGCTTAGCTTGGGCCGGGAATCAAACCGGCAACCTTGTTGCTCAGAGCTCACACTCTTGAGTGAGCTCTTAACCAGCTGAGCCACTCGGCTGGCCCGACGAGCTGCACGTCTTATATTATTACATCTCCCACCCCAGCATTAGCTCAGTGCTTCTGTAGCTGGGCCAACAAATACTCATTTATCAACCGATGACTTACCGGTAGGAAGGTGAGGCCACTGTGTAGCTCCTGTCATTCCTTTGCTGTCTCCTAGATTGGAACATATTTTTATTTACTTTTTTTTTTGAGTCCCCAGAGAGTTTGATCTTATTGATGATCATTGTATATTAAGATACTTCTTGTATATACTTTTATAATTTCTATTGAATAAACATTATAGTTGGGCTGTTTTGCAGAAGATAACTTAACATTTGAATTTGTGAAGAATTGGGAAGGATATAAAGGACACATTAGCCTCAGTAAGGAACCATTTGAATATATTTTTAAGGTTATATTCCACTTGGAAAAAAATTAAATTTTGAGTATTTGACCTGTTGAATTCCTTTTATCTCTTGGTATGTCTCTGATTAAGACTGTCCCCATACTCATGCAAGCCAGTGTTTTGATTTGGACAGGTTCTTTTTTTAAATTTAGGATATAGTTCTATTTTAAAAATTAGCCATATATTGTTAGTTTTGTTTTGGTGTAGATTCAATTTCATTGTCTATTGCCTTTTCTCAGGTTACTTTATCCTGTTGCATCCTATACTTCTTAAGAATAATACTGAATTAGAAATGTCAGAATATAATGCCTGTAAAATTATCTTTTGAAAACCACTTTCAAAAGCTAGGAAAAGGCCATATTTATACAATACATATACTTTTCATAAAATTTCATAAATTTTATGCATTTCCATGAGAAAATCTTCATATTTGACTTGTTTCTTTTTGTGAGCATCTTCCTATTTCCCTGGTCTTATTTAAAACATCTTCCATCACGGGAGAGCCACGTTGTTTATGGAGATGAATTGAAAGAGACACAGACATGGTTGGCTAACTGGCCACTGATTGCAACTCTTCTAATGACATCATTGATCAGAGACTGAAGAAAGGAATCAAGTCAGCCTGAAAATACGTGTCACATGAGTCGAACGTGGCCGTGAAGAATGACCAATCCCGTGCAGCAAAGCACGGGCCCTCCTTGTAGTGGGTCAGCACTCTTCTGTGTGGAGAGAGACTTAAGTTCCCAGAAAGGCCTATAACAATGAAGATTAAAGCTAGACTCGTGGAACCTCATACATGCTGAGATCCTTACCTCTAACTGTGCACGCATCTTTTCTGAATCCCAGAAGGCTGAGAACAATGCCCATGGCCAGGCATTAACTCACCCAGCCTTTCTCCCTTTTTTCCCCTTTATTTTGATACCCATTCTCTCTTCTGGATTTCAACCTTTTCTCTCTTACTTCTTTTCCTGAATCTAGAGACGGGTTTAATTGTCCCCTGACCTAAAAAACAAAAAATATTCCCTCCACTATACCCCTCACTCAAGGACTTCTCTCACTTCCCTTCTTCGCTCCCCCTTCAGACATCTTGGAAAAATACTTGCACATTCTCCACTTCCTCCATTCCCAGTCACTCCTCCCTGCACACAGTCAGACTGCTTTCGCCACCACTGTGCTAAAGCCACACGAGGAAGGTTACCGTGACCCCCGGGTTGACAAGTCCAGTGGTCTCTTTCCGGATTCTACTCTGTTTGACCGCAAAGATATTCAGCGCCATTGAACAAGCCCTCTTCCTTTGCTCTCTGTAGAAGCACACGAGTGCTTTTTTATTTCTGTCTATCTACAGGTATGTTACTACGTCTCCCTTTCTAAATCCAGTCCTGTCAACTCTATTTCCGAAATATTCTGAAGTCTTCTCACTTGTTCCTTCCCTTCCCACCGTATAGCCCAGGTCCCCATCATCTCTTAACTGCAGCCTCCAGCCAATCTCCTGTGTCCACGTCCCCTCTGCAAACCAAGTCTGTGTAGCAGCCATCAGCAGAAGCTGATAGCTGTACAATGCTCGGCAAGGCCTGGCCCTCAGTAAGTATGTGGCTTTTCCCATTCTTCTAAAAGTGTAAATTCCATTGAGTCTTCCTTGTTTGAAGCCTTTTTATAGCTTCTCATCCCCGTAGATGGGAGCTGAATGCCTCGCTGCCTTAGAAGGCCCTCTTGGACCTGAACTCGGCCCTCATCTCTTAGCATTCTTTCCCTTGCCTTTTAGGCTCTAGACACTGTTCTCCTCTCAGTTCCTCAAACACTTCAAGGCTTTCATCTCGGGGCCTTTGCACATGCTGTTCCTTCTGCCCGAAGCACTCGTTACCAGATTTCAGTCCTTGTCAGTACTGAATGCGGGCTCAGATTTAATGACACCCCCCGAGATTATTTCCTGACCATCCATCTGAAGTAGCCTCTGCTTCAGTAACTATTCTATTGCCCTTTTTGCTTATCCTGGTATTTATCACCGTTTTTTATTATTTAATTACATACATATTTTCTTTATTTTTTAATCATCTGTCTCTCCCCCACTGAAATGTGAGCTTCGTGAGAAAAGGACTTTGTCTTATTTGTGTGACATGTAATCGATGTTAATATTGCCTGAATGACCGCATTAATGGCAGGTTTTATCCTTTACAGGCAGCTCCCACACCTTTTCTAGCCTCTCTCCATTCTGAGGCTGAGTTAGAAGCTCCTGCCCTTGACCTCAAGCACCCATCAAGGGCATTGTAGTTGGCACCCTGCTTGTCTTCTCTATTATATGGTGAGCTCCTGAAGAAGAGGGCTAAGGGTTCCTCTGTCTTGCTACCATCCCCGGTGCTATTGTGACGTGTAGATGAGGGACAAATGGACCAGCCCCCAGAGCATTCCAGGACGCAGAGCTGGTGGGTTGTGATTTCATGGCTATGGAAGACTTTTCAGTTGATGCTGCTGAGAGTGACGGTAGAGTATCTCCCTCGCCATCGGGTCCCCCGTGAGAACCCACGCTTCGAAGCAGTTTGTCCTCAGCCAATGAAGAGGGCTCCTTGTAGCTAAAGGCTCGTGGAATTCTAGAGCTTGCTGGTTACCTCTGTAGCTCTTTGGTCCCTAACCCAGTGCCTGTAAATACGGCCACAGATCTTCTTGTTCTTTGGAAGAGCATCTGGTGCTGAAAGAGCAAGGAGCAGAGGTTTTTACATTCTTGTCCCATCTTCACAGGTGCCTTTCACATCGCAGTAACTGCCCCTGGGGGCTGTCATGCCTTTCCACTCACACGTGGAGTCGCGCACTTGGCCCTTCAGAGCGCTGAAAGCCAGCTGTGCAGCCAGTAGATGAGGCGGCCGGACTTAGCGAGAACTCCAGGCCAGAGCAGTGCAGAGACCTGGGTTCTGCTGCTGCCCACTAGCTTGCTCCGGGACCCGGACCACTTCCCCTGTCTGGGCCTCATGTCCTCATCCATCAGGTGGATGACTGAATATCTTACGGCGAATTTCAGCCCTAAAATAGTGCAAAGTTGTGCTTCTCTGGCTAGAGTAGAGGCCCGCCACCCGGTCTCTGTCATAGAGTCCCTCACAGCTTTGTCATGACTCACCCACGCCCAGGTGACAGAAACGGCCCCTTCTGCCTCTGACATGTTCAGCTCGAACCCGGAGACCTGATTGGTCAGCGTAAGCACCCAAAGGAGAAAAGCCAAACACAAGTCGGCTTGCTGTGCTTGCTTCCTTTCCCCCATCATGCCTTTCGTGTCCCGTTAGGGGCCTTTCACACCAGAAGCCCTTTGACATGACAGGGAAACCCTGCGAGGGGAACGACTGGATTTGTGGGTGCCCCCTCCGCTCTCCTGCCTCCGGCTCCCTGCCTCACCCTCATTCACCCGTTGTTGCCGCTTGATCGTCCCTGTCGCGTCCCCTGGTTCTCCTCATTTGTCCTTCCCTCTGGCTGATGAAAGCTGTGTGAGCACCAGGGGCCAGGTCAGGGTGTCAGGTCCGGGACCCATACCGGCATTTTAGCATCGTTTCCAGGAAGTAGGCAAGACCGTTAGCACTGTCATTTAAACTGAAAATACAGAAACATCCAGTTATGGCAAATGCTTAGAAAGGAGTGGAAACAGTTTTACCAATCATTTCATGGTGACAACGTGATGATCAGTAGTCTCTTGAAGATAATTGCAGTTATTGAAAGGACTGCTGTCAAAAAAACGTATTCATTCAGGCGTTCGAAACTGTGTCTGCGGTCTGGGAATAGTTTTAAAAATTCATTTGTTTCTTCTTAAATAAAGTTTATAAAATCACTACTGCAATAGAGAAGGCAAGGATGCTAAAGGGCCATTTTCTCTCTGGCCAGCTCTACTCTCAGGTAAAGTTTAGCTTTTTAACCATGCTTGATGCTACTCCTCAGATATTCCTACTTACCTTTCCTCTGCTTCCCGATTAATTTTCTCCATGCTGCTGCTTTGGCTTGGCTGCAAGTGTCAGAACAAGAGGCCAGTGTGTTCCAGTCAGGATGCGCCTGTTCCCTGTTCAGCCTGCCGTCGCCTGCTCCTTGGCTCCTGCAGGAGAAATACCGCGGTGCAGCGTCTCAAGTCGGAATTGAGATGTATAAAGCATCTGCCTGGTTTCTCCCGCTAATAAGGTTTTGCTGAAAAATGAGTGTAATGAAAAGATGCTGAATGTTGGCAGGACCTACTGATGAAGGCTAATGAGCATAAATGAGTTTCTGTGAGGCCCCAGAAGGAGAGGCAGAAAATGTTTCAAAGGCGCTGCCCTTGAGGCAAGAATGGCCCCAGAGGAGGTGTGATCCATTCATTTGTTGGCTCCTTTTTATCTTTCCTTCTCTCCCTCCTCCCTTGTCCTTCTTTCAATACAAGACCTATCCCAGCCAGCCCTAGTGCATTAATTTATGCCATATACGGCATTCTAAAAATATAGCTACTTAGACCGGGGCGCAATACAGTGTTGCAAAAATAAGAATTATGATTTTTACATGCTGTAGACATTATTTAATAGAAGAGGGAATTTTTAATTTAATTGCCAAGTACTTAAGAATTATATTCTATCAAAAAGCATATAAGGGGAGGTCCAAGATGGCGGATTAGGTAAACACTAAACCTAACTGCATCCCAGGATCACACCAAAACTACAAATAAATTATAGAACATAAACCTCAAGAATCATCTGAAGACTAGCTGAACAGAACCCCTATAACTAAGGATATAAAGAAGAGGCCACATCGAGACTGGGAGAAGAAGCCAAACCAAAATACAAAAACCTCCTTTCTGAACCTGACGAGCATGTAGAAAATAAGCTTGACTTTGAGGGTTTCATGATCTTACTGTTAAGCATCATCATAATGTCAGATTTGCTACAAAATATATTGAATGTAAAAACTCTGAAATACAAACAGCTTTAAATATATAGTTAGGCAATTTTTTTTAAAGCATATAAGAAAATAGGTGTTTCATAGACAACACTTGGAGTTGAGTTTTCTTAAAACCTTAACTCACATGTGAAGAGCAGACTTTGGGTGAACACAAAGGCGTTTGCTCACCACGATTGTAATATGTTTCTACAACCAGGTGGTGGTTAATTTCATATGTAGGCTTCACTGGGACATGGTATTTGGTCAGACATTATTCTGGGTGAGGTGATGGTGTTTTTGTATGAGAGGTAGATGGAGCGAGTCAGACTGCCTTTCGCGGTGTGGGTGGGCTTCACCCAGGAAGGCCTGAACACAGCAGAGGCTGCCCCTCCCTCCAGTAAGAGAGGATTCTGTGCTCAACGGCCTTCAACTGGGACACCAGCTTCCTGCTGCCTTTGGATTTGAACTGGGGCTTGAGCCTCCTGGTCTTTGGACTGGAACTGCACCATTAGCTCTCTTGCGTCTTCAGCTTGCTGACTCACCCTGCAGACCTCGAGACTTTCCAGACTCCAGGGGTGTCCAAGCCAATTCTTTAGAGTAAATCTCCCTCTACTCTTCACACACACACACACATGCACACACACACACACACACAGTCACACACTGTTGCTTCTGTTTCCCTGGAGAGCCCTGACTAGTATAAGCCACAACAGCAAGTAGCACATAATCTGTGAAATACACACTGTGACATATGCCATATTGACTTTAGACTTGGACATACCTGCAGTCAGATTTAAGCTCTACCACCGACTAGGTGTATGACCTTTCACAAATTATTTCACCTTTCTCTGTATCGGTTTCCTGATCTTTAAAAATGGGAGTTCTTGTGACAGCACATCACATCATGCTTAAGAAACAAACGGCACATAACGGGTATCATATCATGATTCTATGACACTCTAAGCTAGACTACAAATAAAATAATGTAAATCTTATTAATGAGCTTATTTCCATGAATAAGTTATAAATAGACATCTGTGTATCTTCCTCTGCCATTCTCCTAGAAAAGGTTTAGAGCCTTCCTGTTGCCCCATTCCCAAACCCTGCCCTGCTGACCTTTTCTGGTAACCCCTCTAGCCACCTGCGTCATCCAGTGGTGGTAATGCCTCTGCGTGATTGAGGCTGACTACTTCTTCCACTCAGGAGCAAAAGTAAAACCTAGTGCTTATTGCTCCACTGTGTGACCATAACCATGTCCGGAGAGTCAGTGCAGAAGGTTGACTAGCCGTAAATGATAAAAGATGTGAAAAAATGACACTATAAGTACGATGCAGCTACGAAACGGAATACTAAGCAGCTATAACAGAAAGGAGGACGTGTTCTGTGTACTAATACATGAAAAGAACACAATGATGTATTATTAAGTGGAAAAATGACTGTAATATGCTGCCTTTTGTCTAAAAATGTGAGAAAGTAAGAAAATAGATTCTTGTTTGCTTTGATAGGCAAAAGGAAACCCTGGAAAGAGGCATAAGTCCCCGTGGCCATGACCTGGTTGGTGGCCGGTGGGGGACCGGTGAATGCAGGGCCCACAGGTGGGAGAGACGTTCACCGAAACGTTTCATAATTGAAAATTTTTTAACCATCTGAATTCATTATCTGTTGATAAATTAAAGAACAAGGGAAAGGCAAACCACAGGGCACATTCACATGAAGTTTCTGTGTGTCCCCTTTTGATATTGCTTTGCCCTGTTTTATTCTTGGCTCCCAGCTGCAAGTCTCCTAGGCTGCCACTTTGACCTGACTTGATAATTCGGGAAGTAGAATCTAGACAGGTGTACATGCAGTGTTCTAATTACTGTAGTTTTAAATTTTGAGTAAGATAAGTTGCAATATTAATAGTGCTCAATTTACAGGCAAGTCATGCTATAAAAGTTCCTCTTCCACTGTACACTTAAAAATGGATATGATGGTAAATGTTACGTGGTGTGGGTTTTTATCACAATAAATGTTTTAAAGTTCCAATCTGACTTCACTTATTTCTAGAAATGGAAGTTTAAAATCTAAATATTTCCAACTATAGGTTGTTGGTCCTCAATCACATAATTAAAATGACGTGTGTACAAGTCTTGATAGCTTATATAAATATGTGTACACTTAATTAGGTTATTTCCCTTTGTTAAAAATAACTTGTTCACGTTTGCAAGCATTTATTGCCTATGCTCAAGGGAAGATTGGTGTAGTGCTAATAAATGTAAGAAGCAGTTCTAAAATTCGAAAAAGAACAAGAAAAGATACTTCCTCCAGACCATCCCATGAGTAGCAGTCGCTTTTCCTTTAGTATAAAGCGCTGTGTACAAGCTCCGTGAGAAAAGCGAGCATGAGGGGCCGCTCGGGGCTCGCGCTAGTTACGCAGTCCACCCATCAGCAAGCAGAAGCCCTTCCAAAAGGTGGCATGAGTGTTGCCAGGTGACTCACACAGTAGCTGTTCTGACCAATCGGGACAGAAGAGATTGGGACACCCTGGTGTTTGGGGGGGTTCTGGAGGAGACTGGTGGGAAGAGTGCGCCAGGAACTGAGCAGACAGGAATGCACGGGGCCGTCCACATGGAGGAGGACGGGCACGGAAACTTGGGATGGACAGGAGCGATTTTTGTTTTTAAGTGGGGTGTTCAAGGCAAACAGATGGGAGATGAACAGGGACTGCAGGCAGCAGTGAAGCTAGAAAGGTTCGTGGGAAGTTGGGGAAGACGGCTTTATTTGGGCAAGCCTGATTTTGGAAGTACAGAAGGGACAAGGTGGGACTTGTGTGTGGGTCTTTCTGTTCTAAAATCGGCTCTCTCCACTCTGAGAGGCAGAATAAGTGAGGGATTCTGAGCACAGGCTTGCAGTCAGACTGCCTGGGTCTGAATTCTAGCTCTGCTGTGTACTAGCTCTGTGACCTTGGATAACTAAGCTTTGTGGGCCTCATTTTTGTTTTCTGTGAAATGGGGATAATGGTTAGTTAAAGCTCTTAGCACCGAGCCTTGCACACAGAATGTGGAGGGTTATGTAACGTGTTTGTTGCTGCCGCTATTACATTTTAATCCTGAGTGTTGCTATAGAAGTGAAAAGAGGATTCAAGATACTTTATGAAGGAAGAGTTAACAGGAGTTTTGTGACAGACTGGATGCGGAGGGGAAAAAGGAGGACTCGGAGATGGTGGTGAGGTTCTGGGCTTGAGTGAGCCTGCTTCCGGGGGAGATGGCGCTCACTCGTTGAATTTTAGAACTATTGGCTTTGGAAATAACCAAGAGAAAATGTCCAGAAAGCAATTAAAAAGGTGGGAACTGGAACTCAAAAGAAAGTCCAAGACTAGAAATATAAATACGGAGTCATCTACTTAGAGGTGATGATTAATGCTCCCAGAGTGAACTGTTTGGTGAAGGAAAGATAAATAAGTGGGATGAATAGAAGACCAAGGCCTAAGTGTGACGGTCTCCATCTCTAAAGCCAAAGCAGGTGAGATGGTGGAGCACAAAGTTGCAGAAGCAAGGAAGGTAAGGAGGTAGTTATAGTCTGTGTTCGAAAAAGAAATGGAGGGAAAATTGGGAAGGTGGTCAATCACCTGAAGGTTTCTTTTCAAAGAGGTTTGGTATTCGTTGACGAAGAACAAGGCGTACTGGGATAACGGATGGTCCTAGTGCCTTAGAAAGATGGAAGGCAGTGGGACGTAGGGTAACACAGGTATTCCTGCAAATTTCAACAAGGAAGAGAGGGGCAGCTGTCCTAGGAGAGGTGTGAAAATACCACGTACAAAAGGAGCAAAATGTCACTGCCTTGTTATTTTGTGTCAAATACTGTGCTTAGCGGTAAATCCTCAGCAATTCTTTGAGATAGAGACAATGACTATGTCCTCTGTAGAAGTGAAATTTGGAAACCACCTAAATGTCCATCAAAAGGAACGTTCCTGAACTAGATTATGGTATGCCCTATACAATGGCCCTGCAGCCATTTTTTTTTTAATGAAATAAAGAAAGATATCAATGAAAAACTTTTACATGATGATAAACATATATTTGAAAACGTACCTGTTATCGACCTCTCCCAACAGACTCTAAATCCTCAGGGAGGGACACGGGGCCCTCCTCACCTTGTGCCATGAGGGTCTGGCATGGAGCCCTGTGGATTAGCGTGCCTTAGCTGCTGGGCAGATGAACGAGTGTGTAAATGCGTGTGCAAACGGAGAGCACGTGGCCACACAGGCTCGAGTACTGGATGCATATGTATAAGAGTATGTAAGTGTGTGTGTGTGCGCGCGCGCGTGTGTGTGTGTGTGTGTGTGTTGTGAACCTACAAGCAGAAAATACAATATTACTTAGGAAAATATTCAGAAATAGAAGGCATTAATACTAGAAAGTTTTCAGAGGGATTACATGGGCTTAGACAGCAATGTTGGTGCTTTGAAGAAACTGATGAAAATAGAAAAGATGGCTCCAACATTGTCAGTAAAAGGCATTTTTGGGGTGGGACTGCCCACACTGAGTTTTTTCTGTGGATGGAAATAGGGTGAAGGGTCCCACCTGGGCTGGGGTGGAAGGCCTAGGCGCGTTATGGTAGATGGTTTGTGAATTGGAACCTTGTGAAATGCTGAGTTTTCACAATGAGAGTTCTTAAGCTATCTAGTAGTCCCCTAACCAGATGTTCACTGTGATTCAACATGTGTAGTGGGCATTTAGACCTGAGTACACTGGCACACAAACGGAAACCACATTATCCTAAACAGGCCTATGATTCAGAAAGAAGATCCCAATTTGCTAATTAGGACCTGGAAGCTGCCTTATTTATTGTGATTGAAATGTTATCTGCATTCTAGTATATGGATTCACTCACTTGCTTTTTATTTAAGAATCCATAATTGTCCTGAAGATTATAGATAATGGCCCATTCTAAACTTATTCTTCTTTTTGATGAGTAAATACTAATTCTCATCCAAGAAAAATAAGGCTTAAGCCTTCATTTGTCATTAGAAATCTTGATGAGCCTCTGAATAATTAATTTTTTTCTCATCCTTTTGAGTAACATTAACTTTTAAGGTCTTTATCAAATAAAAGTAGAATTGATAGCATTTTAAATACATATTTATTTTTGTTGGGTTGTTCCATCATATTCTCTCTTATGGAGTCATTTAAATCACATGGAAGTCTGCCTGAAATGGCATTTTCATGATGATTCTGGGAACCATACCTTTGAGTGTACAATATTTACTGCTGATATATGTATTCTGGTATTTCTTGCCTTCCATCATACATAAATTCTAGTGGCATATTGAATACCAAGAGAGGAGCTGACTAATGGTAAATCAAATGTTTTACAGCATAATTTGGGGAATGTTACATTCATTACTATAAAGAAATTATACCTGATCAGTATTTTCAGAGCTTCCTAACACTGTAATTTATTGATGCTCCTTTAATGTTCCCTGTTCCTAGGCTCGAAAGTGGGTTCATTTTAACAATGTATAATAGATGCTATAGTGAATCTTTTCCACACACAGAACAGTAGCAGATATCCAGCACTGTCTTTGATTAGAAGTGTTAAGCCCAACAGCTTGTATTTCATGAACACAGAACTAATTAATAGTCACGGGGTAGTTCCTTCTCTACCGTAGGAACTATATGTGGCAATAAAGCCACTTTGATGTATAAGGTGCCAAAGGAAAATGGGCTAACAAAAAAGGGAATAGCCTTATACGTGGTTAAGATGTCAAATGAACGATTTTAACTCACAATCATTTTTTTACACTGAATACATAAATTGGGTTTTTATTTTTAGTTCCTCCTCTTCCCTTCAGAGTTAAATGATGGAAAATGACTCTCAGTCCCCAAACTACTCTTATGCATCATTCAAAATAGCCCTGACAGGCTGGCCCCTCCGGTAGTGGTGAGATTTATGGCTTTCCATTCCTCGGTGCTCCATTCCTCCTCGGTCTACACCATCAAATTGATGAGTAGGCGGTGGAGAGCAAGCTAAGAGAGGTGACCACTTACAGCCAGCTCGTGTCCGTCATTTTAATGAACTGCTTAGAGATGGCTGCTGTTGTCCTTGACTCATTGCAGCTGATGATGACCAGGTCTCCTAACGCCTTTTCCCCCTCCTTCTGTATTACAGGGCCCCCTGGAAAATGACCTGGTGGTTCACGTGGCGCTCATAGCGGAAAGCCAACGGTAGGAGACCCACGTGGGCGGTGTGCTCTCTGATTGCTTCCTATTTACAATATTGAGCATGGCAGTAGAGATTAATTTCATAGACCCCTTGACGGGGTGTTAAGGATGTCATTAACGTCACTGTAAGTGCCAGAACAGCATTCCTTTCATGTTGAACAATCATTTTTAGTTGATGTGAATATTAGACTGTGACCAGTGCCAGCGTTGCCCGGGGTGCACTTTTGAGAAACGAGTTCAAACAGATGGTGGGGATTCCCCCCCCCCCATCAGCGCTCACCCTCTGTGCCAGTCCCCGGAGCTGCCCTCTGACGTTTGGTGAAGACCCGAGAGGGCGTCCAGGTTGCAGTGCAGATGGCATATTGCTAACACTGACACATTAAAAATGTGCTCCGACTTAGCACAGCCTGTTCCCTTGTCTCCCCTCACCCCCGCCTTGCGTTTTCCAAACTATTCGATGCATTGTCTCAAAACCTCTCTCTCTTTTTTCCCTGTGTTCTTCAGCCTTCAAGTTTTCCTCAACACGTACGGCATTCAGACGCAAACTCCTCAGCAGGTGGAGCCCATTCAGATATGGGCACAGCAGGAGCTCGTGAAGGTGAGGGAGTGTGTTTCTTCCGCAGTGCAGAGCCGCCAGGGCCTGGCCCGGGGAGGGACTTCATGTACAGCCAGGAGGAGCAGTTAAAATCCAGCTCTGAGACAGCGCCGTCAACCCCAAAGCCGTTCCAGTTCAGGGGAGAAACCCGCTTTAGCAGACATTGTCACTGAAAGACCAACTGGTCCGTGTGTGTATACATTACTGTGTTTCCCCCAAAATAAGACCGGGTCTTATATTAATTTTTGCTCCAACAGTCTACATTTACTCATTTACTCATATATAAAAATCTACATTTATTCAAACAGTCATGTCTGGCTGACGATCTTAACTGGGGCTTATGTTTGGGGTAGGGCTTATATTGTGAGCATCCTGAAAAATCATGCTGGGGCTTATTTTCAGGCTAGATCTTATTTTGGGGGAAACACGGTATATGCACATGGCCTGTTGAGTTCTCCTTGCTAAAGTCTATTACTAACCTAGACTGAGCACGTAAATAACAAATCAGCCTTAATTTTAGTAGTTGTGTAAATTAACCTTTACATTTGGTTTGATTATTTTCCCTTTTATTAATGGTTAAACCTCCTCATCTAAATGTTTATCAGTACTAACTACTTTCCTTTATTTTCTTCCTGTTTGGCGTCAGAAGTAACTCCTAGTTCTTTGGTTTGCTGGGTGTCAGGCTGGTTATAAAGCAACCTCCGCGTTTGTCTTTGGTGGGGTCACATGCCTACTCGATTAGATGAGAAGGCTGCTTCTGAGGCCCCTGCGTGCACTGCCCCGCGGCGGTGCAGAGCGCCCCTGTGTAGGAATGTTCTGCTCTCTCGGGATGGGAACCTGTCGGCGTCCGCTAGTGACTCAGAAGCTTTCATTTTTATTTGGCAATTGTTCAGTATACAGCAACCAACTCCGCAGCATTTGGTGGAAGTGTTTAAAAGAGTCCCTCAAATGACTGAGACTAAGTCCCTTAGGTTGATATAAATGTCTGTGACCAAAGCCTCGATGCTCCAACAGAGACGAAGAGCTTCGAGCGGTGAGGTCCACACTGCATGAGGGAGCGCGAGGCTCGGGGTGGCTGCCGAGGAGGCCGGACCCTTCCCACTGCCTGTGAAACCAGAGCCCGGTGTCAGGCCCCCGGAGCTCAGCCCTTTGAGGGTCCTGAAACCTCCTGTAACAAAGCTGGAGCCCTTTCCTCCGACTGAAGAGATGAGGCCCCCTAGAGTAGGTAACACTGTAAAGCCACCCCAAGAGCCAAATGACGGGAAGCTGGTTTTTAGGGGAGAAGCGCGTAAATGAGCCCCAGAGAGAACTGAGGCTCCACAGCCAGAGAGGAGCGGCGTGGGGCTCGTCTCAGGCGCTTCCTCAGGCGCAGACTGTGCTCGCTGATGCGCTGTCGTGACCTCCCTCGGAACGCTCCAGGGAGCGGTAACAAAGGTTATTTATTATTCTTTGAGAAGCATACTCTCCAAGCAAATTAACCCGGCTCTGTTTTCTTCAGGCCTAATTTATATTAGCAACTTTTTTCACGGTAAGTGGGTCTAGACTCTACCAAACAACATGCAGTCAAGATCTAGGAGACCAACGTGGCTCCAGACGACTTGAATATGGCATATGGTATTCATTCATCACACATGTGCTGTGTGCAGAGCACCTGTGGGGCACTCAGTAAAATGACTGTCCCTGATTTTGGTGACCTCTGAGTCTAGTGGTATGACAAAAAAAAAACGGTTAATGACAAACCACTTTGATGAGTGCCACAATAGGTGTTTGCACGGGTGCTGTGGAATCACAGAGGTGGCGTTATAACAGGTCCTTCACTTTATATTTTGCTGTTTTAAACATGGTACTAACCAATGCTTACAACTTGGGTGTGTGGTACGGCTACAGAGACAGCGTGTGATGACCGAGAGCCGGCTTCCTCATGCGTGGGTCCAAGTGGGCGACTCTCTGTGGCTACGGCCTCTGTGCCCCAACCAGCTGCCCTCTGGGAGTCTGCTCTCTGATATCCTGCCTAGCATATGGCTTCTTACAGGTCTATGTTTTACACAGAAGAGTGCCCCCTCAAATCCTAGTTCACCCACTCTGCTTGTGCCGGTGCTCTCTTCTGAGAAGCTATGCCCTCCTCCGGCCCCAGAAGACAAGTGAGGACAGACCCCTGAGAACGGAGCTTTCACTGTGTGTGTTGTGTGTCATGAGGTGGTGACTGGTGCGATTCACCTCATGGGAAATCGGAATACTGTGCAGATCTAGAATGAGGTGTTTCTGCACTGCTGGGTGGTTTGGTCCCTGCTCTGTACGCTAGTGCATTAAATGGTGTGAGTG
Source organism: Hipposideros armiger (assembly GCF_001890085.2). Taxonomy (NCBI): domain Eukaryota; kingdom Metazoa; phylum Chordata; class Mammalia; order Chiroptera; family Hipposideridae; genus Hipposideros; species Hipposideros armiger. The sequence goes on from NW_017731354.1 coordinate 3,521,580, forward strand.
TGTACAACGTGGGGCCAGTCTCATCGGCACCTGGAATGCAGGGAGCCTGCCCAGTCTGATTCCTGCATTGTTGTAGGCGTGCTATGCCACGTCCCAGAAGTTAAGGAAAATCCTTTTATTATAATAGTCAGATTTAAAGGAAGTCTACCTAGATCAGAACGTTTTAACTTGTGCACGGTTGATTAATATAATTATCTATACTCTAAAATTATATACTCTAAAAGACTCAAAAAGAAGAAATCGGGAGTAGTTTAGACATACATTCATTTCTGGACAATGCAAATAGCTGAGGGAAGGGGGGTTCTGCCTGGTGCTGAGCACGGACGCTTCAGTGGAGCGGTCCGATGTAACGCTTGCAGTGAGCATGCTCTGCAGCTGACGTTGTCTGAGCCCACTGCTGGCCCAGACTCAGTGTTCACTGCACACGTGGCCCAGGAGACATCCAGTCACTCCCTCTTTACCCCTCAAATGTTTCCTGAGCACCAACTACATGCTGGGCACAGTGCCCACTTGGTGCAGACGGAGAAAGAGCCATAGATCTAAACGTAGATGTGCGCACCATCGCAGAGTGAACTGAGAGTACAGGTGGTGACGTCCGTGTTGTATATGATGAGGTAGATCCTGTAGATACAGTTGGTTCACTCTTCCATTTAGGAAAATTTAGGTTAGATTTCTGCTTCTCATCAAATACAAAAATAAATTCCAGACAGATTAAAGATTTAAATATTTTTTTAAATGATTTAAATATAAAGTCCCTAGAAGAAAAAATAGGAAATGTGTTTACAACTGTTGGAAGGGGAAGTCTACTCTTAGAATAATACCAGCGCCAAAAATCCATTAAGAAAATGCTCGGCGAACTTAACAAAATATAGCTGAAGGTGGCATCAGCAACCTGGCACACAAAGGTGCTTGTGAAATTTCTTAGAAAAACATTTAGATTGAAACACCACATGCTGAAATGATGTTTGACCTACCATGCAGCCATTCTCACATTTCATAATAACACAGAAGATGAGCAAACTGGGTAAAATATTTGGTACAAAGGGTCTTCATATACCAAGATCTCTTACAAATCAAAAAGAATGACAAATACCCAGTAGAAAAGGGAACAAATGAGAAAAATGTATAGAACATACAAATAGCCATTAAATATATGGTAAAATGGTCTACCACAAAATAATTGAATATAGCAGTTCGAAACTAAGATAATCTCATTTTGACCCAGGAGAGTGACAAAAATGGCCTATGCACTATTAATGTCAGTGTAAATTGGTCTGTTATTTCTAGAGGGTGACCAACCTGGCATTACTTTTCAAAGAGAAGGTACATTCTCCTTCATCCAGCAAGTTGCGGAAATTATCCTGCACTAACAATAGTACCCTGTCCAAAGATGTTTACTGAATTATTATAGTTTTGAAATAACAAAAAATGGGGAGCTGTCTTCATCAGGGGATCAGTGTCAAACTTCATCAGGGCTAGGCTTCAAGTAGGGTGCCTAGGCCTTTTGAGTAAGTGCTCAGCTCTGGCACTGATCAAGCCCCAGTCCATTCCCAGTCCATCTGCAATTACTTATAGAAGTTCTAGATGTTTCTGCTCCACTGTGGCACCCTTCTCTTTTCTAATACTTCTACAGATATTTTTCCAGTCTTTATAATTCTTAAATAATTTCCACATTGAAATATAGATGAATGTGTAGACTCAGTTTACCCTCTTGAAATTGGAACACCACAATATTAAGTTTCTAACAATGGGACACTGAACAGATGATCTAGTATATGAACCCATTTATGTAAATGTATAATTGATATATGTGTTTGGTATACGTGTATTTATCTATGTACTGTAACAATCTGTTACCATGTCTTATGTTTCTGGGGTTTCTTAGGAATCACACAAAAAATTACGCTCCTTTTAACATACACCAAATTTGCCTGAGGGGTTGTGAGAGGCAGCAGGACCATTTACTTGTAGCATATGGCTTAAATTTTTCATAAAATTTATGTAATCAGAAAAACCGATAAAGACATTTCTATTTTGGTGGGAAATACTTAAAGGTAGAAATCTAGAAGGAGATGTGTGGCCCCATTTTTTAAAAACTTTAAATAGTTATATTTTTATCATACAGAAAGCATCTGTCTCTTTGTGCCCCTTGATAAATCAGAGCCATGTAAGTTGTACATTTATAACAGTGTGAGCGCAGTGTCTGTGTTTAGAGTGTGGCTAAGTGGATCTGCGGAAGCTTGCTCTCACATCTCTCAGTTGACATCATGGGCTCGCTTGTTTGCATCCAAGTCCATGGAATAAGGTTTCCCTGGCCTCTTTTTCTCTGAAAAAAATCAGAAATAAGCAGGGCAGTAGTTGGGGGGCTGGAGGGGACGCCAAAGAGGAAGAGCACAGATTCTTGCCCGAGTCTGATTCACAAATTTGTGTCTTACAGGCTTATTTCCATCTGGGCATCAATGAAAAGCTAGGACTCTCCGGAAGGCCCGACAGGCCCATTGGCTGCCTGGGGACGTCAAAGGTGCTCGTGAGATTTCCTTGTTCAGGGAAATGTTCAGATTACCGTACCATGGACCAAACTGATGTTCGACCTGCTGTGTAGCCATTCTCACATTGCATTATTACTTGAGCTAATTGGATTATTGTTTTCTACAAATAAATCTTATTTGTTATGTATGACATCACAGGAGTTTTCCAGGAGTGAATAAGCATCTCACTGTACTATTATTTCTAGGTTGTAACATAACTGATTATAGTAGTTTTACTCACACAGGCTTTTCGTACCATAGTAGACACGGACTACTTTAAGTTTATTAGCGTACTGATTCAATCAGGAAACTTTAAAATTTCTTGACATTATGCGGATTTTACAAGATACTGTTTTATTTGCCTATTCAGAATAAAACATCAGTTTTAAAATTTATTAGGGCTTATGTTGCTATGCCTTTGCCTTGAGTCTGTTTCGTCTCTTTTTGAATTGTCCCTTACAGATTTATCGCATTCTGGGAAAGACTGTGGTGTGTTACCCTATCATCTTTGACCTAAGCGATTTCTACATGTCTCAGGATGTTTTACTGCTGATAGATGACATAAAGGTAGCTTTGGAAGACCTTTCTATTGAAATGGGATGACTTTGTTTCAACTAATATTATCATATGTTATTACATTGAGTGCTCCTGGGTCTGATGCCTGGGTAACACCGTATACAGTGCAAAAGTGCCACCGCAGCTGCATAAGCTTTGGAGAAAGAGGTCAGTTACTTGCAGCCTTAGAGTGGTGGGTGCAGCAGTTTTATGAAAAGTTGTATGACTTTGCTGTTGTACTTCTAGAAATGGAATGTAAGGAGACAGTTTGTAAAAAGAGGGGCACCTGTTTTGGAAACCATGTTCATGCCATAGTAATGACTTATCGCTTTTGGAACAGAAGCTGAGTCAGCAAAATAATTTTATGTATGAGACACGCCAAGTAAAACCCCAGCTAACTCATGACCCCCAGTTAGTTAAAATCTCCTCCCCTCGCTTTTCCATTTGCACTGTCGGCAAGCTTAGAGCATGGCGTCTGGAGCCAGACTGCTTTTGTAAAACTTTGGCCCCACGATTTACCAGCCGTGTGATCTCGGACAGGTTACTTAATTTCTCTGTCTCTGTTTTCTCATCATTATAACTGAAAACCAATAGGCCTGTTCCGAGGATTAAATGAGTTAACATACATGATGCACTCGCAGTAGTGCCTGGCACGTGGCGAAGTGTTTTGTGAATCTCTGATGTGACGCTGAGGATGGTGGCGACAACAGAAACTGAGTCAAAACAAGCGTCTCATTTCCGATGGTACAGACTCAGTCTCATCTCTTCCATCTGCTGTAATCTAAGCCCACAATTATGTGGATGAGAGTTCATCTGGATGATAGCCCTGTTGAGTTTTCCATCCTGGGACCACTCTTGAACTGTATTTATTAGGCCACCCCTCCAGAAGCATCCTTAAGCGTGTGCACTCTGATTAAAGAATGAAGTTTAAAAATGGTTCGCAGCTTAGCTTGCATTGTTCATACTTGTACGCTTGTATATATGGGAACATTTCTACTCCTGGAGAGTCGATGTTACCCAGGGCTTGCTCATGAACCGTTTGGATGTGTCATAGTTTTGTGGGCTCTTTGCCATGAATGGTTAAGCATCCTGATCAGTTCAGATAACGGGCCGTTACACCACCTCATCCTTCTGTTTTGATAGAATGCACTACAGTTCATTAAACAATACTGGAAAATGCACGGACGTCCGCTGTTCCTTGTTCTCATCCGGGAAGACAACATACGGTAGGTGGATGGAGCGAGGCGCACACGGCGCCTGGCGTTCCCGCCGTGGCCCTGTGGAAGCATGGCCTCCTGGCATTTGGGATCCCTCCCTGGGTGGCGGAGCGCTTTGCGTATGTGAGGGGAACGTAGAATTAGATTATGAATTTCCCATTCTGTTGTTAATGCGTACACGTTGTGTATCTGCTTCTATTTTTAGAGGCAGCCGATTCAACCCCGTTTTGGATATGCTGGCAGCTTTTAGAAAAGGAGTGGTTGGAGGGGTCAAAGTCCACGTCGACCGTCTACAGGTAGTCTTCTGAACGCAGTGTGTTTCTGTTTTCAGGACAGCTAACCCCCAGACCCAGCACGTTTCTTAATGTGTTCTCGTTAAGGATTTTATCTTTAGGTTTTATTGTGTCCCCACCTTCCTGTCCCTGTTGTCACTATCCTGCTTATGTGGTCCTTCCAGTCTGAGGCTTGAACAATTGCAGTGGTTTCCCAACCAGAATTTTAGACCTTAAAAGCTCACCTCTAACCTCAATTTTGCAGGAAGCTGGGGTCTAGAGTGGTGACATGACCTACTGTCTAATCTTGGGCTTGTGGGTACAGATACCTTTTGCAAAACTGAAACTCTATACCCATAAAACAACAACCCAGCCTTTGTCTTCTCTTTAATATAGTAAATGAAAATGGTGCCTATATGCATCTCTTGGATTTTGTTTCAAGCTTTTTCAGATTTCCTTAGCCCTTCACCGCGCCTCAGCCTCCCTTCCCAGCTTCGTCACCCAGGATCCTCTCCGTGGGCCCACTCCCCCCCGCAAGCACACTGTCTGCTTTCACATCTCTGAACGCAATTGGAATTCTCTTCCTGCTCATGCTGTTACTCTATTCAAGAGTTGCCTTTCTTCCCCTCCTGTCTAAGTCATACTTTAATTTTATAACTTAGGTCAGAGTCACCTCTATAAGTGAGACCTCTGAGACTGGCATTGATTTCTCCTCCCAGTGTGTCTGGCCTGGTGCTTGAACCTTTGCTGGAGCTGGTTTCTCGCGTCTGCTTCTTTCTGTGGATTGAAAACTGTCAGGCCAAGCTTTGCTCATTTCTGCACTCACAGAGCGCACTGCCCACTACTGCTCTCCCTGTAGGCAACATGCAAATGCTGGTTCATTGATTCAACAAATATGTATTGAGTGCCCTTGTTCGGCACTGGGAATATAGTGGTGAAAAATATACAAGGTCCCTGATTTCATGGGACTTATTCTAGTGGGGGAGCCGAACCAAAAACAAATCAGGTGAGGTTGCAGAATGCTGGGATGGAGTGCAGCCTTAGGTAGACTGTTCCAAGGGGAAGGCCCTGGGGACACATAGCTGAGCATCTCAGAGCAGGGTACCTTTTTCAATATTATATTGCATTTGACACAAATATAACAATATTAAGTTTTTTAATTACCACCAGAACTAAAGTATTAATGCCTAGCAAATTAATTATAAGTACAATGTTTTTTTATAAAGTTCATTCAGGAGCCTCTGCAACCAACTGAAATTTTTTATCCAAAGCTTTAGTGACTATTAATAGGATTTAGCATTTGCCTATTAACTCCGATTAAACATTTACTTTATGAGCTGAATTAGTATATAAGGGTGGGTAGGCTAATAAAAATGGAATATATTAAATCAAAATTAATTTTCTTATATTTTCAATTTTATCAGCTTTGAAAATTAATTAGTTCTTCACTCTTTATATACCCACATTACAATCTATTATCAAATCAGTTTTCTCTACCCTCATAACATTCAGAACCGAACCACTTCCCATCATCGCAGCGCTAACATCAGGGTCCAAGCTGCCGTCATTTCTCACCCGGAGTTTTACAGTCGTCTCCTAAACTCCTATTGACGGTCAGACAGTTAGCCTCTTCCCACTGTACCTGGTCATTAGTAGTTAGATTATGTCATGTATCGAACATAAGCCTCCAATGACTCACACACAAAGTGAAGACCAGAGTCCTCCCAGTGGTCTGCGTGCTATCCATAACCTGGGCCTTCTCCTCTGCCCTCCTCTCCACCACTGTCCCCCCATCTACACTCCATCCACACTGCCCTCCTTACTGCTCCTAAGTCACAGGCATGCTTCTGCCCCAGGACCTTCGCACCTGCTGTTTCCTCGGCCCTGTACTCTCCTCTCATCCCTGTCTGTGACTACAGTTCTTCCTCCACTCTGTGCTTCCATGGGACCCTGTGAGGTCTTTTCTCATCACCTGCAGCCTCCTACCCCACCTTTGTTATTTCTCTCTGCACATATCACCATCTGACATGTCTAGATTTATTTATTTGTTGTCTGCTTATACACACCTACGAGGGTCGGTTTTAAGAGGTCAGGGATTTTGTATATTTTGTTCATACTATATCTCAACACCTTCCGTAGTACATGGCAGGTGTTCAGTGAATATTTGTCTGGCAAACAGTTAACTAGAGAGCAATCTGTGAAGATGTGAGCCTGCTCTCTGCCCAGGCCCAGACTGCCCTCAGACGTCGACTGTGGAGAGCCACAATATGTGCAGGCCAGCTGCAGTCCAGCTGTGCAAGGAGGCTGTGGTATGACAGCTGAGAGTATGTCCACCCTGCCATTGTAGTGGGTGTTTGTGGGAGACTGACTTCGCTTGTGAGCTCCCAGCACAGGAGGAGGCAGCACAGCTCTGGGTGGGTAGCCACCAGAAGAAACACTCCAGGTCGTGTTTCACATTTCAAGTGAGCAGTGAGGAAACAGAAACGCATGCATGTAAGACAGCTTTGATTGGAGAATTGCCTTAGTTTTAAAATAATAATTTATGGCTTGCTTTTTATGCAGCACCTCCCTCAGTTTTATCTGACAGCTCATCAGGTAATGAGAAGGGGCACATATTGCTAAAATCCACTGTGGGCTATCGTTCAGGTATACTGTTCCGTAGGAACCACCGACAAGCAAAAGCTGTGTTCAAGTTCAGTCTTATTAGTTTGCTCAACCTATAATCAGGAACTAATGGAAAACAAAATGACCCAAGTGGGTTGCCAGGATGTAGAGAAGGTCTGGTCTGGATAAGCAACCTCTATCATGACCCCGAAACATGGAGACTGGCAGCGCCCCATCACTGGCTCACCCAGAAATACGTTCCCAGAGCAGAATCCAAAGTGAAATTTCACATCTGTTCCCCAAACACTTGTAGTGTTCCATGGTTTTTGTTCTGGTTTTTTTCTTTTTCAAAATATACTTTTAACATTTTAATAGATAATGAATTTTAATCTCAGCTTAAAAATAACCACAATGCTAAGAACAGAGAGAACATACAGTTCATCTCGTGGACTTTCCTCTTTATTGTGACTCATGAACCTGGAGCCTGATGTCTGTGTTCTATTTCAGGGGGTTTTGTTGTCTGTGAAAACCTGCCTAATTTTAGAATGCTCGTTTAAGAAGTTACTTACGAGTTGTATGTATTTTTTAAGTAAACTTTTTGCGATGTATTGCATACGGTAAAGCATACGCGCCGGTCCTGAGGGCGTGGCTTGATGAATTGAAGAGCTGGAACCTTCTGATCCCATTTCAGACGCTAATATCGGGAGCGGTGGTAGAACAACTTGACTTCCTACGAATCAGTGACTCAGAAGAGTAAGTCCCCTCTGGGTTACTATTGTGTTTCTTGAGATTACATCAGAAACGCAGGATATCTGAAGCTTTTTCTTTTAACTTCCAGGCTTCCAGAATTTAAGAGTTTTGAGGAACGACAGCTTCCCAAGCATTCAAAAGTGAAACGACAAAGCAGCGCCTCGAGCACCCCAGAGCTGGAGCTGCAGCCGGATGTCACCTTCGAGGAGTGGAGAAAAAGACCCACCCAGGAAATTCTTCAAAAACTGCATGTGAGGACCGTGCGCTGCCCAGGTGGCCCTGGATGGGGCTGGCAGAGCAGGGGCTCCCAGGGGAAGTCCTCCAGAGAAGGCAGCAGGGAACCTGGAGGTGGCCAGTCTAGTCCCAGGGCAGTAGTGAGGTTGTTCTCGGGTTCTGACGGCAGCACGCATGTCTTCAGGATGCGGACGGAGTCGGGAGGCGGGCCGCCTGGGATGGGAGAGCATCGTGCAGGCCGTTGAAGGAGCTGGGCAGCGCCAGCCGCCTTGGGCTCTGCCTCTGACAACCTGGTCTCCTGTCCTGCCCAGCACTTAGGCCTAATGCTGGCTTTCAGTCTCTCCAGTCGCCGAGGAAAGCGATCCTACGACCACATCCATGTGAATATTATGTTAGCAACCAATATTTTATCGTCCCTAAGGTTATGTGCATTTGAAAGAGGCGGGTGGGGGGCGATGGGTGGTTAGAGTGGAGTGCTTATCCAAGGGAATGAAATTCTAACGGTAGGACTATAAATGGTAGGACTAGGACGTCTTGTTGGGCCATAAAATGTGAGCATGTGGGCTGAATGTATATCCTGCCAGACATCATCGGTCCTTGTGATTGATCGTATTTACCTGGAGATCTTCATAAGCATGGACATGATGCAGTAGGCGGGAAGCATGTAGCGCAGCGCCCTGATATTCTAAGAAGCACTCGACACACGTCTTCCTTCATCCAGCTCTTCACAACAGGTCGATAGCAACATGGCCTCCCATTCATGAAAAACTAAAGGCAGGGAGGGACTGGTTAAGTGACTGAAAGGGCCAAACCTCTCAGAGAGTGGCGGAATGCATGGTAATGCTTGTAGATAACATATTTTCTATCCATTTGCTCATCTTGATTCCTGGCAAATTTGATTATTAAGTCCCTGCTACCCCAGGAAGCCAGCTTGTGTACCCCCCGTCTCCAAGACATCTAACACAATGGTTGTATAATGTCCTCTTATGCTCGGGAGTGTATCAGCGACATTTTGTCTTTCCTCAATTCCATAGCAGAATATTTTCACTCTGCATCATGTGCGTTCACGATTAGCTACCCCCTGTGGTAACTTCGGTACCCATTTCACTCCAGTGACTCAGTGATTTATATTTTCAGGACTGCAGCTTCCTGGCTAGCCAGGTCATCCTGCTGGGCATACTACTCAAAAGAGAAGGCCCCAACTTCATCACGGAGGAAGGTAAGAGCACGTGTCTGAGAGCACTGTCAAGTCATGAAGCTGCTCTGACCTTGACCAGATACCAGACATGCATAGTGAATATCCACCAACACATTCCAAGTTATTCTCTCCTCCTTTAAATCTTTTTTTCCTTCAAATTTTAAGTAGAAAATGTTCATTCATCCCCCCCTAGAGTGGAATAGACTGTTTGATGTATGAACTCCTAAATTGCTTAGTGATGCTTGGTTGTTTCTCTGATTGTCTGAATGGTGCTGGAGCTGGATTCTGCCAGTGACTGCTAACCTCTAATGACTCCATAGTTGTTTATGGACAGTTTCTGTTTCCAGTTTTATTTTCTGTACATTTGCAAGAACAATATTGAATTGTTATAGCTCTAAAAATTAGCTGCCTCATGGTCTGCAGCAGCCATTGGAATGGAATATAGCACTTAATAACTTGTGCTCTAAAGACTGCTAACAAAAATAAATCATTTCTGATCATGTCCACGTCCACTCTGCATTCATGATGAAACGCAATTATCCCTGAAATCCACATTTGTATGTTGAGTCACTGCTCTGAGGAGTCTTTGAATGCTCCATCGTGGTCTGCTTCCGGCATTTTCAAGTACAGAATAATGTAGAATACATTTCAAGTACTTAATGTCTAGCTGCTCAAAGTTTACAGCTCATCTGAAAGGCCTCTGTCCAGAGGGGCACATTGACTTGGATAGAATTAGAAATTGAGTCAGTATTCTAAACAGCAATGTGATTAGTCAGGGGCATACCTTTGGTCGTGAACTAAACGTAATTGCTTATTCAAATAAGGTCTACTTAGTATTTACATTATTGTAGCTCAGAGATAACCTTCCAGAGTATTAAACATGTGAATGGAATAATCTTAATTTTCTTAACTAATTAAAGGTGGAAGAACTTTTCAAATCTCAAACAGAATCCTTCATTTCTCATTAGTCTTGGAACTATAAGCAGAATCCCAATTATATTGAGGACATTCACTGAAATTTATACTTTAACTCAAACAATAGGGTTTTTGAAAAGTAAACATTTCATTAGGAACCTAGGTTTCAGAATGGTTATTTTACTAGTGTTTGAAAATAAAACAAAACTTATATGAAATAGTTTATCATAAAAAATGCTGAAGGAATTATTTTTTTAAACCATTTTTATAAACTTGGGAGTAATACCCATCTTTCATTTGGATATTCAAAGGACTTTAAATGTTTTAAGTCTATAGAACCTTGTGATGTATTAAAAATCATAACTGTCTGCAGAATCTGCATATAATTGGATTCAATTTGTTACAAAGCAATAAAAATAAGTTCAGAGTAAAATGATAATGACCTTATTCTTTGCCCTTGTTTCCTTTTTGGTGCTCTGTCCTGTCACATGGTGAATTTATTGACAAACCAGTCATGAGGCCAGACCACATGTGAGCTGGTGCCAGAGTGAGACCACAGGGGTCTTTTGAGCAATATAGTACATGAGGGCATGATTATGCACACAACAGAATCTCCATAAAGTTTTGTTGAACAAATAACTGAAGAATCATTTATATTCAGAGTCTACAGTATCTGCTCAATTTGCTATTTTCTGGTTTATATTTTCTGCAGTAGGTTCAAGTAACTTATTTTTATTTGTTAAAAAGTTAGATTGCATATTAAGAAAACAATAAATGTCAAGAACTAAAGTATTCACCAAATTCATTTACTCAAACTAAATAGTAACAAGGACTGGGGACATTCACACGAAATATTTGGGTCACATATTTAAATATGTCAGGTAGTTCAGAACATGAATGGATGTGGATGTACCAGCTCCAGTGGATCAACATGAAAATTCAAGAGTTATTTTTCTAAAGGAGAATAAATGTTATGCATTTAATGAAAAGCATTTTTTCAACAAAGATTCTATTATCCAACGTCTAGGTACTGTTTCTGATCACATTGAGAGAGTCTATAGAAGAGCTGGCAGCAAAAAGCTTTGGTTCGTATAAGTGTCCTCGTCATTATGTTTTATTTTTTGTGTTGTCCTGTTGAGTAGCCGAAAGATAATGGACCAATCTTAGAGATGGTTATTCATCCTAATTTTTGCTTTCAAACGCCGAGGTTATAGCACCATGCCTCTGTCTACTTTCTAAGGACCTGCCTACATCCCATTGTATCATGGCTCTCCCAAGACGTTAAAAGAATGTCTGGGAAGAAGGACCTCTGTAGACGTAGACACTGGTGATTATTCACTGGGTGACATGCTGATGGCTTGTTCCTACCCTGCACCTCCTCTGTCCCAGGAGGTGCTTCAGGTCCTGCTTTGTGTTCAGGAAACCTGCTCTGCTGTCACAGAGGCCATGAAAGAGGCCAATGGCTCATTTAGTCCTAAGCACAAATAATACACTTAGAAGGCAGTTCTCTCACCACTTACGTTGAATGGATCCAGTGAGTGTAGTTGCTTCATGAAAAATAACTCACACGCTCTGCAGAGGTGGTCTTTCCCCAGGGACTGAAACAAAATTAGGTAAGTTGAGATAGGATTGTTTAAATTCACAGTGGGGTAGGTATGCCTACGTGCATGACTGTCTGCATTTTGAAGCAATTCTAACAGTCTTATTAGCAGAATCTAACAATTTGAAAGGAAGGGTATAAAGATTTTTTTTAAATGACCCATTATTTTGTAATTCAAGAAATGTCATAAGAAACTCCCTTAATCTTGGTGAGCCTCAGGTTTCTAATCTCTAAAATAAGGGTATTGATTAAAAAAAAATCTCTTAGCAGCATTTCAGCTCTATGATTATAATAAATATACCATTCCAACCCAGAAGAAGTAATGTAATAACCCTGTGGTTAAAGCTCACATTTTCGCCGTAAATTCTCAGCGCAGTCAGGCAGGCAGGCTAACAGATGTTGCTTTCTACCCAGGAAGTTCCAAACGTGGTCCGTAATTTTATTATTTTTGGCTAAGCAAACCTGGGTTTGCTTTGTGCGTTATACTTGCATTTTAGATAAATCATTAGCTAGCCAACATTTAGGGTGCTGACTCTTCTGTGTAAAAGCATACGCTCCTACAAGTTGTATTCACTGTATTTTCCCTTTTATGGCTTCCCACTGACACACCCAGGCTGGCGGTGCGCTACGGGGCTGCATTTACCCAGAAATCTGCCTCCTCTATAGCCCCTCACATCACTACCTTGCTAGTACACGGGAAACAGGTAACATGCACAGAGTGTGGGAGCTCCAGCTGCTTGAGATGCGTGGGCTGATTTGCATCCCGAGGGCCAGACATACCTTTGGTCTTACAGTGTGTGGGTGAAAGCTTCTCTAAATGTAGGAAGTGTGTTTCACTAACTTCACCAGGTACTGACCTAATTTTTTACTATTTCAACTATATAAAGATTAAGGAATATAAAGCTTTTTATAGGTCAGCTTTCACCAATATCCTGAAATACAAGAAAACATATTTAAACCTACATTTTCATTTTATTTTCCCATCTGAAAGCTCCACATGAATTTTCACTTTTGAGGGAAAAAAGTGTCTTATGTATTGCATGTGCTGTGCTTAAAAAAAAAATCTCTTCTCATAATCTAAGACTTTTTCAGAAATGTAAAAATAGCAGTGTGAATTCCTCCCTCCAACATTCTGGCTTTATCCAGAAAAGTAAATGCTGGTATTTCATTGTATCACTTCCTAAAATTGAGTACTAAATGAGTCCCCTAATCCAGGAATTTGGTTATCTAGGCACCAAAAGAAACATGATTTAAAGTGGTTATAGGAACAGATAACATATACCAGTGACAGATTTAATAATGAGTTTTTAATGCAAAATCAGAATACTCAATTCTTCCTTCCCTCACTCCCGATGAGAGGAATAGTTAGGCTCCCTTTTCTACCTTTTTAACTGGCACAAGTGATGCTGTCGGCAGCGGTGAGGATGGGGTCCCCCCCTAATCCTGTACGGTGGGTCCTGCGTTCTGGGAGATGTGGGCCGTTAGGTGCAGCGTCTTGGGCTCAGCGTTTCCTCCAAATGATTATGTGAGGACCTAATGGTGCATATCTTCACGTTTTCCCCATCAGGGCCCATTTACTCACCTCTTTAGATTTGTGAACCTCTGGCGTGCTCTCTTCTTTGCCCCCAGGTCGATGGTGCGCTGTGCAGCAAGCCTTTTAAGTAAAGTAGTGGACAGCCTGGCCCCGTCCATTACTAATGTCTTAGTGCAGGGCAAACAGGTACGTATGTGATTTTCAGACTCGCTCTTGCTCACGGCCACAGATGTTCCTGTGTAGGACCCTTGCTTTTAAATCCGACAGCCCCAGTGTCAGGCCTCTCACGACCACCATAACATGGCTCGGGCGTGTCCACAGAGGCCCCTTCTCCAAGCAGACTGGTCTTACAGATGCACAGTTACCAAACAGACCATGCCTTTTTCCTGCTGCACCTTACAGCTGTTATTTCCACCCCTGTGTTACCTTGAGATCAGTGAAGGTGCTGACACGGAAAATGGACTAATAACACCCACTGGAGCTCTCAGACAGGTTTCGGACAGGTGAGGCCGAGACAGGTGACGAGTGAAGGGCATGTTCTCCTCCGCAATGCAGTGGCTGCCTTACCCGTCCTGCCCCCTCCCCTTCCAGCAGGGCCAGCTCCAGTCTGCAGTCCCTCCCTCCTCTGGGCTCTCAGGACAGGCCTGTGACATTTCTCCCGAGCTGCCCGGGCTCCCAGCTCTCTCACCCAGTGGCAGGCTGTGAAGGTCAGGGCCCAGGTCTCGTCCAGCGCCTGTCCCCGTGTGCCCGGCCTGGGGCACTCGCTGAATATGGGCTGCACTGAGCTTGCCTGTGCTTACGCAGAGTGGGCTGTGGCTGCGGAGTTTGGGTTTGTTGTCTGAAGCTCTGATCACCTGGCTGAATCCTCATTTGGTTGGAATGAAAACCTGTTTGCTTTCTTTCTGTTCTTTGGGAATCTGTGTGCTTTATTGTATGTTCCTGAAAGTTAATCCGGAGATATAATAAGCTTTAATGTCAGGAAGGACTTTAACTCTCTTTAATAAAATCAACCCATTGCTCATATTCCAGAGCTCTTAATTCATTAAAACTGAAATTATTGCATCCTGATATCCAGCTTTTGAAGTGGAAGAATAAGTTATTTATTTTATCCAGTAATGTTTAATAACAATGAAAAAATGATTGTAGTAATAAAAAATCCCCGAGAAAAAGTTAGATCACTTTTCATATATGTTATGCTTTCTCCAAATTATTAAGAGGTCGAGTTTTCCTCCCCACTCATCAGCTAAACAGGCCAGGATACAGGAGTCTGCAGGGCCCTTCCTCACCCACCGCAGCCCTCCCCTGCAGCCAGACTCTTGTATTGTCCTGGATGGAGCTATTTCTGAAAGGAAGTGAACAGGCTTTGGGAAGCTGTTTTCCCTTGGATTTTAGGCCCTTGTAGTATATCTGAAAATATAGTTAATCCTGCTAGATATGAGCATATGAGAAGCATTTGGAGATCTTTGAGGTCGCTAGCACCCAACTCGTGGGGAGAGGGTGGTAGGTTAGTCAGTCCTGCCCATCCTGCACACCACCCAGAGGAGACTGGCTGTGTGTGATGCTGAGACCCTGCTCCCCACATTCTGGAAGCCTCGGAGCCTTCCTGAGGCTGCAGCTGGCCCGCTGCCCGTCCGAGCAGTGCGTCTCCCCAGGAGGCTGTCCCGTGTAGAACTGGGTGAGCCTGGGAGACTGACAGTTGCGCTCCAGCTGCGTGAAGTCCGTGGACTGACGGCATCTCCCCTCCACAGAAAGGAAATGAGACCAGAGCGTTCCGAGTGGCGTCCGCTCACCTCGGGCTCCCCGGGATGAACCAGCGGTGTAGTCGCCGTGGCTTCTAGAGGCACGATGTGCTCCGTGTGTGTTCTTTACACACGGATGCAGTAGTAAAAAGCAGTCGCACTTGGACTGACCGCTTGTCATATAAGAAACCAGCAGTTCTCAGTTTTCACTCCGTTACAAGTGAAAAGTGTTAAAACTGGGGCAAAAGACTCCATGTTCTTCTCTCTCCCTTCTAAACGCAGGAGCCCTGTGCTGTGCTCCTTTTTCCTGCCTCGTTTAGAATCACGCACTACGTGGACGAGGGAGGGAGACAGGTCATGAGGGGAAGGAGGTGGCACAGACCCCCGTGGGAGGCAGAATGCCAGCCCAGAGGAGAGGGGCCCTGGCAGCTTCAGCAGCACTTCCCGCTTGGAGCTTCTGTCGCCATCTCCCTCTGTGCTTTCCTGTTTCCCGGTCTTGTGGGCAGCCCTGTTTATTCGCCTCCACAGGGGAGAGCTGTATCAACAAGCGCTGGAGCACTTACTATGCCAGGAAAAGTGGGGGCCGCACTAGAACTGCGTGACCTCATACTTAGCTTTGAAAAGGTTACAGTGTCGTTAAAGAGCACACAGTTCCACATGAGAAACTGTAAAAGGAGTGAAATATATGCTCTCAAATACTAAATGTGTAGCCTACGAGTAAAGGAAAACGATTCCGTGTATTCTGGCTTCTCTGGGGAGTTTCTAGTACTAAAGTCATTCAGAATAATTTCGTCTCAATCGTTATTTATATTCCTTCCCTGCTTTTATCCACTCACCTCCACTCCCCGAACTGGGACCCTCATTTTAGACCAGACTGTGAGTCATCATGAACTCCGGTGGGAGTCATGCTTTGAAAGCCATTTTAATAAAAATCAGGAACAGTTATTCTACCTAATTCCCTAGCTCACGCAGAGTAATTTCAGCCTGCCAGTCAGCCTGAGCCCTGAAGTTTTTCTCTTTTATCTTTTAGTAGCTAGGAAATTTTTATCATCGAATTCTGCCACTCACAGGTAACCCTGGGTGCCTTTGGGCATGAAGAAGAGGTGATCTCTAACCCTTTGTCTCCAAGAGTGATTAAGAACATTATCTATTCCAAGTGCAACACCCACGATGAGAGGGAGGCGGTCATTCAGCAGGAGCTGGTCATCCACGTGGGCTGGATCATCTCCACCAGCCCCGAGCTCTTCAGCGGCATGCTGAAGATACGCATCGGGTGAGTCACGCGTGGCGCCTGCACAGCAAACAGCTGGCTGGGTGTCCTCCCGCGGCCTCGGCCCCGGTGGGTGAAGAGCTGCCCCAGGTCTGGAGCGTCTCCAGGAAAGTGCCCCGTCCCCCGGGTCACAGAGGCAGCCCCGGGCGGCCTGAGGAAATACCCCCCAGGGGCCTGAGAGAATCCTGTTTGCTTAACACCCACATTAGACATTGTAGTGAAGTAACTGTTCTCTGCTAAACTCACACTGCAGGAATTCCAACAGCTGCATCACGTGAAAATAAAAACCGAAAACAATGAGCACAATACTTACAAAAATTCCTGTAAATAAAATGGATAAGCCATCAGAGAAGAAAGATTTTCAGTGAAACTGAGTGTCAGGGGGACACACTCAGGGAAAATTTGGTCCTTTTAAAGTATTCTGCTGTGTCCGTTTTCTACCCAGATCTAATTTTTAATCATAGAAGTGTTCTGTTTGGAGAAGAAATTGAAAGTTAGGCTCTGGTGATGTTGAAGCTTCTTCAGAATTCTGTAAGGCAGTGTGTTAGGGCCAGTGTACCCGGCGCTGGCATTCAGGAGCCCTGAGTTCAAGTCCACCGCCCCCTACCGTCCTGGTGGCCTGGGGCAACTGTTTTACGTGAGATGAAATGAGATAGTATGTTTCAAAAGCCTGTCACAACCAAATAAGCTATGAATGTTACTTTTTTAAAAATATATTTTTGATTATGCAAGTATATGAATATGTTCTAATTTTCAAAGAGTCAAATGATACTTGAGCATACAGAGAACCCACCGTGTGGCCCATCTAGGGGTGTTCCTCAAGCATCTGAAAAGGATGTGTAGTCTGTCCAGCACAAATACATGTGGACATGTGTGTGTGAACAAGTGTATAGCTTGCTAATTATATAATTGGACCATCAGTATCTTTGCTATTCCTGTTCTACTTGACCCTCGCTTGCTGATAAAAGTCTTAAAATGTTCTCATAATTATGGATTTGTCCATTTCTCCTTGCATTTTAATCAATTTTATTATATATATATGTATATATATATATATATATGTTTTTTAAGCTTTGTGTATGTCCATGTTAGTTTATAGTTTATATCACTGTATCTTCCTTTGTGTCATTATTGGTTTTCAACTTGAATTCTAAAACACAATTTTTAAACACCTACGTAGTATAGAGAGCAGTATAATAAAGCCTGTGTCCCCCAGCCTCAGCATCATCGTAAGGCCAGCCTTCTTTCATGCCGGCCCCACCCACCAGCACGCCCACCACCCACTCTGGATTGAAAGCAAACCCATCAGGTCATTTAATCTGTAAACACTACATTGTATAGCTCTAAGAGTTAAGAACTTTCTAAAAACATAACCGTGATACCATTACAAAGCCTAAAATATTAACAATCGAATTATTTTCTGTCTAATGTAACTGCCCTGTATTCTGTCTCCCACCCTTTTACCATCAGTGGTCTTTTTTCATTTCATATAGATAGATCTTTTATATTCAGCATTTATGCTGTATTTATTTTTAACCCAATCTGAGGTTATCTGTTAATAGAAATATATATTTCCTGTTTGTGCCACTTAAAAAATATTTTCATTTATTCCTGCCATTTTATGTTTCTTTCTATCTACCATACTTTCTTGTTACCCTTTACATATAAGAAACCCAGTTACTTGTTTGGCAGTATCTGCATACCTCTTGTTTCAACAGTTCTCATTCCAGGGACTTAGACACATTTCACAGCAGTCTTCATGGCAGCATTGTTTGAAATAGTGAAACACTGGGAACAGCCAAGATATCCATCAGTAGGAAATAGTTTAAATAAAGTGTTATAGCCATATGGTTCATTTCTAAGTGTCCAACATAAATTAGGTTGGAAATGTATTATTCTATTTTTTATAAAAGAACAATAATACTATACCTATAATATATGTATAATGTGTATGTAGAAAAGTATCTGAAAAACATATATAAAATTGATGTCAGTTATTTTCTCTAAGAGATTTCTATTCTAAGTTACATTTTTAAGTTTTATTTATATTTTTTAGTAAGTTATTTTACAAACTACTTGCCTGATTTCAATTATAGTGTATTTCAGGTGAATTTCCCATTTTTTATCTCCTCTTTCTTTTGATTGAGAAGTGAATTCACTCTGCATAGAAGTTGACCTTCATTTTTATTCCTTAACATTGTTCCTTGCAAAGATTTAAATTATTCTGAATCAATTGTAAGAACTTTGAATCATACCCTGATTTGTTCAGTCTCTGTTTGCTTTAATATTTTCAACTCCAACTCTTCGCTGCATATGAGGATACAAAAATGGGTCTTTCATATGAGTTGTCTCTAAATGAAAAGAAATGTGATTCTTCCTCTCCATACAGGATATTAAAAGTACTCTATTATCACAGACTCAGGTGTTTCTCTGAGGCTGACTGGGAAGTGTAGGTTATAACTCTTCCAAAGCACACTCTTGTAACAAATGTTCCATTCAGGAGAGCCTCTGTAAGTCATAGTCATCCTTGCAGAAGTTGAAACAAAGCCTAGCGTACAAGTTAACAGTTCCCTACACTTTGACAGTGCTGTGCTTTTTAACCTCTGGCAGTTTTTCCTTTAGTGCTTATTCAGCGTTTTGGGCTAACTCATGTTTTCTCAAAAATCCAATGTAATTTCCATTTTTTAATTCAAGTCTGACCTGAAGCTTCTTTCTCTTCATGGGAACGAAGTATGTTTAGTTTATTCTAAAAATAGTTTTCTTCCTGAATATATTCTATATGTTCATTGCCTTCTGTGAGAAACAATATACTTAAATTATGTCACCCAAAATAAAAATGTCAGTACAGCAGCAAGTAACTTAGTATTTAACTATAGCAGACAGCTTCCCATGAAGAAATTTGCCATGAAACTTTAATTAGTCACTGTCCTGAAGCTCATCCTGGAATTAATTGTGGCATTATATTCCCACTGTGAGTATTAACAGGATCTCTGCCCAACTCATAGTGTATATTTTTCTCTTATGTGGGACTCACCAGGTCAGCTTTAAACACTGGGACATTTCCAGTTGTGGACGAGTCTCTCTCTCTCTCTCTCTCTCTCTAAAAAATAAGCAGTAATTTGTTGAAGGAATTTACTTCTGCTAAGGATAGAGACTAGATCTTATCTTCCTATCTGTATCAGTGTCTAGCTTACAGGAAATGCTCAATAAAATTTGAAAGATTGTTTAATGTATAGGTATAAGTATGTTCAGGTAGCTTTCTTTGAGCTAGTAATGGGGAATTTAGGAAAAACAAAAGCATGTCTCTGTATCCATTAGAGAAAGAAAAAAATGGGCCCTATTAATTTTGATAAATGTGCTTGGTTTGTACAGGTCATGTCCTTCAGGAAATAACCAAGTTAAACAGGGCCTTGTTTATGTGAAAATCCAGTCATACATATAGAGAGCAGAAGGATGCATCACTTTTCTCCATTTATTGATTAATGGAATCGTGCAATTAATCCTCTCAGAGTATGGAACAGGTTGCCTTATAATGGTACCTCTCTAAGGGGATATACATATGAAGAACATGTGGTTATTGTACTCAGAAGCTCACTGTAATCAACCATTTCTTCCATCAACATAACCACAAGTGTTATTTATTGAATACCTATTATGTTCTGGACAATATGTTAAAAATATCTGATTTAGTTTACACACTAGGACCCCCATTTTAAAGGAAGCAAACTAAGACTGAGAGACTTAGATGACCTACCTTAGTCAAACCAGTAAGTGAAAGAATTGGGATCCCTCCAAAATTCTTGTTCTTCAACCTCAAAGTACTTTGTGCTTCTTTTCACTTATGTATACTATTGCTATTTTCTTCAGAAAATGGGCCTTACTGTTTATTTCTAAATCCCTATGATCTTTATGGCCCTTCTACATGATTTCCACTTATGGCCATTTCAAATATTCACAGAGGAACTGTGATGTGTGTTGGCCCTGGATGTCTGTCTCGTTTGTCAGCTCACTCATCTAGGATCGGCACTGGTTAGCACAACGCAAGGCACACCAAGGAGCCTGAGCAGCTACAAGTTAACAAGTGTAAGAAATAAGATTTTGCTCCTCTATTCATTGTGAGACCAAGGGCATGGGATGATTTGGAGCTGATTCTAAGTTAACTCCTTGTACCCAGCAAGAGATGTATTAAGATACTATGAAAATTTAGCAAGTTAAGTAACTTGCCCAAGGTCACAAGACCAGAAACCAGGATTTGAGCTTGAGTGAATGACTTCCGAGTTCGCGCCTCCCCCACCCCCTCTGGCAGCTCCCTTGTCTATGAAACAGGGAGGCTGTCCCTGCTTTGGCTTCCTTGATGGATTGTGGGGATTCTGGGTAAGGAGTGTGAAGATGTTTTACAAAGGAGAAGGTTTCAACAGCATCCCTGGGGACATTTGGTAATTTGAGGTCCTCTGTCTTGTGGCATTTGGAGAACAAGTACCTCTGGGGATTTCTTTTTTTACACCACAAATCACAAGACGCCATAGGAAGAACCTCCCACGATCCCGACAAACAGACACACTCATTCCTGTCCTCCAGTCCTAGATTCCCAATGACCCTCTACTCCCACTAGAGACCTTCACCCTGGAATTATCCCTTTCCGCCATAACTGATCCTTCTGTAGAGCCCAGTGGAATGCTCCCCAAGCGTTTCGTACAGAAAGCTTGACTCAGGATCCCTATTGGGTTCTCTGCTGCCATCTGACATGGTCCTACGCCTCCATCCCCTGATGGGACCTCACGAAACGCATGGCAAACTCTCTAAAGCCCCTTCATACCTGTACCTACGATGCTCTTCCAACCCCATTAACAGAGAGGCTTTGGAACCCTGTTTCTATCCGAGGGGGTTCAAAGAAGTACAGTTATCCTGTCAGCGGGGCTTGTGATGGTGCCCTCTGAGAAGGACAAAGACCGTTTTGTATTTTTTTTAATATTTTATTAACATTCATCCATCCTTGATACATTTTCCTCAGACCTCAGCTCCCTAACTGAATGACTTTCTTGCAAGAGTCCTGCCAGCAGCAAACAGACCCAGTGTGTTTCTTTACAGCAATTACCTTCAGTTAGTCCCTCGAAGGCTTTACTTTGCTTAAAATTGGTGAGCAAATTATTTATTTATAAAGCCCTTGAATGTCAAATTTCTTGAAATTGTTGAACTTGTTGCTCTTCTAAGTCCCCCTTTGTGTGTTGTAGTGATTGTAGCACAATTTTAAAAGGGGGCAGGGGATTCCTCAAGTACATTATTTTTTAAACTTCCTTATAAGTTAATTAAATGACTTCAGACTCATTCATATCTGACTTTTGACTATTGTTTCTCATTTTTAAATGTAGATTATGATTAAAGAGATTGGTAGTTTGTTCAGCTTTTAACACCATATTCCTCCTGAAATGCCAACATTCACTAGGCTGGACGGAATAAGAAACATGAACACGTGTCTTAGTCATGGTACATCTTACCCAGAATTCCCCTGCACTGCTTTTCTCTCTCTGGTTTAACCCTCTCTTTCTCTCTCTCAGGTTTTGAGTTTTTTAATTTATTTACATCACCCACAACCCCAATTGCTTTAAGCCAATACCGCCATGTTTCTTGTTTCTTTCTTCCGAGGTGAATCTTCAACTTGACTGCTCAGGCACTCGAGTGAACAAAATTAACCTGCTCACAGGAGTGCTAGTCTAGTCTGATAACGATTTGATTTGCTGTCTTATTATTGATTTGTGTTCTGGCTTTTATGTTGAAATAGATCAAGTTCCTGACAGGCTCATTACTGTAAAGACCTCCAATCAAGCACTCTCTACTCTAGGTCTGTCAGTCAGGCTTTTGCAGGAGATCGCCCCTGAGGATATATGGTATCAGGCCTTTTTCATCTCCGTTTTCATGCTGCCAGCGCATCCTCTGTGAGCAGTGATGATGCAGGCATGTCTTGTCTTCTGAGGCCCACAGCTGCATCTGTGGATCACGTCGCCAAGGCTTAGGGAAGGTCATGGTGCCTCGATGTCACATGGCCATGTGACACTGCCTGTGCAGCAGAGGTGGGAGGAGCGTTGCCTCTCTGAGTTCCTTAGCATGGTTTGGTGTTCTTCAAAGGTCTTTGCTTTTGACATCTGGTAGGCGGTAAGGAAGGGAGAGGTGATGGCGCTCGCCTACCTCTGTTCTCTTAGGATTAGATGGGGGTGGAAGGGAAGGCTGGTCCCCAAGTGGCCAAAGGAAGCCCAGTTTGCCGGAACAAGATTGCCCCCTCTCTGTGTTGATATGTATCCCATCCCCTATTTATTCCATGGCTTAGGGAAATGCCTGCTCAGAGTCGCTTATTCGCTTGTGCAGTAGCAAACTCGGCAAATGCTTCCCAGTGTTTTGAAGCAGCCTCAGAATGATTATTTAAAAATTGTTTCTTGCTATGGATCAGTGCTACTCTTTATGGCTTTTTTTCTTTTTCATAAAATGTCAGCCGTTCTGGTTTACCAGTGATGTCAGATTTCCATGTTCTTTATATTTCCCTCCTTGATTGGGGCATGTTGCAAAGAAAAACACCAATCCATACACAATGTGCTTACTAACCTCCCAACAAGAATGTTTTCTAGAAGGATAAGCTTATTCCCAGGACTACACAGAAATGAGTCCATCTCTTCACATGTTCCCAAAATGCTAAGGAATTCATTGTCCTCAAGTCAAACCTTGATATGTATGAAGGTTGATCTGGTCAGTCGTGTGTATCTGCCACTTTCTCATGTGCTTATTGGCAAGTAGAGCATATCCCTGGTTCTTTAGACAGACTGAATTTATAAGGGTCTGGCCCAAGCATGACTTTCCTTCTTTTGACCTTCCGCATTCACTTGCTTTCTTTCTTTCCCCATTTTGTATTAAGTGCTTTTACATTGGAATTGTCAAGTCAGGTTTGGTGACTATCAACGGGAATGAGGGTGAGAAGGCAGATTTTTGCCATGCAAAGGAATGAATGCCCTTTTGTATCACTAGTTCTAAAAATATTTGCAAAAAAAAAAAAGATAAAAAGTATTTGCTTTTCTTGTTACTCAGTTAGTGATTTTCTAAGTCTCGACTGCTATAGAGAGGTTCACGTCTAAGGCTATTTTGCTGTTTTTATTTTCATCTCTGGAAGAATTCTATGCCGGAAAGATTAGCTTGGCCAATATTTTTCAATGAATAAATGTATTTCACACCTGACAGATAAGCTATATTCATTTATGCTCAAATGAATGAAAACCAGTCACCTTCTTTCTTTGGTGGCTGTTGAGTACAATGTTTTCTATAATTTGCTCGCAGAATGGCTGAAATTTTGTGAACAGAAGGAAGAAGCCTGAGGGGGAATTTTTAGATCTCTAGCAATTTTTGTTTATGGTGTGAAGATTTTAAAAGGTAAATGTGAGAGACTATGTTTAGTTTTAATAACTCAAAATTTTGGAAGACTTTAAAAATCATTTTAAAATCTATATTAGAAGAGGATCCCTCCTGAAGTTAATTGGAGTAGCAAGCACTTAATTAACACCAAGACTTGAATTAAAAAATTGGATTACCTTCTTTCATCCTGAGTCTGAAATGTCAATTAAAAGGGGCTTGCCAACATTTTTATGACTCTCTTAACATACATTGTCTTATTTATCCCTGAAAATAATTCCATAAAATAAGCTGAACAGATAATAATAATATTCTCATTTGAAAAATAACTTGCCAGTGGGGCACAGTTGGGAGGTTACACAAGTGGCATTCAAGTAGGTCTTTATTGTTTTTGCTTTGCATTATGAAAATGTTAAAATAGTTAGTAATAATTTGTCAAATTCACAAATGTCCATTATTTAAATGGTATAAGCAATTGTTAGTAATTTTCATTTGCCATATTCGCTTCATCTTTTTTTTCTGTAGTATATTTTAAGGCAAATCCCAGACATTTTGACTTTTACCCCTCAATGTTTTAGTAAGTATATATCTCGGAAAAAGGACATTTTCTTAATAATGACAATACTATAATCACACTCAATAAAATTAGTAATAATTCCTTAATATCACCTAATGCCCAATTCTTACTCAGATTTCTCTGGTTGTCCCCAAAGTTACTTAAAAAAAGAAATCAGGATCACAAACAAGGCCCACACATGGCATTAGTTCTATCTCTTGAGTTACTTTTCATCTAAAACAGTAACTCCCCCCACACACACACTTTTCATGCCATTGGCTTGTTGAGGGGACCAAAAGGCAGGTTTTTAGATTTTTAATTTGATGCTCTTTCTATTAGACTAAGCTGCCACAAATGTAAACTTTTCATGTTAAACAAAGAAAATAATAAATGGAAGACAACTCTAATCTGTAAAATTAAAAATAGAGTTTATTTAAAGAGAGGTCTAGGGAGCAGTTTGTTGGAAGTGAAATGTGCTGTAACAACTAATGTCGTAAGAACTTGAACATCAAAGCAGCGATATTGTGTGACTTGTATGCTTGTAGAACATTTTGAGGAAATATAGTAAATAATAATGAGGATGAACAACTAAAGCAATTCCAGTCTTTGGCAATAACGTAAGTTTATTCTACTTTGCAACTGGTTAGAGAAGTGCAGATGGTAAGTCTTCACTCTGTCCACCTCCTCTCGTGCTCATATCAGGAATCTCCCATTTGTTATTTGCAAATACTTTGTCATCTTTATTGTCCTTACGCTGAGCGACTATTAAATATGTATTGTGTGCTATCAACGGTGATAGTAACTATATGTGTGTGTGTGTGTGTGTGTGTATAAATTTTTTTTTAATTATGCTCTGTCTTTGTGTATCTCTCCTGTCTATAATCTAGCTCAGTGTTTCACAGCCCATATTCTGCATTTGACTGGTGGGCTAGGTAAGGTCCTAACTTCCAGGGATGGCAACAACAAAGAATAGGGGAGAAAGCGGGAGAAAGGGCTGAGAGCTGCCTGAGCAGAGGGTAGTGAGACCGGACCAGGCACAGAGCAGGCCGGGAGATAATGCCTGCTGGATGTCACTTCTGGGGAAAGCATAATGCGTTTCTTACCATCTTTCCCACGGAGAGACCTGAAAGCCACCCTGTGAGGGTGCATCACTGCTGTTTTGCAAACCAGCCTTGGCAGAAAGAGGGACTTGCATCTTTTGATTATTTCCACCCCATTTTTTCATCTCTGGACCTGCAGTAATAGCCTTGTGGGTTGTCTTTCAAAGAAGTGTGTCAAGAGGAAGGTGCTGATGTATTTGGGTGGTAATTTGGCCACTTGAACTCCTCGTTGCTGTCGCTGGACGCCTCTCCCCGTGGGCTCCTCTCCACAGCCTCCCTCCTGGAGGCAAAGCAGCTTGGGTGAATGAAGCACATTCTCTCAGATGCTGAGCTGCACTCTGTTATTCAGTGTTCATGGAAGGATTTAGGGATATAGCCCAGGAATCTGCTGGGTAAAACTAATTCCCCAGCTTTTCCTAATGGTGTGTAGTTCTGGTTCCCTAAGACACTGTATTATTTCCAGAGTTTTCTTTGATTTGCGTAAGTCATTTATCTGAGTTCTTTCCTCGGAATAGGGTAAGTGAAAGAAATGAGACGAAACTATAAAAATACTTATTAAAAGCTTCTCAGATTAAAAAATAAAATTACACATAAAATAATTAAATATTTTAGGCATTTCTAGGCATACAATTATACCACCTTGGAACATACCAGACACACAAATAGTGCTCCATAAATGCTTGCCTAAATGATTATATTGAAGCTCTTTCTGTAGTAAAGAATTATTTTATGAACAGCATTTAAATACCTGTTGAAGAACAGATTCTTTAAGAATAGGCACACGAATGGCATTTAAATTCTATAAAGAAGAGTCTTCTGAAATCTACAGGGTAAAGCATATCCTCTAATATACAAGTATAAGTTGAGCTATGTCCCCGTATTTCAGAAGTAGGTCCTTCTCTGTCTCTGCAATCATGGAGAATGACTGCAAAGCAAAGGAAACAGGTGACAAGCGCTTTCCCTTCCTAGAAAAGGAACGTCTATATACCAGCACGTATCAGCCCTTTTCTGACAATGAATCCTTTTTATCCCTGCTGTTTTTGCGTGTATCTATTGGGTTGTCGGAAAAGTCATGACGCATTTTTGCAATGAAAAACATAGAAAAAATACGTCATGACTTTTCCGACAATCCGATAGTATTAAGCCAGTAGTCATGTGGTCGCTATTTGTGTACAGTATATACTCTCACACCAAATTGGTAGACCCTCATTTGGCAAGAACCGAGGTTCTAAGCCCCTTCTCATGTTTACTCTCTAACCTGCATATGTAAGAGCAGGTCTCATTTTTAAGAGTCCGATCATGTCACACAGTCTTTACGGGCGTCATTAGATGAGCGGTTCAGGAAGTCCCAGTGGCCTGTTCTTCCGTCCCTCCCCCACGGGTCGATGCTGTTACGGGCCTTGCGGTGAGCAGCACAGGGGGTTTTATATTGGGAGTCGCTGACTCGCGCTTCCCATCTCACTGCAGGTGGGTCATCCACGCCATGGAGTATGAACTACAGACCCGCGGCGGGGACAAGCCCGCTGCAGACTTATATCAGCTGTCACCCAGTGAAGTCAAACAGCTTCTGTTGGACATTCTCCAGCCGCAACAGAATGGGAGGTAAGGAGGGCCTTTGCTGCCTCCAGGACACTCTGGGGTCGCCGTAACGCCGTCACGTTGCTACATAAAGGAGATAGGATGTTAATAAGAAATAAAATGCAGCAGCGCCTGTGAGTCCACTCTGCCAGGTGGCGGTGTGCACAGAGATGCTAATGAAAACATCGGTCTTCAGTTGTGATTTTGTATTGATTGGAATTTTATACATTTTCAAGTGTGGTTTGTGTTTCTTAATTTTTATTATTCTGGTCAGAACGTAATACTTCGTACCACTTTAATCAGTTCCCTCACTGAACCTTTGTGGCACTCACCACCTCCTCCCAACATTTTGGCGTAAAGGTTTTGGTTTAGTAATGTTATTTACGTGTGTTCTCCATTACTCTGTCTCCCTAAGTAGACTGTAAACTTCTTCAGGGCTAATCCCTTTCATAGACTTAACTTTTGCCAAAGTTTGAATAAGGGCAAAACAAATACTTGTGGATTGCATTGAATTGAAGAACTGTTTTTTATTACAGAAAAAGCTGTAATATAAATTACTTAGGCTGCTCCTGAGTTTTTACAATAAATGGAGCTGCTTTGCGTATTAAAGTCATTTGATTATACAGTGAGATTTTTAACTTTGTAACTTACTAGACAATACATTTTGCCTGTTAAATTTTTTTTTTTAATCTGGGCGATTTTCTCATTTTCTGCAAGCTCTGTTTTCACTGTGAAATATTTAGTAATCTCTAACACATGGTGGAATAGGCATCATTGATGGATTTGAGCTTTTACTGCTCGCCCTGTTGGAACAATTAATCCATGTTGAAATCCCTGCTTTCTACCAGAACACGCTTGCTTCTCAGCTCTGAGGCGTTTTCTCTTGGTCTGCAGATGCTGGCTGAACAGGCGTCAGATCAACGGGTCTCTGAATAGAACCCCCGCCGGGTTCTATGACCGCGTGTGGCAGATCCTGGAGCGCACGCCCAATGGCATCATTGTGGCGGGGAAGCACTTGCCACAGGTACAGTCCCACCTGTTCATACCGGTGAAAGCGACTTCTAAAGCCACCTGAAGGAGCAGAGAACTCTTCCCCCCTCCGGATTGCAAGTAACCTGGCGGCGTATTCATTTCCTAAGAGTATTGCAAGGAGGGGTATCCGGATCCCTGAAGAGAGGAAATGCTAAGAAATAATCAGCTGGATTGGAAATATTTATTCCCAATCTGAGTCATGTTTACTTTTCAATTTCAGTGTCCCTCTACACGAAAGCCTTGCTTTACCAAATGGAAGTTTTGCTTAAAATTTGTATTTAATCAAAAATTTTAATTACCCTACTTCAGATGCTTCGAGGAAGCTCTGTGTGAAGGAGCCACACGGGCAAACCTTTTGCCCAGCGAGCTGTCCTCCCTTTGTTTACTGACTAGTGAATTCGGGGGTTCTACTGGTGTTACTCTGAATGGCGGTGTTGCTTCCCCACCCAGTGCTGGTGGGCCAGTGAGGGGGTCTCACACACAGTGAAACATCCACTCAAAAGAACCCGATCAGGCCTCAGAAGCAAGGTGACTGAGTAAATGCTGTGGATAAGGAGGTTACTATTTACAAATTTCATCGACCGTGAAAAATGCAGTCACTTTTTAGGTCATTAGACAAGCACTTACTTCACTTGAGATGTAACTTTCCTTTGGTCCACATGAATCAGGGCCCCTCCTTCAGCTGGCTTCCCACGGTACGGAAACTGGCCTGCTTCTTGGATGTGATTATGTTTTCCTGAATCCTGATGTCTAAATCATTCTGCTTATGCACAAATGTGAATAATGAGGCCTTTTGTAGATGGGGCACTGTATTTGTTTCTAGTGCTGAAATGCCAACCAAATCATTTTTGATGCATGTCTTTATACAAATCAAGTATTCTTAAACACTCATACCCATACTCATTTTGTTTCTATGCACATGGAGTGTTTCTGGAAGGGCCCACAAGCAATTGGCAGCATTTTTTTCTTTGCCTTTTGGAAAAGAAACTGGTCTGGGGGAACAGGGTGGGTTTTTCACTGAGAACCCTCTGTAACTTTTCAAGTTTTGAGCTATGTGATTCTATTACTTGTTAAAAAAATTGAATCAAAAATGACAAAGTACTCCCTATCCCGCTCACAAACTGTGGAGTGGTTTTGTTTGGTTGAAGCCCTGTGACCTCCCGTGAGCAGAGGACAGGCCACCACCGCCCAGGTGCTGCTTCTCCGGCCAGGCGGCCATCTGCATACCCCCGCCGTGGCCCCTTCCTTCCCGGCCCCCGCTAATACCTGCCTGGTGTTCATGGGATTGTCTAACCACTTGGGCTGCCTGCCTTTCCTGTCTTCTCTAAGCTGACAGCAGCGACAAATCTGTGTTAAGCATTTCTGTGCCAGGCACTTTCTAAGTGCTCCTTTGACCCTGACAGCCATCTTTTGAGGCAGGTGCTCTGCCCTTCCTGTTTGACAGGTAAGGAAGCCGGAGCACAGCTAAGGCATCGCCCCAAGGTCACACATCCAGGCACCAGTGAGCCCAGACTGCCCCCTTGGCAGTGTGACTTCGGAGCCTTTCTCTTAACTCCTCTGCTGCACTGCCTCCCGTAAGTCCTTTCAGAGATGGGAATATCGGCCAGCGTGATCCCCTTCTCCAGGTTTAGTTACCATAGCTGCATCGTAACGAGGGTGGCTTTTCAAATGAGATATATTACAAGGAAACTGATGTGAAATCATGAAAGGGTCTTCCTTCCCGTCTGTAACCCCATGAACCCCATTGCTAGACATCTAACCAGTGATAAGTACTGTGTTCAGAGGCCCGGATTTACTTTCCTCCAATTAGGGACCAGCTGGAAACATTACCAACGTGTTGGGTTGTATTGACTATAGGAGACAGTAGTTGGACCGCCTTGAATACAGGTCTGAGGCATCATTATACCAGGCAGAACAGCTGTCGTTAGAGTAAAAGAAGACATTCCTGCTCTGTCCCATTTGGGGTAGTAAGTAGAGAACGCATTGGTTTGAGGCCATGATGATGTTCACTGTAAATCACTGAGGTAAAAGCAAGTACGTCTGGCGCGTCATCTCTGGTAGTGATTCTGGTGACTTTCAGGCCTAATATTTAGAGCCTCCCCTTCCATCCTTTGAGGGTTCCCCACAGGCCCAGATTTAGATTTGGATCTGAGTTTAGGTTCTGCTCTCATTTGCTTTGTGACAAGCGAATGGGAGACTATGCGATACTCTTGGTTTAAGTGAAATATAAAGGGTAGCATGGAGAACATTCTTTTAGTTTTGCTCTTTTCTTGGTTTGCTTACCTTTTCTGTACATCATGTTGTTCTTGCTTATTTGTATGCACTTTCATGCTGCCAGCCCAGAAAGGACCTGCCACAGAAATGAGGTAAATTCAACAGCAAGTAACTTACAAGCTGAGGTCGGACAGCAAGCATAACTTCTTGTGTTAATTCTAAAAGCAATATGTACTCTACTTATTGTCTCAGTTTTTGCTGTCCCTTTTGTGTATTGAAGTGGCTTTCTAATATAGCCTCTTCCCCCTAA
Organism: Hipposideros armiger; assembly: GCF_001890085.2. Classification (NCBI taxonomy): domain Eukaryota; kingdom Metazoa; phylum Chordata; class Mammalia; order Chiroptera; family Hipposideridae; genus Hipposideros; species Hipposideros armiger. The sequence goes on from NW_017731354.1 coordinate 3,552,175, forward strand.
AATCATTAATATAGTGAAGAAAACTACTAAAAAAAGGAGGTTTCATTTATCACAATAGTCAGCTGGTTGGCTTCAGTAGTTTGACATGTATAAAATCCAGTCATAGAGCTGAAACTGCTGTCTAAGGTTTCATAAAAACTGAGAAAGATTATTGATTATAAACTGAAACCCCTCCAATAAGTGGGACCCGGAGTAGAATAATGCGGCATGGTAATGTTTTCTTTTTCAGCAACCAACCCTGTCCGACATGACCATGTATGAGATGAATTTCTCCCTCCTTGTGGAAGACATGCTGGGGAACATCGACCAGCCCAAGTACAGACAGATCATCGTGGAGGTGCGTGTCAGGCACGTGGGCTGCCTGCAAAGTGCCCTCTCTGCCCACTGAAAACGGGGGTCAGAGCAACCGCCCAGCAGACCTGAAACGACTCTCCTCACTAACCCCGATCTCCTCCACGCGAGTCCTGAAGGGACGGCCACTCATGACCCACGTCAAGGCACATGAGCAATGTTGACATCTGAAATCCTTCAGGATGGAGAGTGACTTCCAACTTTTTCAGCTACACGCTCGCCCTCCACAGTAAATGCATGAGCAACACCATCAAAGAGAGGAAGTCACTTTGTCTGTGTGTTTTAGTTTCAGTATTCCGTTACAGAAATAAGGCATGACTATTGTAGAAAGCTTCCATAGTTCAGAAAATTACAGAAAAGAAAGCAGAAAAAGTTTCCCCACACCTACTAGCAGGAGATCGTCACTTGGTATTTTGGGGAAACCTTTCCAAACCTCTCCCTGTGAAGAGAGAAGACATATAATGTGCTGTATCATCACAGCATTATATAAATTAAATGCTAAGATACACACACCTGTGCACGCACGTGTGTCCAGGTGCTCTTTGGCCTTTTTCATACATTTTTACCAAATCCACAGAGTCCTCCAAATGGATGGATTTAGCACATAGCTCATCTTCACTTTGTCTCTTTCTCTGGGAACGTCTCCATCAGATTCTGGGTAACATGCTCCTCAATACACGAGCTCTCTGAGCACTGAACTGGAGGTGGCCCCTCCCCAAATCCATCGTGTCTGGAGGTACGGTCATTGCCAAGAGAGAGTCAGCCTTCTCTCTGCTGGGCCAGGATTTAGACACAGTATCAGCCGATCTGTTTCATAGCCTGTGGGAGTGAGGCAGAGCCTGGGATCAGGAAAAGATGGCGTTCTTAGAAGGGTGAATGCCTTCTCCGTCCGTTAGCAATTCGATGCCCGGTGCCCGGCAGCTGGGACCTGCAGTGGCCATCGAGGGTCTTCTTATTGTCCAAAGTGAGATCATTCCCTTTGCAGAAGAAATTGTCCTTTGGAGCCACAGTGGAAGTTTGCATTCTCCTGGCTGACGCCTGGGGTCCCCCACATTGTGACCCCTGGGTTTTCCTGCAAATGTTCCCTGTGGTTCTTTCAGGTTCTGTTTTGGAGACATTTCAGTGAAGTACAGTCAGGAAGACTCCCAAATTGGGAATTGCGAGGTCTTTTTCCTGTTTCATGCACAAAGTAGGAGCAATAACCATGATCAGAAAGACTTTACCAAGCATTATATACTCAGATACAATCTTGGTGTGTAACAATTTGTCATCCAAAATGAATATCACTACTTAAGGTAAATGCATGGGATAGTCAAACAATAGGGTGCTGCATTAAACTAGGACAGTTTATATAGACTAAATAGTGTTCATTTCCTAAAGTGAAGTGTATTTTTAAAAGCATAATAATCCCCCAAGAAACTTTTGTGAGGTCAGGTTTATACTCATTTTGGGGTGCTGGGCTCCAAGTCATGCGATCGTGAGCCTAGATCCAGAGTCTCCTCTGAACTCACCTGTCCGCTCTGGCCTGGTTGCCTGTCACCGTCTAGGGCAGCCTCTGCTCCACTGGACACTGGTTCTGATGTCTTGCGAACATGGATTAATGGACACCCAAAGGCGAGCTGGGTGAATAGGGTGCTACACTACAGACAGGATTCGGAAAGGCATGTTTCTAAGTTACTAGTTTTATTTCAGTGACGTGAAAGCATTTCTGTACAGCCACAGGGAGGTACACAATGAAAACAGAAATGCACGGCTTCCAGAATGAACGTATGCTACTCACCTGCAAGGCTGGAAGGGTCCACCCGTAGAGGACCCATGCAGAACACACTGGAATGTGAGGGGCACCCATCAGTCTGGGAAAGAATGAAAACATGACCAGACTGTGTCACTTTCATGCTTCATTTAATTGGCTTTCAATGTCTGTCTCTTCTAGTTACTAATGGTCGTATCCATCATACTGGAAAGAAACCCTGAGCTAGAATTTCAAGACAAAGTCGATCTAGACAAACTGGTGAAAGCAGCATTTTGTGAATTTCAAAAAGATGAGAGTCAACAAAAGGAAGCTGAAAAACAAGTAAGTACAGAAAGTAGTTTTTTGTAGATATTTTTCATTGTCTCAACTCTTCAAAATATCCCTAATCTCTTATCATTTAACTTATAAAACCGATTTACGGGATGCAAAATCCAGTACTTGGCGGGGGCTGGGGGGCGGGGGGGGAGTCTGACTGACTTGAGGAATTAATGTTACTTTTTAGTTAATTATGAGTCCATTCAACTATGAAGTTCTGACTAGAAAGCCATCTAGGAAGAGATAAATTTCCTTTATATAGTTAGCAGTTAGGATGTGTTTTACCGGAGAGGAGCCGCCGAGTCCAAAGGCATCACATTACATTCTGGGGCAGGCGGGGGTGTGGAACGGGCGCCATGGGTGCCATGGCCTCACACCGTCTCTTCTGGGCTCTCTGTGTCATATTTTATTTCATCCGCAAAGAGGTTCCCTGAGTAAATAAAGCTTACGCGCAACGAGGAGAATACCCAAAATGTCTTTGTTTTATATGCTGAGACGACACCTCAGGAAAATGAAAGCAAAGTCTGACAAGCTTGTATTTTCCACGAGGAAATCTTTCTGTGAATGTATTTCCCCCCTTAGGCTGACACCGATTTTACCTGTCTACTCTTTACAACCCCCAAACCCAACGCCTTGCTTACCGTTTTCCTTCTCAGGACGACATGACTTCCTTTTACAACACTGCCCCCCTGGGACAGAGAGGAACATGCAGCTACCTGATGAAGGTGGTGATGAACCTGCTGCTGGACGGAGAGGTGAAGCCGAGCAGTGACGACCCGTGTCTGGTCAGCTAGTGAGGAAGGCGGCAGGGGCTCTGTCCAGGCACGTTTCTGAGAAGTGTGTGATGTTTGTGCTGAGCTTAATCAAGGCAGCCGCTCAGGAATGGACTGGCAGTCACTGGACCTCTTGCCTGCCATAGCCGATCTCATGGTACGAAGCGCTTGAATTGAGTGCAAAGAGCTCTCTGATTATGCCAACTACAACAATAATCTTTGCTGAACGGTAGAAATAGTTGATGAATTGAAAGCTCACCACTGCATGTTTTATGATCAAACAGCTCATCAGAATGAATCATTGCTCTTTGGACTAAATTCCCCCTTCCTGCCATTAGAATGAATTTGCCAAGTGGTAATGCATACTGGGAATGACCTGTTTTTAGTGGCATTATCATCCTAGAACAAGACATTACTAGGAACCATTAAAGCCGAATCAGCCAGCTGATATTTTGATTCTCAAAAACTGCATTATTGGTAATATTTTAGTATACAGAGCTATTGTACAATGTTTACCTTTGTAAACGTGACTGTGGTTTTGTATTTGTGCTACCTATCATGTTGACTAAAATACAGTAATAAATCTGATCAAACATGTGTGATACTTGTATTACAAACACTGATAATACCTGATCAAACGTTTTCTTTGAGTTCTTACTAAAAGTAGGACGTGTAAGATTTTTCAGAGATATGGATGGCTAACTTAGTTTGTACTAGTCAAAACAAAAGTAATGTTACTAAATTTTATTTCTAAATTAACGAATATATCTGGCTACATTCTTTGTTCTCATGTTCACAATTTTGAGTTTAATTGCTCCTGAATATTTTTATTTTATTGAACTACAACTGCAATGGAAGAGAACCTGTGGTATCTACCATTACACATATTTGCTACCAAATTTTATCAATTTATTTTCTCACGGAATGTTATAATGCACCCCATTCATTTGAGCCCTGGCCCCAAAGAGAAATTTTTCTGACCAGTCCTACAGCGTTTCACCTGAGAAGTCAAACTTGTCACATAAAAAAAAGTGCAGCCCATTGTAGAGTCTTGAAAGGACCTTAGAAAGAAAGGACAAGTGGCTTCAGTAGCCATCAAATTGATGGATGCACGAGCACACGGGAAATTCTGGAGTCAGGCAGCACACTTCCCAGCACTTTGAGGTTCCCTGCGCGGAGCGTGCCTAGGCCGTCATATCTATGCTGGTTGGCAAAGCTGAGAAAAATGCGGTAAAATCCTCCCTGATAGACCGCCTTAGGGAGAGGGGCACTACAAAGAAGATAAGTTCTTACCTTGGTGTATTAAGAGAGCTTATGAGAAGGTACTGAGGAAGCTAGTTTGTAAAACAAGCATGAAAAAAACTTAAATCTGAAACCCGTGGAGGGAGAGAATTGAGGACTGACACATCACAGCTGGGCAAACTGGAAATACAGAATAAAAAACCTTGAAATATTTAATACTAAAATCTGGAGGAAGTTCACAATGTATGGTTCTGAAAGATGTGGGGATCAGTACACCTTGACATTCATCTCTACAGAAACCAATGTCTGTTTTCTAATTAGAAAAGCCAACACTGAGAATTAGAACACAGAACTCATGCGTTTTAGACGTCCCATTTGGCCCACAGAGCCAGAATGTTTTAACAGCTGTCCCAGAGACTGAGTGAAAATATTAGCACACTTACCCCGGAATGACAAGGTTTAAATCTGATTTAAAGCGTCCTCGATCACAGTGGCAGATTCACTGTGAAAGTTTATGGTACAAGCAATGTCTGTTGGAAACTCCTGACTGAATATCAAATTCAGCAATGTTTCCGGAGCATCGTTTTAAAAAACATGGTGTTTTCCAGATTTCCTTACATTTTTATGTAAGTCTGAAAAAGTCATATTTCAATTTAAAAAAAATCAGAGCGTGGGATGGTCTTGATGTTATCTTCAGCGTGTGATAACCTCGCAGTGCCTTATGGACACCAAATTACATCTGTAGAATACCCAGACAAAAGTAACTTTTCGCCAGAACTCTAAGGAGCGCACCCAGACACGCCATTACCCTTTTTGAGCTCGCATACCAAACAGATGGCATATACACGTGGGGGAGTCGACCCAGTGTGAGCACAGCCAAAGCAGCACAGAGAGGCCACATTTAAATCAAGGAGACACTGGGGTAGCCTGGCCATCTGCAGCCAGGTCATAAAAC
>NW_017731354.1:3557705-3595245 GCF_001890085.2 Hipposideros armiger
CCACCCCCCCACCGCCACCCAGCAGCATTCAGACAAAGGAACAGGACAGCCTCCACTGGAAACTCTGCAAAGGAGCAGGAAGACAAAAGACACATTGGGATTTGTCTTTGGCTCCTACACTCTGGCCTCCCTGAAGCTGCACAGGGTGAGGACAAGGTCGGCAGATAAATAATGAAAAACCTAATGCATTTAGAGGGAGTCACCTAGAGCAGGGGTCTGCGAACTTTTGAGACAGAAGAGCCAATCCTGTCCCTCACAACAATTTAAACATTATTCGAGAGCCATAAATATATTTTTACAAATAAGGAAAATTCAAAGAAATATAACAAGTAATAGTATTATAGCTTTATTAAAATAAAAACAAATTCACACATGTACATACCCAAAGAGTTGCATGTGGCTCGCAAGCCGCAGTTTGTTGACCCCTGACCTAGAGTGTTGGTTGAGTCAGCGTCTAGGACAAAACACAGAAAATGCCTTTCCAGGGTACATGTTCTTCCCCCACCACACGTACCATGGCCCTACTTTATTATCGGCTGGCCCACATGACCTCTGTGTGACCTAGAAAAAGGCACCCTTTGGGGACACATGCAGCCCTGTGGGCACAAGGTTTAGCACCCTTGTGCAGAGAAAAAGGCCATTTCTCTGAGCAGAGACAACCCCATACCAGAACACCTGGCTCAGAGCCAACCTAAACTGAGTTTCAGCCCCTGGTGGCCCTCTCAGCTGGCACCTTTATGCTGTGCACAGACCTTTGTGTGACTGTCACAGCTGTGCCCTCAATGAAGGGAATAGCTGTTGGGAGTGGGCATTGCGACTTCTCATCTGGGAGGGAGGCAGATGGGGAGCAAGGGTGCCCACGATCCTCAGAACTGTGATCCCCAATAGTAGGTGGTCGGAGCTGGACCTGGACCTGGGTCTTGTTGCCTAAGGGGGGGGCTTATGGGCAGTGGCGGCTGATCTGATAATCACCCTTTCCCCCCTGTAATGCTGTTTTAATACTGCAAGACCTGAATAGACTTTGCCCAGCCCAGGACATATCCTGTTTCCAAGGACAGTGTCTTACCATATGAGATTGCTCCACCTACAGGGTAAGCTTGGCCCTGACTTATTGCCTGAGGGGCTCACTGCAAAAGGAGCCGACAGAGGCGTTCAGACCGGGCAGAGGAGAGCACCCCGCCTGCACCCGGACACCACCAAGTGCCTGTTCTGAAAATAAATTTACTTTAGGAAATAGAACATCCTCCACAACAAATGCTCTAAGAGAAATGAAAGAGAAAAGGAATCGATGAAAGGAGAAATCAGAGGCAAAATAAGACAATACAATTAGAAAGAAAAATAGAGCTGAGGAAACAGGTTTCACACATTAGAAACAAGAGCCAAACGTACCCAGCTGGAACCTGAGTGACCATCCTGCAGGGGCAGCTCGGGGCCGTTCAGTTAAATACTTGTTGTGTGTCAACTATGTGCCTGATCCTTTTCCGGCACGATGATGGGGTACAGGAAAGAGAAGTCCCCTCTCCTCATGGAGCCCATGTTCTGGTTGGGGTTGGGGACATGGGGTGACATGTAGTAATAAATGCTATGGAGACAAATAGGACAAGGGGCAAAAGGTGACAAGTGAAAGGCCTGTGATCAGAGAACAGTGAATGCAGATGGAAAAGACTAGAAACGGGGAGAGGACAAGGTCGATCCAACATGGAGAAAGTTGGTGTCCAGAGGGAAAGCTATGACCGGTGCAGAAAGATAAAATTCAAAGACAGGGTAAAGCTTTCCCTAAATAAGAACTAAATCTGCAGATAAAGAGAACACATCATGTTCCAGAAAAATCGGAGCAACATTGAAACATCTTGGAGAAGTTTGGACATAAAAAAAAAAAAAAGCAACCCATTATCTTCTAGGGCTTAACTTTATACCAGGTCAATGTCACACAGTAAGTGTAATCTAAGATCTTTTTACTAAACAGTTATAAAGGCAAATGAATTCTTAGTTATGCAGTAACTTGGGAATCATAACTGTGAACCTTTCTTGAAAATGATATTTGTCTAAACCCAGTCAACCAAGAGAACCAATGTGAAAAGTGTAGATTAGTGGAGAAAACATAATACATAAGAACTACTTATGAATGACTAATCTATTACAATATAAAATTAATAGTAATGACAATGCAATTTATAGTTACAGAAAAGGATGTAAAGATGACTTGAAGGGAAAACTTCACAATTTAAAGTAATACAACTCACAGAATGGGACAAAAATCCTAGAGCTTTTTGATAAAACTCAGTTGGTGCTGGAAGTATAAGTGAGCTAATTTCCTTGTCTTTCACAGCAAGAAGTCAATATTCATTTCATTTTTTAAAGTCAGTAAAGTTTTTAAAGTTTACCACTTAAAATACAGAAGTAATTTTAATTACTAGAAGGTGTGTGTGGGCGGAGGGGGGGTTCAGGAAATTGACCATAAAACACAAGATGGAAAACAAAAGAAAAATGAGTGTCCAGATCCATTATAACTGTGACTCTCCACTTTAATATCAGACAACATTGACTTAAAAGTAAAAATAACGTGAAATTTGTAACTAGAATATAAGTGGCCTAAATCTATATACAAAACAAAATGGCATCATGGCAGAAATTGCTAGCTGTCCATCAAAATCTGTTCTCCATTTCCATGGTAACAGGATGAGAGCTGGGCATATGGCTACTCAGATATGCTCCATTCTATCCTTACAGTTACAGTGTGACCCTGTGACTTCAGTGGAGCGTTCTCCAGTGGGGTGGGAGCAGATGTAGTGAGTGCCACCCTAGGCCTGGCCCCATAAACTTCCCCGCTTGTGAGCTGGGATCACAGTGAGTATCCCAGTCATGCTTTGAAGGCTATTGTAGCCATGGGTTGAAGATGGCCAAACTGCTTCAGTCTCACCTCTAAATGTGGGGCTGGGTTTGTCCCGGCACGCCCCACTCTGCTCACTAAAGCCCCGTCATTGACTGTCGAGCCTGCATACCATGAGGAGAGAGACACCATCCCAGTTATGTGGATAGAAAGAATGCAATACAAAGAATTGCTTAACCAGGAAAAAGCAGGAAACAGAAGGCGTGTGTGGGGGAGCCGTTATATTTATTCTAACAGCTTAACCAGTGTATCAAGCAAGATACACGAAGCCGGTATCTGGAAATGCAATGAGAAGCCAAACCATAAACAGAGAACTTACCTGTGATGACTCTACGAACATTATGATAGCACGGGACTCGTATAATCAGTAACATAAAAATACTAAATTTCACATGCAAACAACTGAGCTGACACCTTCTCATCCCCATGAAACACTTTGAAGCTGACCATATTTGGGGTGCCAAAGAAAGCCCCCATGAATTTCAAAATTAGAAATAGTCAAGACTGCATTCTCTTATGTTAAGCAAAAGAAAAACACTATAGTTTAATAACCAAATAGGAAAGAAAAAAGCCAACCTCTTGGAAATTTTGAAATTCTTTTCTATGTTGAAACCAAAGCTGAAGTTTCACAATGTCTATGCTATAATCAACTGACTACATAGAATATGGCTCAGACAAAAGTCCATAGCTTTGAACATAGTCCTGAACAAAATAAGAGGAGTAAATCAGTTAAATACTCATTGCAAGAAAATTTTACATGGCAACAAAATAAAGAATTAGAGAAGCACAATAAAAAAGGATAAGGTAAAACAGAAATTAATTCCAAGCAGAGAAACAATAAACCCAAGAACTGGGGTTTTTCTGAGAAACCATTCGATAGCTGTAACCAGTTAGCCTAATTGAGTAATAAGGGGGCTAATAATAACTTACATTTCGTTACAATTAATGTCCGAGGCGCTGGGCTTAGGGCTGCATGTGTAGTAGCTCTGCCTTAGGAGGGAAAAACTACTAGTTTCATTTTACACATGAGGAAACCAAGGAACAAAGTTGAAGCATCTCCTACAAGGTGATGCTTCCCGCAAACAGGAAGTGACCGAACCAAAATTAGAACTCAGAAAGATGATATCACAGGTGCTGAGGAAATTTAAAAATTTCAATTTAAATGATCCATATTAACATTAGAAAACTCTCAGACTTGTGATACGACTGGACCTCCCGTCCCCTAGCGCATGCCCACTCTGCAGCAGCTCGGGCTCCTCTGTGATGTGGAAGGTGTCCTATGAACAACACAACGGAGACCCAGGAGAGCCCGGCAGCCCTGAGAAGTACATTTCCTCTGGAATCTGGCTAACTCCTCCTCCTTCCTTGCGAAAAGATCACCTGAGGCAAACCCGTCGGACCACGAAGGCAGGTCCCAGGTCCGTGTGAAGGGTGGGACCAACTAAGCATGAAAGCGCCAGTGTGAGCGCAGGTGAGCCCACGACGAAATGAGAATGAAGACGCTCAGCATGAGCCACTCACCCTCGAGTGCCCGCCCTGCCGCGTTCCTGGGTATGGTAGGGAAACAACGCAAGGTGGAGACTTGGCTCCCCAGCCTTGTACTCTCCAACTACAGGGGCAGGTGGAAGTGGCAATTTTGGTTCAAGTACCAGCTGAGCCAACCAGTCACGATAATAGGTTCCCAAGGGGGCTGGCTCATTCAGAGAAGTGCTTGTTTTCTGAGCCTGAGAGCTTGTGCTGTTGTATTTTATGCAACGCACGGCTGTAGTTCGTCAGATCCGATTGGGTTTTGATAGACTGTATTACAAACTCTGAAAGCGCAGCCCATGACCTAGACGTTTGGCAGCGCAATCAAGTTCTTCTTTTGGCCAACCTCACACACAGCTCTGAGCTGAAAAGGAGCATGATGAATCCAAGCAGAGCTGAATCCGATATTTTCTGCCACTTCCTTATCCTGAAAAAAATTGGGCAATGATTCTCCAGTTTTTGAAATCATTGATCTGCCCTCAACTAAAGAGATTCCATTTCATTTTAAGATATTTTTCTGGTTTTGCTGTTTTGTTGTTGTTTCTTATTGATCTATGTTAAAGGATAAAGATATTCACATGTTTAGTATTCATAATTCCTTGGCTCATAAGTTTATTTTACCTCGTTTTAGAAGCTCTCCATTGCCGATTTCTTCCGGCTGGTCAATATTAATTAACATTCACCTTGCACGTGCCCTGACATACCCTCCACCCATCCAGCGTCAGGACTCAAGTCTAATGATCTGTTCCCTTCTAGCCCTTGCAAAACTGAATGTAAACACCTCATTCATCTTGTAAATAAACCTTCAGTGACTCCCTATTGCCTGCCTTTCTGAGTCAGTCCAGGCTACTCAGGGTCTTCAAAACAGACACAGATGTGGTCCCCTCACCTGACATGTCCTTCCTGTCCCTGTCTCTTAGTTTTTCATCCTGCTGTCCCCCCTTCCTTCTACCAGCTCTGTCTTGGCATGCCACGTAATGCCTACAATTACAGGATATGGACTCCCCACTGGCACATTCATTATTTTGTGAGTCTAATGCTTTCTTTAGCTGAAGTATAAGCATTCTGAGGCTCAATAAAAGCTAAATAACTTGGGTGTCTTCACCTACTACCCACTACAGTGCTGAACACATGGCAGAAGCTGAATAAATGCTTGTCGGTTGACAGAAAAGAGAGTGGATAATAAATGTTTACTATGAAGGCAGATTTTCCCAAAGGGAGATGTAATGGTCTGGCTGTCTGAGAATGGGAATGGGACTAAGGGCTGTTTTGATAGTTTTCTACATGACTGTGCAGTGAGAGTTAGAGGAATTCAGTAAACCTGTATGTGTTTATCTCCCCTAGAAAATGAGAGGTAAAAAAAGTGAAGCGCAATGTTTATCAGAAGCAGTGATGAATGACTTCAGTCGTTTGCAAGCAAAAAGCTGAGAATTCCACCTTTGTAAAAATAGCTTTATAGTCACAATCTGAAGCTGAAGGTTTTTATGCAAATTAATAACACAAGTGATTTTTCCACTTCTGTTGAGCAGGGACGTAAATAACTAGAACTAGCAGAGTCAGCAGCTAGGTGATTCCCTCGAAGGCTTCACAGGCGGCGCCATTGCTTTTGCCTGTTGTGTGGATGGAAGACGATCCCAGCGCAGTGCCTTGTGCTATTGGCCCAGGGCCCCGCATCTGTGACAGGCGTCTGGTGGCCGCTATTTGGTTACAATACATCCTGCCACTGAAATCTCCCTCAGATCCTCTAATAAGAAGAGGCCCAGGGCAGCAGGGCATGTACTGGTTGGAGAAACACTTGCTGACAGCCGCCTTGCTTCCCTGAAGGGGTGGTGCTCATGTGTAGGTCTCTGCTGGCTCGCCTCCCCTCATCAGATGCATGAGGGAAATCAGCAGTCACCCACCCTTTCTCAGAGGGTCAGTGTGAAGAAAAACGGGGGTGATAAGTGAGAAAGGGCGCCGAAAAGGACAATACTTGAATGTGTAGTAAGTGCATCGTTATTGAAAGTTGCTTGGTCTAAATAACAGGCCTGCATTAGCAGTTACATCATTACGCAATGTACGACATGGCGCTTTGACGATACACAGGCCTTGTGTTGTTGCACGTGTGGGAGCCTGACTTCCCATGTCCCCCCTGGTATTAGAACAGTGACAGCACAGGCCTTTGGCCCAAAGCTCCCCTATAGGCTGGGGGTCTGCAGGAATCTGTGCCCATCCTTCCAACGTTAAGGATGCATGACAATATTAGTCACCTGCTCAAGAACCTTTCCCAGCCATCTTCCGTTCCATCCTCACAGCCACTCAGTCCCTGCTCTGGGACGGTTTCCCGGCTCCTAGAGCAGCGGCCCAGTGCCCGGCCCAGCCCAACCACTCTGGAACCGCACCAAAGGCCATTGCCCCTGAACTCTGTGACTCGAACGAGGGCACTTGAGGCGCCGTGGCTTCTCCAGGTCAGAAGGGGCCAAAGTCTGGCAGTGGCTGCTATCCACTCTAGCCTCTGTCCTGTTCTGTTGCCTTTGGGGAAATGTCTCGTGGCGACCCCAGCTGTCACCTCTCTGGACTGATGTTGTACTTCTGACCTTCGTTTTGCTGCTTGTTATGTCTCGGTTGGCCTGTCCATGGGACCTGGCCGTTTATCATCGCCCTGAGAACATGAAGGTTGGGCAAGTCTGCACTCTCAGTGCAGGAGGGATGGAGAAAGGGTGTTTTGACGTGTGAAGTATAAGCTGACGTCTCAGCTGTGCAAGGAGAAAGCCTGTTGGCAGGAAGCAGAGGTAGGGTCTCCTATGAGGTTCCTGTTTCAAAGTGTGTTTAATGAGAGAGTGTGCGCACGTGTGTGCATGTATCTGTGTGCATACATGTGTGTACATGTGTGTGCACGTGTGTGCGCGCGCGTGCGTGTTTGTGTGTGCATGCATGTGTGTGTTTGGGGGGAGAAGAACTCCCCTCACACACTCAGTGCACAGTGAACAGCCAGAGGTGCCCCCCGAGGCTTTGTGAGAACACCGTCCCTGCCCCCGTGTGACGTGGATTCATTCCTGGCTGTAGCAGAAACCACGGTTTCCTTTGGGCTCCCCCAGGCAGACGCAGGCATTCCGTCAGTGAAGGCCGAGCCCTGCTGCTCGCTGGGTCTCACCCCTCCTGCCTCTCAGGCACTGGCCCATCAGCCTTCTCCTCCGTCTGGTTCTTCTCTGAGCCCTGCCTGTTAGTATTAACATTTGCTTACATGTCTCCTGCCTTAACCCTTCCTCCCTCACCCCACATGGCCCATCCATCATCCACACATCTTTCTACCCCATTCAAAAACCAATTTCTCAAAACAGTCTGCACATGTCCTATTTTTTCACCTCCCTGTCTGTCACTGAAATGAGCAGGTCACCAACAATTTTCATGTCACCTAGTCCAATGGACATGTTTTTAGACCTCATCTCTCAGCAGTGTTTAAGCAAATAACCTTCCCCGACTCAAAGCACCGTCTCCCCTTGGTATCCAGGTCACTGCTCTCGTGGTTCGCCTCTTCCTCCCTGGCAGCTGTCTCTCGGCGTCTTTTACCAGCTCATCCTCTTCCGACCACCATTAGAATGTTGGCATTGCCCTTGGCTTCGCCGAAGGCCCCTCCTCTACTCCGCTGTCTCTCCCTGGGGAGTCTCGCTGCTCACAAGACACGAGCGGTCAACAGCCTGCTGTGCAACGACTGCTGTGTTTGTGTCTTCAGCCCAGGTCTCGCCTCTGACATCAGACTCATGCAGCCTTCTGCTTGACAGCTCAGTCTGTAGACTCGTCATTGTCAATATACCCAGTTCTGAACCTGGAATGATCTCTCTCCCAGCCCCTGAAATCCTTGTTTTCTGCCAGTGTTCCTTCTGTAACCCATCTACCCAGCTGTGGAGGTTCCAGATTTGGGATTCATCAGCCCCCCTGTCAGTCAGTCAGTCAACAACCAAGGTCTTTTAATTCAGGTCTTGACACATCTTGAATCAATTCAGTGCCCTCGTGTCTGCTGCCAATACCCCGATTCAGGCCACCATCATCCTGCAGCTAGACTTCCATGATGGGCTCCTAACCCTTCTTCCTGCTTTCACACTTGCCTCCCTCCAATCCATTCTCAAAGTCATCAGCAGAAGATATGCTTTTGACATGAAAATTGGAGCATGGGGCGAGAGGGTGGTGAGGGAGAGTGGGGCCACTTAAAACTCTTTAAATATAGAAAACCAATTATTCCGAGATAAAATCCAGAACTCCTTTGTCAGTTTCTCACCACCAAGCTTTTGCTCCTGTTTTCTCTGCGTCCCCCTCACTTCGCTCCTTTTGCCGGGTTCTCTCCTACTCATTCATCAGCTCTCAATTCAGATGTAATTTTGCAGGGCGCCTTCTGGGAGCCCCAAGACCAGACAGCTCCCCCTGTTACACGCTTCCTTCTTTTCAAGAAGTGGAAGCAATGCTCTTAATTGGAACTCGATAATTGACTAAGTGATTAGCTCCTTAAATTCTTACACTACCTTTTAGGGTAATGAAAATGTTCCAAATTGATCATAGTTGTTCCAAATGTTCCAAAGTGGTCATAGTTGAACAACTTCATGAATAAATGAAAAGCCATTGAATTGTATAACTGAAATGGGTGAATTGTATGGCATGTGAATTATATCTTCATAAAGCTGTCTTTAAAAAAAGAAAAGAGACGGCCTTACACTGGAGTGAAAGCTCCGGGAGGCAGGGGACCTGTTTCTCTTGTTTATCACTGAGCACCCCGCACACAAGGGGGCGCCTTGCACATGACGTGTGCTTTAATGTGGGTGAACAGCGGTGAAGCCAGTGGGTAAATGACAGGGCTGACCTGAGCGGGTCCGGCTTTCCGACGGTTTTTTCTTAGATTTGGGAAAGAACGGTTGGCTTTGGTCTGTCCCATCCTAATTACTTTAATGCTTTCCATGTAAATGCCCTTGACCTCTGTCCCACTCCAAGGGGGAGCAATGACCCTGAATTTAGAGGCTCCAAGCACATCGCGCCCTGGGGTTTCCTAGTACCTTCTCTGGAAGCCTGCGTCTGGCGGCACCAGGCCAGGCCTATACCTGCAGACATAGCCAAAAGCTACCTAGCGTCCTGGTCCTCAGACGGAGGTCAATGCAGTCCCATCTCCCAGGGTCCTCTCCTGTGATTCCTGAGGAAGTGCAGCCGCGTGATGTCCGTCTCGTTAGCATTAGCATTCACACCCCCTGATAGTTTGTTTGTCGTTTGGTATGGCTCCGCAGAGGAACCGCACACATCCGTGTCGCCACTGAGGAGGTCCTGTAACCAACAGAAATCAGTTAACCATGGAGGAAGCCATCGGAAAGGATTCAGATGGACCATATGCCCTTCTTTCTACAGAGCATTAACATTTATTTATTTTAGAATTACTCTGAAGGGAACCAAACACAGTCGATGAGTTGGGCCCCGTTTGGTTCCATCTCTTTCTACTTTCCTTTCTGGATCACTGACTCAAAATGAAACAAAATGTGCTCCAGTGAGCTCACTCACACTTTGCATACTAACTAGAGAAACGGCCTTATTTGTGTTCCCTGGGTGTGCGTGCAACAGCCAAGGACAACATCTAAATCGACGTGTAAGGAGAATAGGTAGATAAGCGGACTTCGAAGGAGAGTCCAATTCCGGCTTCTCCTTTTCATCACAGACTCCGCTTCCCCGAGCAGCGGCGTCACTCTGACTTTGAAATTACTGCCTGTGCCCAGACGGCCTGAGACATTATTTTAAAGACTTCCCAACCGATGCCCCTGTGGCTTGTTTATGGAGGATATTAACGGGCCGACTGCAGGATGCAGCTCTGGTAAAAATACCCAGGACTGAGTGTAAGTGCTCCTGGGGAGTGAAAACTGGAACCGTGGTTGTTGCTATAATGTGACTTCCTACAAATTACCTCTGTCTTCTGTCAGATGCCAGCTGGGAGCACGGGGCGGCTGGAGCTACAGTGATGGCTCTGACTGACACGTGTGCAGAATTCTCCGCAGAGCACGACCAGGCTGGCGTATTTCCACATGCGCTTGCTGGATTGCTGAGATTTTTAAAGACTGATTTCTAGGTATGTGATCATTGTGACCCTCGTAACAAATTCATTTCTTCATTCATTCGAAGATACTGATCAAGCACTGTTAGCAGTGCTAGGGACCTAATGGTGGACGACGCAGGTGAGGCCTCTGTTCTCAAGGTGCTCACATTCCGGGGACAGAACAATAAAGAAAGAAATACAGCAATGTCCGAGATTGACAACAAAAAGAAGTAAGAATTGGACAGTGGTCCGGGAGTCAGGAAGGGGGCGAGGGAGATGTTAATCTAAGGAGGTCAGAAAGCCTTTATGGGCAGGTAACTCTGGAGCTGAACGATGGGGAGGAACCAGCCAAGTGGAGACTGGAGAGAAGGGCAACCCAGGAGGTGGGAACCGTGAGTGCAAAGGCAATGAGGCAGGCACACGTGAGCCGTGTTCATCGAACAGACCGAAGCTGATGAGTGAACACGGGAAAGGGTAGGTGTGGGTTTGGAGGGCGGGGCTGGATCAGGTGGGAGCCCTCCAGGTCTTGGCTAGGGGTTTGGCTGCAGTGGAAAGACACTGGAAGGTTTTAGGCAGGCAGGTGACATGAACGCCTTGAAGTGGGGAAGAAGAATTTGGGGAACTCATTGCAGGGCTAGGAACAGAGGGACAGCCCCCCGGGAAGGCCAAGGCCAGTTGTACAGCGTCTAAGGCAAATGCCAGAGTCACTGGTCCTCCCCACACCACCTCCCTGGGCTCCTGTTATCCACTTGGCTTTACTGTGAGATAGCTTTAAAAAGGCCACTTGAAATCATACGTGCCTTTAGCTGTGTACTTAGCCAGTGCACGCCATCCTTTCCAATTCATCGCGGCAACTTATATTGGATTTCTGAACTCTAGTGCTGTTCCTTCTTAATGAAGAGGCTTTGGCCTTAATTAAGATGAGTAGGACACATTTGCAGAGTTAGCTTTCTACCTTTAAAAGTGCTATCACCGAACTATTGGGTGCCCGAAGCCAGCCAGCCACCTCCAAAAGCTGCTTTCTTCCATGCTTCCGCGTCAGGGGACAGGCAGGCATCCGAGGGCTTCCAGGGTACCTCTTGGTAAAGTGCTGGCCAAGGCTCTTCTATGACATTTGTCACGCTTTTTCAAGGCAGAGAATTGCCAATTATCCACGTCATCTGCTTTTGGAATCCAGTCTAAGCATCATTTCCTCAAAGTGAGCTAAATTATAAATGTTTTCTGCTGATTGTAGATAAGAGATCAGAGCATTTCTAAAATCTGTTGCTCTTTTCCAGGGGAGAAATGAAAACCCAACCCCTAAAAAAATAGTGGCAACGAACCATGATGCTGTTTCGTCCTGTGAGGTGCAGGAGCACATCTTTCTGCTCTTCACAAATAAGGGTCGTTTCGGTTCTACTTGATTCTCTGCCTACTTGCGATGTCTCCTCCCATTAGCGTTTTCTGGTAAGCTAATACTGACTTATTCTTTTCTTTAGCGAGGTCTCCTGACAGCTACAACTAAGGTAATGATAATGGGGGGAGGGGCGGGAGGAGGAAATGGATCTCCAACCAGCTTTTATGTTGTGATAGATGGAGAAGGCAGGGCATGGGGTGAGCTTTGCGGGAGGCCCAGGGGTAGGGCGCGGTAATAGCGCTGACAATTTTAAAGTCTATTCTGCTCATTAAGAAAAGTTAATCATCAAAGTGCTTTCCTAATAGTCCCTCAGAAGCAAGACAGGATTCTGCCTATTTTTCAGGGAAGCGGCAAGGAGGCTGCAGTGTGGAAACGCCGCCACTGGCAGATGGGCAGAAGCGGAAAGGACAAGCACGCAGATGACAGAACAGCACAGAGCACCCCGTCTTCATGTCCCAGGAGCCTGGGTGGTGTGGGTGGGGAAGGTGTTCTCTGGGGATGGGTGTCTCCCAGCTAAGGAACGCAGGAGGTGTTTTAACCGGAGCTGGAGACCCCCCAGTGCCTTGCTTCCCAGGAGGATTTTTTTCACCCAGCTGTCCACTGGGGTGCATTTCCCACCTTGAGTAGCCCTTTGGGTGGAGGCCATTATCTCTAGGAAACTCTTGCTAACTGCATGCTCGAGGCTAATGGGACCACATCCTATAACCACGTTTCCATGGATGATTCATTCTGGCTGTCTAAAATAGGGCCCTGAGGTCATTTCCATCCAATTTCTCTTTCCACTTTTATCACCTCTTTGTGACTTCTCATCTTGACCTCCAAGCACCTCTCCCCAACAGCTTTTCAGACCTGGCTTTGTCCTCGCAGCCCAGCTCCCCTACAAGTGTGGCGTCCAGCCCAGCTCCTCTTGTGCTCAGAAACCTTTTCTGAGTCCCCACTGTTTACAGATTAGAGTCCAGACTTCTTAAACTGTGCCTTGGGAAAAGCCCCAAATCTGTACTCTGCAGTCGATGTGCTCTCGGCCAATGGGAGTGTCCGCGGCCCCTTCGGCCCAGAAGCAGAGCAAAGGGGCTGTCATTCCGTCCTGTGCCTATGGCTGTGTGTGCAGACTCCAGGGAATGTTTATTTCCTTTTTCTGTGTTACAGTTGTTAGATCTGTGAAATGTCAACTACAGGAACACGCCCAAGGTTCTCTGTGCATTTACCCATTTCCGGCTTAATTCTGAGGGAGACCTAGGAAGAGAAAGCACAAACACATTATCCTGATCCCTCTCTGCCACAGTGTGAGGCTCCTCTTTGTAAAACAGAGAAAACAATACTTAGCTCAGTGGCTTGCTGTGAGGTAATATGCATGAAAGTGATATTTTGTCAGATCTGGTCCCAACATGGCAGTGCTGTTTCTCCCCGCCTCTTCCTGCAGCCCTGTGAGCTCAGCAGTGCCTAGACAAACCCTTGCGCATTTCTCTGTGTGAGGCCAAACTGTGGTCAAGTTTCAACCCAGCCAGTATTCTTTGGGAACTTGACTGGCTACCTTACGGGTCGGTCATCTAGCTGTACCTGCTGGCCAGGGTCCACGCTCTTCTGCAAACCTGACTGGCTTCGTCCTGTAGTGTTTTTGTTGGTTTGTTTTTGTTTTTCTGTGTCTGTAGATTCTTAGGCATGGGGGAGACTTTGATTCTAGGTAGCTGTCACAACCGTAAGAAAATCCGTTCTGTTTTTCCTGCCTTCCCAAAGGAGAGTCCCATTAACGCATGCACACTTCAGTGTCTAACTCCCTAACAATGAAGAGTTTATTCCTCTAAAACTGCGTGGATTCTAGGCCCAATTCCTCCTCTGACTGTGGTGCGTGGGACCGTGTGGAAGTCAGCCTTCCCAAGCCACAGGGGCCTCCCTTGTCAAATGGAGGAGAAAGGGGGTGAGACGGTCCCCAATCTCCGCTTCCCAAGCCTGTCTGTTCCTTCTCTTGTGTGTGTGCCTCACTGGAGGTGAACAGCCGCTTAGGACACTGTTCCCAGGAAAGCCCTGAATGAATCTACCTCAGAACATTTCGGAGGCCGCTGGGCAGCAGCACCCCAACTGGCAGGGTCAATGAACCTCCGAACTCCGATCTGGTTAATCGCTAGGCGGGGCCGCACGTGTAAGCAGACACCCGTGAGGGCGGCCAGCCTGGCACCATTGTTTGGGGAAAGCAGGTAGCCAGCGCGCGCCAGCTTTGGTTGTTTTCTGTCTCTCGTGGTCTCGCTTCCACACTTGGCCCCCTAATGTCTTTCCATCGTCGTCAGCATAGAATGTGAATAAAAACGCGGAACAAGCAGCACTTCGGTAGCGCGTGGTCACTCTCTCACGCCTGCCCCCTCCGCTGTTATGCTCCTGGACAGCTGTGCCCTCTGTCCCCACGAAGGCTGCGAGGCCCAGGCGGACCCGCCCACCTCCACGCTGGGGGTGGGCTGCGCTGCTGTTGCGTCTTAGTCCTTTTTATTTCTAGCTGCACTTCTAGCTCGTTTCAAGGTTTCCATGCTCCTCTGGTCTGGGAACCCTTGAGCTGATAGAGATGTCACCATAACAACATGATTGTGATTTTGTTTTCCTCACTTTGCTGGGATGTTGTCTCTCCCCAAGGTCCCGCCACGAAAAAACAGAAAATGCGTCTCTCCCGGTCTTGCTGTTTTGCTCGTTTCTGCTCCATTAACACCAAATGGTCTGCCCTGTGACCGCCATGGCCGGCCGGCCCGCCAGCCTTCGCTGTGCTTCTTAGGGAGTGGGGAGCTGACGCCACAGAGATTTCACTGCATTCCTGCTACCCAGTCACACGTGGCAGGTGGCTGGCCCTGGGAGTCGGCAGGCCGGGATAGGGTCGCTTGCAGCACCCCTGTGTTCAGGGTTATCTTGTTCAAAGGTGCAGTGCAAAGAACAGAGCCTTAATCAGGGCGAAAGCCCTAGGTGAAGAGGCCCCCTCCGCTCCGCTCCACGTCTCTCTGCCTCCAGCCCCAGTGTTACCCTGGCGCAGCTCTTCCTCTGATCAAAAACCGACAGAGCAGATTTCCTGCACGATCCCTCCTACCCAGTTGTGTTTGGGCGGTAATCCCAACTTAATTACTGCTTCATCACCAGCGTGGCCCACAATCTCCAGCTTCTGATGTCCATCTGTTCAGAAGTTGCTTTAGCTAAAGCTACCAAGCTATTCCAGTAAGGGATTGAAAGGGGATCAAACCAAGGAAAATGGTATAATAAATAATAACAGCCAACACTGAATGAACACTCTGTGTGTCAGAAACTGTGCTAAGTACTTTGCAGGAGTTATTACTTCGCCTGACCCTCACTGTAACTTTATCAGGTAGAGGGGAGTATCTCCATCTTAGTGACAAAGACACCAAGGCTCAGGGGACTTCGATAGCTTTGTCAAGGTCACAAAGTGGTAAAAGTTAGAATTCAGACCCAAGTCAGTCTGCTTCCAGAGTCCATATTCCCAACCACGTCTCATTGTCCTCTGTGAAGAGCTGGACTCCAACATCATTTTCTATTTCTGCATCGTTTCTCCTGCCTGTCCATCAGCAGATTACTGACCCACTCTGAACTTCCAAGGTCACTGCGTAGAGAGGATGAGATTAAATGTGATCACTGAGTGCTCTGAGGTTTGGGGTTCAGAAAGTGCTGCTTACATGTCTTGAGCGGAGTCTGTCCATGGACACGCGATTCTTATTTGTAAAGAGACATTTGGATGTACGCCTCCTGCGAAAGACCTCCCGTGCAAGACATGTCATCAGATGTAAAGAATGGTCTCGTGAGCAAATGATACAATCAGTGAAGTGAGCTGTGTCCTCTCAAAGGTTTATGTTTTAGTAGCCAAGGCGAGCCCACCCAGCTTTGAGCCTTGAGAAAGAACGGGAGACCAGATGTGACGTCACCGTGAGGCCTGGGTGAGCAGCTTAACATTTGCTTTCTTCAGCTGAGCTGCGTCCCCTGCCTGTTGAAGACCACACAGGAGATGGGAGGCCATGTTTCATCGCCACCCCTCACTCACCCAGGCGCGTAGGGAGGCCTTTGTGGTTAGAGTCTTTTGAAAACCTGGGCTTTCTCCTTCACTTTGATTTTACCTCTTGGTTTTCTAGGGGCTTCTTCCAAGAGAGGCTTGAGAAGTCATGCAGTGTAATTAGATGATCTGCGTACTGTAATTAAGGCAGCGAGATGACCATCAGCACTTTTCAGGCTGATTGTAGTCAGGCCAGGCGGTTGTCGACTGGAGAAAGCTTGAAGAGGCTGATTTCAATAACCCACTAAGTGAAATTGCCATCCGTCGCAGGTCTGTGCTGTTAAGACGATGGGGTCGCATTTGTACGTAAAAACTAGTGTGGCCTCTGAATAGTCATCCCTTAATCTAGCTCCATGTACGTTGTGTCTCGATGAATAATGACGACCGGTTCCCCGGTAGTGCAGGAAAGGCTCATTGCATGCCATTAAATGATCTCTTGTTAAATTTTAAATCAGCCTGGTTTCTTTCCAGCCCTCACAGCTATCCTCTCTGATCATGCACTGTGTGCCTAGTTGAATATTTAACTAATTTTACCACTGGATGAGTCAGAGCACAATTTGGGAAGTAAGAAGGAAAATATCCTAAAAATCCACCATATTCCTAGTTCAGATGTAAATTACTTTTAGATTACTTGGCATTTTGGAAAATGTGCTACAATTTTATTGAAAAACCAAATGTGCAAAGATAAAGCTTCCCTTATTATTATTTTTTTAAATAAAGGCTCAGGAAACTTGGGAGTACAGATAATTATATGGTATATGCATGGCTAGAGTGGAAGCAAGTGCTATTTTATCCTGGTGAGAGTTATGCATCCAGATGGCACCCCACAGAAAGCTTTCTAAGAATTGCTATTCACAGGAACTTATTAAAAGATGCTCTTGTTGGGTGTTCCTTTTCCCCGTCTGGGTTGCTCTTGTCTTACTGTCACACTCGGGAGCGTTTCTTTTCCTGGGAGCTCACCTGTCCTGGGTGATGTCTAGCTCGAGAAAATGTGAAGCTATAACAACAGTGACCTGCTATGAGCTATCTCTCCTGAGACTCTCAGGAGACAGGGATGATTTGATGAGACAAATGCAGAATTGTGTGTGTGTGTGTGTGTGTGTGTGTGTGTGTGTACAAAGAGACAGATATCCAAGACATACTTCTAAAAGAGTATTTAATAAACAGGATCCTTTATACAAATAGCCAACAAGTACATGAAAAGA
The DNA here is from genome assembly GCF_001890085.2 of Hipposideros armiger. Lineage (NCBI taxonomy): Eukaryota > Metazoa > Chordata > Mammalia > Chiroptera > Hipposideridae > Hipposideros > Hipposideros armiger. The sequence goes on from NW_017731354.1 coordinate 3,574,794, forward strand.
TGCTCAACATCACTAATCATCAGGGAAATGCAAATCAAAACCACAGTGAGATATCACCTCACACCTGTCAGGATCCCTGTTATTCAAGAGACAAAAGGTAAGTGTTGGTGAAGATGTGGAGAAAGGGAACCCTTTACACTGTTGGTGGGAATGTGGATTAGAGCCATTATGGAAAACAATATGGAGGTTCCACAAAAAATTAAGTTGATATACCACATGAAGCAGCAATCCCACTTGTGGGTAGATATCCAGAGGAAGTGGAATCAGCATCTCAAAGAGACATCTGTACCCCCATGTTTAGTGTGGCCTTATGCACAATAGCCGAGATGTGCAAATAGTCTAAAAGCCTATGACAGATGAATGAAGATAATATGATATATATATATATATATATATATATATATAGAGAGAGAGAGAGAGAGAGAGAGCGCCAAAAAAATGTATACACATTTTAAGAAAGGAAAAAACTATTAAAATTGTAATATTCAATATATACAGATCACAAAGGATGAATACAAGTCATGTTTGACTGCTGCAATTATAAGAGGTGCTCAAAGTGGTTCCCATCAGCGTCCAGACACTTCTGATTACGGTGAACTACTGCTTGAGCAACGCTGACCAAAGTGTCCACTTGTACACATTCTTTTGGCACCCCCGGTGTATATATCACATGTACACACACACACTCACACACACACACCCCTCCCTGGCATATGCATATTATTCAGCTTTAAAGAAGAAGGAAATCCTGCCATTTGCTACCACGTGAACGAGGCTGGTGGACATTACGCTGAGTGGAATAAACCGGACACGCACAGACAAGTACTGCATGATCTCACTTCAACGGGGAATCTCAATTGATCAGATTCATAGACGCTCAGAGTAGAATGGTGGTTGTCAGGGCCTGGGGACAGGGGAACAGGGAGTTGCTGTTCATGGGGTACAGAGCTTCAGTGACACAAGATAAGTCAGATCTGAAGATCTAATCTACAGCATGGTGATGATGGTGAACAATACTGGATCGTATACGAGCAGATCTTTAGTTCTCACCACAAAAAGAGAACAAAGAAAGAAAATCGCAGTGACGCGAGGTGATGCATGATCATAGATAGACGGTGGTGATCGTTTCACATGCTCACAACGTGTGTACATCAAAACATTGAGTTGTTCGCCTGAAATATATACATTTTTTATTTGTGAATTATACCTCAGTAATGCTGTTTAAAAAATAAGTCAGCAGGGCCCTTGACCTCTCCATCGAGGGCACTTCATTTGCCCCATGGCCTTCCCTGCCCTGCTCAGCTCGCGGTGACTCTGTCTCCCTACTCAGGAAACGCTGGGGCCACGCCCATCCGTGCTGCGTCCACCCTGGACCACTGACCGACATGCCGTTGTCCTCGGGTACGCCCCCCTCGTCTCCTCAGCCACCCCGTTAGTTCCTTGACAGTAGTAACTACATGGGAGATGGCCTCTCTGTGTGTCGTCATGCCTAGGACCAAGATCCATGCCCATGTCCTGTGCTTGTCTTGCTGGCCTCACTATTAGGAGTAAAAAGCAATGTCCTTTTAATAGTAATGCTGCAGTTAGCACAGGGGCGCATCGATCTTTTCAACTCAGTGTTTTTGTTTTCTTCAGATAACTACCAAGAAGTGGAATTGCTGGGTCATAAGGTATTTCCATTTTTAATTTTTTGAGGAACCTCCATACTAGTTTCCATAGTGGCTGCACCAATTTGCAGTCCCACCAACAGTGCACCAGGGTTTCCCTTTCTCCACATCCTCACCTGTACTTGTTGTCTCTTGATTTATTGATGATGGCCATTCTGACCGGTGTGAGGTGGTATCTCACTGTGGTTTGAATGTGCATTTCTCTCATTAGTGATGGTGAGATCTTTTCATATGTCTGTTGGCTGTCTCTGTGTCCTCTTGGGAAAAATGTCTATTCAGCCCATTTTAAAATTGGATTGTTTTTTTTTTTGGTGCTATGTTATATGAGTTCTTTATAAATTTTGGATATTAACCCCTTATCAGGTATATCATTTGCAAATATCTTCTCCCATTCAGTAAGCTGTCTTTTTGTTTGGTTGATGGTTTTCTACACTGTGCAGAAACATTTTAGTTTGATGTAGTCCCATTTGTTTATTTTTTTGCTTTTGTTTCCCTGGCCCGAGGAGATATGTATATCTAAAAAGATATCACTAAGAACAATGTCAGAGAGTTTACTACCTGTGTTTTCTTCTGGGAATTTTATAGTTTCAGGTTTAACATTTAAGTCTTTAATCCATTTTGAGTTTATTTTTGTATATTGTGTAAAAAAGTGGTCCAGTTTTATTTATTTTTTGCATGTATCTGTCCAGTTTCTCCAATACCACTTGATGAAGAGGCTGTCTTTGCTTCCTTTGTCATAGATTAGCTGATCATGTAAGCTACGATTTATTTCTGGGCTCTCTATTCTACTCCATTGATATATGTGTGTTTTTGTGGCAACACGAGACTTTTTTGACTATTGTAGCTTTGTAGTACAGTTTGATATCAGAGACATCTGGCTATATGGTATATAATCCTTTTAATGTATTGTCGAAAATTGTTTGCTAGTATTTTTGTTGAGAGTTTTTGCATCTATGTTCATCAAGGATATTGACCTGTGATTCTTCCTCTCTTTTCTCTTCTCTTCTCTTCTCTTCTCGTTCTTCCTTCTTTCTTTCTTTCTTTCTTATCTGGTTTTGGTATCAGGGTAATGCTGGCTTCATAAAATGAGCTTGGAAGCATTTCTTCCTCTTCAACTTTTTGAAATATCAATAGTTTAAGGACAGGTATTAACTCTGTTGTGTGCAGGTGGTTTTGGCAGGAGCCAAGCTGGTGCCTAAGGCGTCCAGGCTCTGGCCCACTGAGCGGAGCAGCTCCAGGTGGGGAGGCCAGGTGTGTGCAGTGACGCCCTGTTGATCCTGCTCCCTTTGTTCAGGTGAAAGGACTTGGGGGATGTGCCCAGGAACACACTGCAGTGACCTTGCAGGCAGGCCAGAGCCCCTGGGTAGAGCCCCTGCACACCCTGTGGAGGAGGGGGAGACGTAAACAAAGGCGCTCATCGGCCCCTCCAATCTGGAGGACTCCCGCAGTCCCCGGAGCGCCCCCGCAGCTCCGGAGCCTTCCCCGGGCGGCCTCTCTCTTTGTACTGAAAGTGGTCGGTGTAGGAGCGACCTCTGCGCAGCCTCTGTGTGCCGGGAAGTTGGGGAAGCTGCTTGGAGCAGGTCAGGCGTTTCCAGCACCTGGGGCCTGAGCAGGCACTTCGGCGCAGGAGCGGCGGCGAGGCCAGGTGTGTGCAATGACGCCCCGTTGTTCGGAGGCCCAGGCTCCAGGCGATGTAGCTGTGAACACGCTGCGGCGGTGACCCTGCAGGTAGGCGAGAGCCCCACTCGAGCCCGCACCGCCCTGTGGAGGTGGAGTTTGGGGGTCCGTAAACCAACGGCGCTCACAGCTGCTCAGGCTGGGGAGTTCCCGCATCCCGGGGGGCTCCCTGGGCTCCCCAGCCTTCCATTTGGTCTTTCTCTTGCTTGTTTTCAAAAGCTGTTCATTCCGTGCTCAGTTGTCTCACAGGAGTAATTGCTGCAGGTGTGAGACTGTATTTGTGGATTTTTGGGGTTTCTCGTGGGAAGGGCCGAGCTCAGCGTCCTCCTACCCCACCGCCATTTTGGGCCTGATGGTAATTCTTACTAAGTCATGAGAATTATCTAAGTGTGAATCCATATACTTGGTTTTGGATAGAACAGTGGATCACAACTTGATCCATTGTTCACGTTTAAATTTTGTCTTCAAATTAAGATGCTCAGTAACGTTGGGTTAAAAATATAAAAGGAGCAATAGTGGTGGTGGAATTAGGAAGTGAACAGGCAACCATTGTCAGATGCTGGTCACTAGGGACGTCCCCTGAACACGCACCCCCTTCACGCAGCTGGCCCGTTTTCGCGCAGCTCGGTGACCCAGCGCGGGAACACAGCATTCCCAGTGCGGCCCAGTGGCAGGAACCTGTTTGACCAGAGGGCCTCGTCATTTCTTTTCTTAGCCTTTTCTAGTTTAGCTTAACAATTTTCTAGGGTTTTTGTTGTTGTTGTTGTTGTTGTTTAGAACTGTAATCTCTAAGGTTAAATTCTCTCTGCTGAGTATGTCAGTTGACGATTGCTGTGTACCAAGCGACCGCAACGCAGATCAAGCATTTGTGTAACTCACGATTCTGTAGGCCGGTTGGGTGATTCCTTTGGCCTTGCCTGAGCTTACGCATGCATCTTTGGTCAGCTGTGGGTCAGGCAGGTGAGTCTGCTGGTGTTGAGTGGGCTTTTTCAGTCAATATGTTGGGAGTCAGCTGGCTGTCAGCTGGTCTAGGAAGGCCGGGCCTTCTCCAAGTGCAGCTAGTCCAGCTCGCTCACACTGCAGTCGCGAGCGTCCAGAAGAGAAAGAAGCAGAGAGCAAGGTCTCTTGACGCTTAGGCTCAGAACTGGCAAAATGTCACTTCAGCTCATCCTGAAACTGTCCCGGAACTCACCAGGCCAGCCCAGACTCAAAGGGGGGAACAATAGACTCTGATAGACTCAACCTCTTGGGGGGGGTGCAGTGTCACAAAGTCCCATTGCAAAAAGCGTGGCTACAGGTAAGGAAAGGAAGTGTGGGTTTGATTTTTGTTTGCAGTTTATCCCAGTGGGAGAATGTTATCCATATAGATAGATACAAACAAAACAAGCTGGCCTGAGCTGCTGGAATGTAGGTACAATGATCAGAGTGTCAGATTAGGTGTCAGAATTCAAAAGAGGATGTTTTTCCTGAGCTTTAATTTTAGTTGTCCATTCTCTCAGGGCTCAGCCCTGGTTATTCTGCTGTCGTTGTTCCCTCTCCTCATTTGCTCCATGTTCAACCGATTGGGATATTTGGATGTCTGAGGTCATTTAAGATTCAGATCTTGGGTGGCCTGGTGGATTTGGAATCTTTGTACTGTGTAATTGAGTACTTTTGGCTAGAATAGTTTATTTTGCTAAAATGTTCATACTCAATTACTTTGCAGCATTTAAGAAAGTCCCATCTTCTAATTTAGTGCCACCAAAGTTAAAAAAAAAATTTGAGACACTGTTCCAGGCCAAAAAAAAAAAAAAAAANTTCTGATGAGAAGGGTAATGAATGAAGACACTTATTTGAAAAACTATTCTTCAGTTAAAACAGCTAGCACAGAAAAATGCAAAGAACTATATACCTTCCCCTTCCCCCAACTCCCCGCTAAAAAAAAAAAAAAAAGTCTTTTGGCAATATTTGTGAATCTTCGATTTTCAACTCCCGTGAAAGCCTTGAGACTGCAGACCAGGAGTTGCCCACCCACAGGCCAAGGTAAATGAGGTCTGAGTGAACTGTTGGGTACGGCACCTGGGGGGCAGTAGGAAGTGGGGGGCCTGTAGTAGCCCAGCAGCTCTTGACATTTGCTGCAGGTTAAAATCACCTGGGGAGCTTTTCAAAATGCCCAGGCTGCATTCCAGACGAATTAATTAAAACAGGCCCCCTGGGAGTGCGGGACTGGATGTCCATGCTTTTTAAAGCTCCTTCGTCATTTCAGTATTGGCCTAGTTTATGAACAAGTGAATTGAACCAGGATTTTGTAGTCTTTAATGTACAGACAGATGACCTGGAGACCTTGTTAAAATGCTGATTCTGATTCATTGGGTCTGGGTGGGCCTGAGAGTCTTGCAGTTTTCATAAGTTCCCGAGTGATGTCAGTGCTGCTGGTTTCCAGACCACACTACGGATGGCAAGGGTGGAAAGCGGAGATCTCAGGCAGCCCACAGACTCGTGCGCGCGCGCGCGCGTGTGTGTGTGTGTGTGTGTGTGTGTGTGTGTGTGTGTGTTTAATATTAGTTTCAGGTGTACAAAACAATGTAATAGTTAGACATTACACCCCTCACAAAGCAATAACCCTCCTCCCCCAATCTGTTGCCCCTCTGGCATCGTACATATCTATTACACTTCCATTGACTCTATTCCCTATGCTGTACTCCACGTCCCATGACTATATATATATTAAATTATAGTTTACATTCCATATTATTCAGCTTCAGGTGTACAGCGCAGTGGTCAGGCATCTACACCGTCCATGCAGTGGTCTCCCTAATAAGACAAGTGCCCATCTGACACCCTACAAAATCTCTACAACGTTGTTGATTATATTCCCCAAACTCTCTCAGAGACATAGAGGAAAAACTGATAGTTGCTAGTTGGGAGGGGGGTGGGGATGAGGGAGAAGGGGAAGGGATTAGACAGCGCAAATAGGTAACTACAATATTGCCATGGGGATATGAAATACTCTGTGGTTTTTCTGTTTGTTTGTTTGTTTGTTTTTTGGCTCTGATTGTTTTAAAGAGAAGAGAGAAAGTGTTTAACATGTGGTGCCCTGGAGTGTGCCTTTTTTCCTGTATTTTAAATGAGAATCCTAATGAAGTACCTCTAATGTATAAGAGAGCAAGTCACATGTTTCCCATCAGAGAGCAAGTGAGGAAGGTGGTGCAGATGTTGTGTATTCAGATAACAAGGTGGGCAGAGTGGAGGACAGGGATTGAGACGCCTAATAGAAGACTATATGAACACTCCCACCTGGTCCTGGGACTCACCTGGCCGCCATTGGCCAAGATGTTTCATAACGCATAAGGCCAAGTGCTGAGTGAGCCTTGGGATTGAAAATATACCCTAGGGCTCTTCCTTGAGATCTGACTGTGCTAACAATTAGGAGTGCTTGGGGGACCAGTCCAGTGACTAGAACGTTGCCTTAAAAGGCTGAGAAAATGCACATCACTAGGTAGAGAGGAAATATCGAAGTAACTCACTTGTCTTGGGGTAAAATCTTCATTTAAGCTTGTCAGGGGTCCTACAGTTTATCTGTCTCCCTAGCTCTGTTCGATCTATATATAGGTGTGGTTCACTCTCCCTGGAACACTAAAAGTGGTACCTTCTCCCACGTAATCTTAGGTTAGGCGTGATTCCTAGGCCTGGTGGAGTCAGTCAGTGGAGACGGACATGGAAACTTCTCTCTGGCTCCCTTCCCCCCTCCTTTTCTTCCCCTCCTTTGCTGTGGAATCAGGCCCTTGGAACAATGCATTGAAATAAATCTGAGTGGTACCGGAACAAGAATTCATTTCTATTGAGGCTTCTTTCTACAAGGAAGGCTATTTGGAAAAACAAATTTCACACGGTGAGGTCCCTGAATGAGACAGAAAAAGGACTCGTCCTTCTATCACCACCCTCTCCAGTAGGCCAAGCTGCCCCTTCAGTTCTGCTGATTAAAGGATTTGCACCCAAGTACTTGCTGGCTGGCTGCTCCAGGCAGGTACTCAGCAACCTCCAATTTCTGCCTTCACACCCGGTGATTCCTAAGTCTTTCACGGAAGAGAAAACCTCTACTTTTTCCAGACAGGAAATAGACCTTCCTACCCTTCTGCAGAAAGCAAGGGCTCAGAGACAGTTTGAGTCACTATCTGACGTCATTAATAACTTCTTAAAGTGTTCATAATTCCCAGGAGCCCTGTGACTTCTGAAGGAGTGAATGCTTTAAAAGTGGATCAAAAAGTTTTCTCTTTTTTTCACGAAGGTGGAGTATATTGCCCACATGCTTCATCTAAACAAAATACTAAGGAAATGTCTGATCACAGAAAAAGAAGAGAGAACTTAAGTTGGGGTAAACCAGAATAACGAGGTGAGGTACAGGATACCTGTAAACGGATATGGAGAAATTGACATTGTGGAATAAAGGAGGACAAAGGCAGAAATTCTTCAGACAGAAAGGGTTGTGGGGAGAGGTTCTAATAAATACTCAGAAAATCTATGAGCTGGGAAGGGGGATGCAGGTGAAACAAAACAGTTCCGGAAGTCTTGAAGTGGTGGTGACTATGAAACGGACTATGAAGAGAGAGTGAAGGTTAGAAAAAGGTGTATCCAAGACCCCTTTGCATGACCATTACGTGGTCATGTAGAAATGCGCCCACCATGGGCCCACAAAATAGCCCCGTTAAAATGAAAGTGGGATTTAAGGGTGAAAACACTGAACAGGATAAAAAAGGAATATTATATAACGATAAATCAAGTATGTGTGCGCCAAAACTGATGGCCACTAAACACACAAATAAGGGAGAACTGGTAAAAATTTAATTAAAGTGGGCATTTCAGTCTCCTCTCTCAGAATTGTAAAGATGGGCTTTAAAAAGATGGGCTTTTCTTCTTTAGACATTGTTTTCTTTAGCTCTTTGAACACATTTAAAATAGCTGACTTAAAGTCTCAATCTAGTAAGGCCAAGGGCTAGACTTCCTCAGGGACCATTTCCAATGGACTCCTGTATATGGAGCGTACCTTCTTTTGCTCACATTTTTTGTTGTTGCTGAAAACTAGACATTTCAAATAACACATATGACAACTCTGAAAATCAGGTTCTCCCTGCCTCCCAGGGTTTGCTGTTGCCGCTTGTTGTAGTTTCTATTGTTTGTTTAGTGACTTTCTGAAATGATACTCTCAAGTCAGTATCTTTGTCCTGTGTGGACACTGACACCTCTACTTGTTTAGCCTGGTGATCAGCTAATGATTGGACAGAAATTGTTTTAGATGCCCAGAGCTAAAGAGCTATGGGCGTTTGCCAGGAGGCTGTGTGTGCATGTCGGGGCACGTCTTCAACATCCAGCTGGGTGTTTTACAATGTGGCCTTAGTCTTCGCTTGCTGCCAACACAGAGCCTCAGTTGATCAGAGATGAAAACGTGAGGGCTTTCTCCAGTCTCAGGTGTTTCCTGAGTGTGTGTACAGCCCTGTGTATGTGCACGAGCTGCTCGCCCCTGTGGACGTCTCATTCCTCAGCTTTTCCTGTCAAGCTTTTTGGTTAGCGTACTGTTTGCCCCAACTGTTAGTGATGATCTTAGGCAGCCAAGATTTGAAAACGTTTGACAAATGCTTCCTAAGGTGAAGCTTTAGCACTGGGCTAATACGAGGTCAAATAAACACAAGCTTCTAGGGAACTGCCAGATTGATCAAATCATGACTCCATTTTGGCAGCGATGCTTTGAAGAGAACTTCAGCCGCATTCTGCCCTCTCTTGTATTAGGAATGCAGGCCACTATTTTTCAAAGACTCCAGAGTGCTGAGGAGTGGGAAATGGTTAAAATACCACCAAGCTTACTGTTCCGCCCGAGATTCAGTGTTTTGTTTTGTTACTGGCTGAATGCTCTCAAAGTTGCTATAAGTGCTAAATTAATTTTCAGAGTTTCAAGAAAGTTGATTTTTTCTTTTTTTTTTCATTGCTTTTGTGGAGGGAGAACTTTGATGGGTTCTTATTCTGCCATTTTTTAAATTGATATCTCAACCTTGACAGTTTTGAGGACAAGTCAGATATATATAGAGTGTCCCTTAATGGGGTTTGCCTGATTTTTTCCCTCGTGATTAGGCTGGAGTTACAGTTTTTGGGAGAAGTACCACAGAGGTAAAGTGCCGTTCCTATTTCAAGGGGACATACTGTCAGAGTGACTTGTCATGTAGGTGTTGACGTTGATCACCTGGATGAAATAGTGTTTGTCATGTCTCTCCACCGGACGGGTATTTCTCCTGTCTTCTCCATACTGTGTTGTGTGGATGGAAGTCACTGTGCACAGCCTGCACTGAAGAAGCGTGTCTTTGAAGGTGGACTTGCTACATAAATTACTTGTGATTCTGCCTGGGCGATTTGTCTCTTTCCCTCCTCCCCCCAATTATTTATTTATCCAATCATTTAGTTATATCAGTATGGACACCTAGAAATTTATTTTATAGTTTATGTTACAGGCCCATGCTATTTTATTTATTTTTTTGCTCAAACTGTTCTAGCTTTGGCCACTGGACATGCTTTCAGTTGGCTCCATTCTCCCTTTGAGAAAGGATTTTTTTTTTTTAAGATTTTTATTGGGGAATTGGTGGGATGGGAACAGTGCTGGGGAATTGGGGGAAGGGGAACAGACAAGTTGCTGTCGTTTTGTTCTTCAGTCTAGTTGTGGAGGACGTTGCTTCACTGGCCCAAGTTGGCACCATCATTGCGCTCTTCCCGGGCGAGGCAGATCAGTCGCCGGCTTCTGGACAGCTGCTCACTGCAGCTGCTGGCTGCTCACGCTGGCTGCTGGCTGCTCACGCTGGCTGCTGGCTGCTGGCTACACACGGTAGCCCATAGCAACCCACTGCCACAGGGGCTGCAGCCTACGTCGCCGGCGACTCACAGCAGCCCAGCTCCTGTGGAGGGCAGTGTCACTGGCCCTCATATGTGGGATCCGAACCGGGGCCCTCTGGCGTCCCAAGCCAGTTCTTAACCATCGCGCCACTTGGCCGGCCCAAGAAAGGATTTTTTTTTTTAAGAAATGATATGTATACTCAAACTTGATTTGATAACTGTATATAGAACTTCATATCTTTCAAATACAAAGCAGGGTTTTTCTATGTGCATGTTTAAAAAATGAACTTGGCTGTGAATAAACCTTAAAATTTTTTTACTATATCCTTTGATTATAATCCAATCAAATTGCAGGTAAATAATGAAAGGGTGATTAAAAAAATCTTAATTACTTGGAAATTAAGAAACATGTTTTTAGAAAACCTTGAATTGGAGCAGAAATTTAAAAGAAATCACAAACAAAATAAAAAAGACCCAGCACATCTGAACTCTCCAAAATCTAGAACTTTAAAATGTCTTAATTTTTAAAGAAGGCAGAATTACTAAAGGAACAAAATTCTCATCGTATATAGTTAAGAAAAAAGATAACCAAATTAAGTAACTAAGAAGAGGGAATTAATAGAGATAAAGGTTGAAATAATGAAACAGAAAAAGAGAAAAGTAAACCCTGAAATTGGTTTCTTTGAAAAAAAACCAATAAGCAGGAACATTTGCAAGCCTGATTAAGATGAGAGAGAGAACAAAAGTAGGCAAGGTTTGAAATGAGCAAAGGGCTATAACCATTTATAAAATATGAGCGAATTCTGCATGCCACTCCGTGGCATCCACATTTAACACCTAGAGGAAGCAGATGACTCCTAGCAAATCAGAAGTCACTAAACCTTCCTCAGGAATTGGAAAACTTGAATAAACTAACAACCGTAAGAAAAACTAGAAGTTTCTTCAAGTTGTATCATTGGTAAGGGCGCCACGGTCAAGATGAGTTGAACCTTTAGAGAATAGATTATTCCAATGATATTTAGATACTTCAGGCCGTGGAAAACACAAACTTTCCACATTCACTTTATGCAACTAGCATAATTTTAACACCTATCATGATAATTATTGTGTAAAATATACTATCGACCAAGGTTGCTTATGAATATAGAAGAATTGCTGGACTATATTTGCTAATTTTTAAAGAATTTTTATATCAAAACCATAACAGTTTAATTTATTCCAGGAATGCAAGGTCAATGTATTAATCTATCCATATAATCCATTATAATAACACAGTAAAAGAAAAAGCCATATTCTAGCAATAGGCACAGAAAAGCTATTCGGTGAGAGCCCTGAAGTCCTCTTTCCTTGCAGCACTCCCCTCTTCGGCACTTTGCCCTGCTGATTCTAGCTGCCTTCGTGTCCCTGCACCCCAGCTCCCCCTCTTCCACTCAGGGAGACCTGGTGCTTCACCTGGCTTGCCCCACCTGTGTTGCTGCCTGGGCGTTCTCTTCAGGCTAAAGCTACGGCAGTTGTGGGGCTCGCCTCGTTTCTTTCTCCTCTCTCGGGAGCACTCTGATTGATTTGGTGTCTAGTGCCTTGAGAAACTTTCTCTGATATATTTTGCCCAATTTGTCAGTTGTTTCAGGCAAAAAGGCAAATCTGTTCCCTGTACCTCCATCTGCTCTGGGCCCCATCGGTAGCCATACCCTCCCGGTTCTGGGCTCTGCATCCAGGATGCGCCAGGGCATGAAAAGATGAAAACCAACAGATTTGTAAAGAAATCGACAAGCGGTTTTAAGTTTATATAGAAAGGCAGTGGACTTAGAATCGCTAAAACAACTTTGAAAAAGAATAATTTGGAAAACTTATACTACATGATTTCAAAACTTACTATAAATCTATAGCAATCAAGAATGGCATAAGAATATTCATATAGAGCAATGGAATGGAATAAAGTCTAAAAAAAGACCCACACTTATACGGTCAATGAAGAAAGGATGGTCTTTTCAACAAACAGTGCTGGAATAATTGTATATTCATATACCCAAAAAATGAGTGTATACCCTTACCTAACACTATACAAAAAAATTAACTCCAAGTGGATCATAGACCTAAATGTAAGAACTAAAACTGTAAAACGTTGAAAGGAAACATAGGAGAAAATCTTTGTGACCTTTGGTTGTATTAAGATTTCTTAAACAGAATACAAAAAGCATAAAACATACATTTTAAAAAAATGTTCTTTTTTTGTGGGCAGCACAAACATGTCACCTCTTAGCAGGATATTTTCTTTTACCCTGTTCACTTCCAACTATTTTCTCTAGTACATGTTTGCACATATCACCCGAAAGTCTCCCAGGGGGGTCCTCATGAGGCACACGAGGGCTTTGGGTTGATGTTCCTGGGCGTGCTGCGTCTGTGTCTGAGTCTGTCTCCACCTTATCTGTAGCCCAGTCTTTTGCCACTTGTAGCAGAAATTCTTTGTATCTCATTTTTGATGTAGAGTTTAGTTTTTGATAAATTCGAAAAGAATTGAAAAGTGCACAATTTATAAGCCAAAATGCAACTTTCTTTGGCCACTTCACTGTTTTTCTCAAGAGAGACTAATAAGACAAGTACTGATCTGCCCTAGCAACACTCTTCATGAACATATACTGAAAACTACAAATAGGTTTTTTCTTTACTTCTTCATTTCTCCGCGGAACATCAACCACTGTTAAATCGTGAATGTTGGAAATCATGCTGACAACACAAGCATCCCTCCAGGATTGAAGAAGAATTTCACCCTTTCTCCTGAATGTGGTTTTGCCACGTTTCAGAGACTGTGATTTGTGTTTCATTTCTGGAGGAAGACCCCTGTTCCTTTACATTGTTCCACATACTCTAACTTGTCTTGAAAGGAGAGTTTCAGCAATTGTCACATGATTGTAATAGTTGTCTTGGTAGACATGGTAATTTTGATCAAGATAAGGTTCCAAAAGTGTGAAAACAGTTCCCTGTAATTTTTTTCCTTCACCAGCATAAATTTCTAAATTCAGGATATAGCCTGGGGTGCTTTCAGTGACCATACGAACAAGTAAGCCATGCTTTATAAGTTTCCCTGGGTTATATGTTCGTATACGAAGACTGCCCCTTCCAAGGAATCATTGCTTCATCTAAGGAAAGCTGCTGATTTGGCTTATAAATAGTCTGCAATCTTTCAAGGAAAAAATCCAGTCAGGGTTGAATTTTGAAAAGCCTGTTAGTTGATTGTTGCAGAAGTTCATTGTTGTTGAAATGTAAACACTACCAAATTTGTTCAAATCTATTACGGCTCATAAGTTTCCTGAAAATAGGAGTATCTAAAAGTGGATCTGTAGACCAGTAATCCTTTAGTTTATCTTTCCTAACTTGCCCCGTTAGAATAATTATTAAATTTTTTTTTCATTTCTGCTACAGTGATATCTGACCATTTCAACCCCTTAGAACCAGTAACATACTTTTCCTGCTTTTGTAAGTAATATAAATTCGTTTCCTCACACAACATATCAAAGAATCTGTCTCCAAGAAAGAGTCCTGTTACTTGTGATACTTTCGTCGGGTCAGAGGGAATTTGTTTCACCCTTGGGTTTCCGGTAAATGGCCCTAAATTTGGTGTTTTATCTGTTTTTACCCTTGTGGAAACCGCCAAATCTAGTGTGTCATCGTCACTTTTGTTTGCGCTTTGTTCACTGTCACTGTAACTCGGTAAAGGATGCACAATTTTGTTTTGTCTATTTCCAATAATAGAAGAGTCACTGTCATTTTCACTGTCACTATCAGCGTTGTCAGGAACATCAGATAATGTGTCCGCCAACAATTCTGCTAAAATGTCATCTACTCTAAAATATTTTTTCCTGTAAGAACGAGTCTTTCCGTCATGGATGTAAAGTGATTGAACTCTGAATGCTGACTCAATGCAGAGCAGAGAAACAGAGGAAAATGCAGAGCTGTTTGTTCTCTATATTTATCACAGATCATTAACTTGGAGTGAGGTCACGTTTCTATAAACATTCGTCAGCAGGACCATTCGGAGAAAGGCTCCATGTATTGCGTAGTTAAGTGTATAGTGCATGGAAACCAAACATATGTTAAAAACACAGATTTGTGTAATCCGTCTTGCACAGCTGTAATGTATAGATGCAAATCTGTGTCACTGGTCCACAATGTGTTCATTTAGAACTGACCTGCCTGACTGCAGTGTAGACAATGAATTGAAGGAGGTCAGCCTGGTTGACGGAGCCCGTTTATGTGGCTGTTGCAGTCGGCTCAGTGGGACAGGCAAAGCTATAGCCAACGTGTTGTATTTAAGTTTTTACACTTAATATTCCATAATTAGTATTTTCCCATTTCGTTAAAAATGTCTTGGTAATTATTAAAGGAGCCCCACTGTTTTACTCTGTTTCTGATTCTGTAGATCAGGAATCAAGAAGGGCTCGGCTGGATGGCTTATCGTTAGCCCACTCACGTGTATCCAGCCAGGTCACCGCCATTGTCTCACCTTCGTGCCCACGTCCATTCAGACACCTGCTTTTATTTCTATTGGCTTTCTTAGGAGAAGCCTGGTAAGGTTAAACGGTGCATGTGTTTTTATTTTCAATAAATGCTGCTAAATTACTTCTTCCAAAGGCGATAACATGGCACATGTTCACCAGGAACATGAGACTATTACTTTCTTTAAGTATGTAGCTCTTTCTAATGAATGGAAACTGGTGGAACCACTTCTGAGATGGCTTCTTCTTTTATGTGTCAGGTGCCTTGGTAAGCTTTGGTTTCTTCACTTCTCAACACGGACTGTCATCTTACAGGCCTTCTTGGGCTTCCTTGCAGCATGGCGGTCTCAGCTAGTCCCGCCTCTTACATGGTGGCCAGCTTCCAAGAAGTAGGGAGGAGAAGTTGCCAGGCCAGTTGAGGGCTGTGCACAGTACCAGCATAACATTATGGCAGCCGTATTCTGTTGATTGAAGCCATGAAAAGGCCTCAGATTTCAGGGAGTGGAGAACTAACATTTCTTGATGCGATAGTGGCAAGGTTACTTGCAGAAGATCATGCAGAATGGGGTATTGTGGTGGCCATCTTTGGAAACTGCAATCTGCCACAGTCTCTATCACAGGATTCAATTTCTGTAAACATTGATGTTTTCTTATATTTAAAAAGTCTAGAAAAAATATAGAGATGAAACTGTTTCTGTGGGGCATAACATTTTTGAGTAGACACTGCTTACTACTTTAGATTCTCCAGTGTTTGATTTTTCTTTTACAATAAACATGAATTAGTTTTATAAACAGCAAATTTTTTTAAATCTCAATTTTGATATTAAAAAGAAATAGGTTGTTTAAAGTTGTGAGCTCAAGGAATTTGCAGTGCTCAAAGCATGCATTTAAATGGATAACATTTTTTTCCCTATGGAAGATTTCGGAAGGAACCTCTATATTTAAGTTTCCATATTTACAGATGGAGTAGGAGTGATAGCTTCTTAGCAAAATTGAATTTAAGTACTGGATTTAAATAATAGAAGCCATTATTCAGGATGAGCTGAATGCGGTCCCCACCCAGATGAAAGATCTAGGCAATGAAATAAAGTGTATAAAAGCCTTACAGATGCCTCATGCAAATTATGACATATTAAAAACTTAAATGAAAAATTAAAAATGAAGCAGATGAAAAATTTCACAGAAGCGGGGCTGAGAGGTTTAGTACCCTTTCAGCAGTCAGAAAAATGGTTTTTGCCTTTAGTGGGCCTCTGTCTTGTGTCTACTGTCTATTTCCAGTATCATCATTCCTGTAGCTATGCGTTATCCGAATAACAACAAATGTGTATATTCGAAGATTTTTCATTGCCTTCACCCATCTTCTCAAACATACCCAGAAGTCATAATGCTGGAATTACACTGACACAGCCATCCCCATGGAAACAGAGCCTGGTGTCATAAACATGGCATTATGACTTCTCAGCAGGAGGAGGAAGAAGGAATTCTGGCATTGAAGCTGGAAGATTTATTAAAAGACACAAATGTCTAAGAGGATACTACCAAGGCAGAGAACAGGGGCAGGGGCATGGTCTTGCACTCATAATACGCATGGCTTGTGGTGGGGTTTTTTTTGGTGTTTTCCAAGGATTTGTTCGACTCTGGCAGGATTTAATTTTGCCTCTTCTTTTTCTTTTTCATTGCTGTGTTTGGCACGACCTGTTCTCATGTAGTTCAGTGGCTGTTCACCTAGACAAGGGGCTGCATTTTCAGGTATGGAAGCTGAGGCCGACTCTCCGAAAAGGGAGCTGACTCGCTCAAGTGGGTACCCTGTTGAAACCAATCCACACAGTTTAGTTCCCTTTCAGTGTCTCGCTTTTACTTTGAGAACATAATGTATGAATCAGGTAGGACATTGCTTTGGCCATTCAAGTGAGATCTCCCCTCAAAAAAAAAAAAGTTTTAAATAGACAGAAGTTTTTATTTCTCTCAAAGCAGTCCATGCTGTCAGGAACCCAGGCTGTTTCTCTCTGTTTTTCTGCTGTCTCCACTGTGCTCCCTCACCTGCTGGTACAGGAAGTCACACACCATAACTGCATTCCAGACAGAGTGAGGGCAGGCACTCCCCCACCCACCCCATGAAGATGACCAATTGCTTTTTAGCACCATTTGTGAGAGATTAAATGGCTGTGTATTTGCGGGTCTGTTTTTTGAACTTACTCTGTTCCTCTAATGCATAATTTGTCTTTAGGTCAGTATCATGCCCTTTTGATTTCTGAAGCTTTATTATCTGGAAATCAGGCAATGAAGTCCTTTCTCTTTGAAAATCAGTTTTCAAAATAATTTTGGTTATTTTTTTTTTAATTTTATTTGTTAGCTGAGCCATCCTGCCACCTGTTGGCAGTTCAGCGGCAGCTCAGCTTGGGCACAACATCACTGGCCCATGTGGGAATTGAACCAGTGACCCTGTTGCTCAGAGCTCACACTCTTGAGCGAGCTCTTAAACAACTGAGCCACTCGGCCAGCCCAATAATTTTGGTTATTATAGGTCAATTGTATTTTGACATAAACTTTGAAATAAGTTTGTCCATTTCTACAAATAATAGGTTTTTATTGTGATTGCATTGAATCTGTACATGATTTGGGAAGAATTAACATACTAATAATTTTGAGTATTGCAATGCATGAGCATGATATATCATTCTATTTATTTCTGTCAACACCTTTTTGTTGTTTTCAATAGACCGGTCTTACACACTCTTTGTCAATTTTGTCTAATAAGTTTTTTTCTTATATTTTGATATTGTAAGTGGTAGTTTTTTAATTTCAATTTTGGAATTCTAGAAGAAAGGTTGAAGTAACCCATAGGAAAGCAGGGAAAGAAAACAGAAACAAAAAATGGAGAGAACAAACAGAAAACAAAAAAAAAATAGACTTAAGCCCTAACACATCAATAATTATATTAAATGTAAATTTTCTAAATATTCCAATTAAAAGACAAAGATTGACAAAGTGGATAAAAAATACATGACCTAACTATATGACATCTACTAGAAACACACTTTAAATGTAATGATATAGGCAGATTGAAAGTGAGAAGATGGAAAAAGATACATTGTGCAAAAATTAAAAGGAAGTGGGAGTAGCTATGTTAATATTAGATAAAGTAGACTTCAGAGAAAAAAATCACTAGAGACAGAAGGACATTAAATAATGATAAAATGTCAATTGACCAAGAAAACATAGCAATCCTAACTGTGTATGAACCAAACAGCAGTTTCAAAATATGTGAAGTAAAACTGATAGAACTGAAAGGAGAAATCCACAATTATAGTTGGAAATTTCATGCCTGTCTCAACAAGTGCTGGGACAACCGGCAGAAAATATGCCAGCATCTGGAAGAACGGAGCAACACCATCAACCAGCAGGAACTAATAGGTATCTATAGAAGGCTCTGCCCATAACAGCAGAATACACATTCTTTTCAAGTGCCTGTGGAACATATGCCAAGACAGACCATATCCTGAGCCATAAAAAATACTTCAGCAAAACTATAAGAATTGAAGTCATGACAGAGTTTGTTTCCAATCACAACAGAATCCAACTATACATCAATAAGAGAAAGATAACAGGAAAATCTCCAGGTAGTTTGCACTAAACACTATACTTCTAAATAACCCAGAGAGGTAGTCCTTAAGCAGATCAAAAACATACATTGAACCGGATGAAAATATATCAAAACATGTAACAAAGCTAACGAAGTACTGAAAGGGAAATTTATAGCACTAAATCTATATATTAGAAGAGGAAAAGTCTCAAACCAATAATCTAAGCTCCCACTTCAAGAGCCTAGAGAAAAAAAAACAGCAAAAATAAACCCAAATCAGGAAGATGGAAGGAAAAATTAAAGATATGTCAATAGAAACTACCCAAACTGAAATGCAAAGAGAAAAAGGAGTGGGTAAGACGGAGCAGAATATCCAAGAACTGTGGGAAGATTACAAATGGTGTAACATACGTGTCGTATGAATACCAGGAGGGGAAGAAAGGAACAGAAGAAATATTTGAAGCAATAGTGGCTGTGAATTTTCCAAAATTAATGACAGATGTCAAACCGCACATCCGAGAAGTTCAGGCAGGATATATACCAAAAACACAAAACAAAAAAATGACACCTAGGTGTATCATATTCAAACTATGGGAACATAAAGACAAAGAAAATCTTGAAAGAGACCAGGAAACAAAAATACCTTACCTACGGAGGAGCCAGGGATAAGAATTACACTGATCTTCTCTTTAGAAGACAGTAGGTTGAGATACTTAAAGTGTTGGGAGAAAGAAACCCACCAACCTAAATCCTGTATCAAGCAAAAATATGCTTTAAAAGAGGAGGAGAAATAAACTCTCTTAAACAACACTGAGCGGATTTGGTGCCCGTGGGTCTGCCTTGCAAAAAAAAATGTTAAAAGAAGTTCTTCAGAGAGAAGACAAACGCTATAGGTTTACAGAAAGAAAGGACAAACACTTGAAAAGGGATAAATAAATGAAACCTTTTATTTTTCCGATTCTTAATTGACCTAACAACAGTTCAATAATAGCAACATGCATTTGTACACTGTTGTGATTGGGGGATGCTCTCTTGGTGGCTGTCTCCCAAGGGGCAAGGTTGGGGGGCGCAAGCTTTCCTTAAACACCCCCACCCACCTGCCCCCCCTGCCACAGTGAGGGCTAGATGGAGCAGCGCGGAGTCCGGGACAGCCAATGAGCCTGGTCTCCCAGAGATCTGAGTTCTAGTCCCACACAGTCGCATGGCAGCCGGAGCCTGACTGCAAATCTCGTGTAAAGCTGTCAGGCCCCGTTATTCTTGTACAGTTACGGACACTGAGGCTCAGAGAGGAGAGGTGACTTGCCCCAGGTCACACAGCTGGAGGCAGTGGGTCGGGCCAGCCTGACTCCGTCCAATACATTTTCATCTGTGATGCTGAGAGTTGCTGGGTGTGAGTGGGCGAGTGACTCAGGCTCCCACCTCAGGGTGAGTCATACTTGGGTGCGAAGGGAGGAACAGGAGAGAATGTGATGCCAGCTAACTCCTGCAGCAGCCCCACCCTCCCCCAGCCTCTGAACCCAGCACCACAGAGCAGCTGCCCAGGCTGGGAGGGAGAAGTGTCCTCCCTTCAATCTGCCCATCACCCTCCCTGAAAAAGGTCCTGACCTCCCCAGCTGTCGCTTGCTGGGACCAGCGCTCTAGCTCAGCCCTGAGCCCCAACTGCCGGTAGCTCAGGAGCCACAGGCGGGGTCCCCTGAGAGCCCAAAAGGGACTCAGTTCAGAACAAGAAGCAGACACTCAATCGAGACTGTCCCTCTGAAGGTGTGCCTTTTAACTTTGGCGTTATTTCATTTCCCCTGAAATAGCCCTGGGGCGTTGTACACTTACTCCATCCACTTTTCTGTTGTGCATTATGTTTCACAATAAGAAAGTAAAAGAACACATACAACTTGAGGAGGGCAGCTGGTATTATTCCCTTTTTGCAGATGGGGAAACAGAGGCGCAGAAGCTATGTGATTTGACCAGACAGCTGCAACGCGCCGTGGGGCAGGTTCTGCACTGTGTAAGGGGCCCAGCAGAGGAGGGAGCGGAGCTGAAATAAACTGTGCGAGGCGGCCAGGCTGGCCACGGCTGCGTCCGCCTGGAGGAAGGGATGTCTTTTTCTGTTTGGCACAAAGCTGCCTGCTGGGCGGGAGGCAGCCCAGTGCCCAGGGCGGGGAGGGGGGTCCAGGGCGGGGAGG